>NW_024412406.1:8916742-9056369 GCF_014898765.1 Herpailurus yagouaroundi
AAAAAAAAAACCTCCTAACAGATATATGTGAAATGTCCAATGCCAGGTAGAGCAGCTTTAGGCTAACAAACTGTCCTCACATGCTGGCATTTTCTCCTGATGCTTGAGCGGACGAGACCTGAGAAAGAGACTTTCTGAAAGATTGAGGTTCCCAGGGGCATTTGTAGAGTTGGTCAGATTCAGGTTCCAATTGTTCTTAGTATACTAGCATTTGCAGAGCTCCCCAGGTCTCATTTTCTGTTTTTTTTTTTTTAATTTTTTTTTCAACATTTATTTATTTTTGGGACAGAGAGAGACAGAGCATGAACGGGGGAGGGGCAGAGAGAGAGGGAGACACAGAATCGGAAACAGGCTCCAGGCTCTGAGCCATCAGCCCAGAGCCTGACGCGGGGCTCGAACTCACGGACCACGAGATCGTGACCTGGCTGAAGTCGGACGCTCAACCGACTGCGCCACCCAGGCGCCTCTCATTTTCTGAAGGAGAAGTCTGAGATCCAGAGCTGTGGAATGACTTGGGCCATACCACACAGTCTTTGAGTGATAGATTAAGACCAATTTTGGTCTTCAGGTTATTTTTTTTTTATTTTCTTAAGTGTTTATTCATTTTTGAGAGAGACAGAGTGTGAGCAGGGCAGGGGCAGAGGGAGAAGGAAACAAAGAATCCAAAACAGGCTCTGGGCTCTGAGCTGTCAGCACAGAGCCTGATGTGGGGCTCGAACTCACAAACCGTAAGATCATGACTTCAGCTGAAGTTGGACATTTAACTGACTGAACCATCCAGGGACCCCATCACTCTCAGGTTGGAGGGCTTATTTCCACATTTTGGTAGTTCTCCAGTATTGGCCATCACCCTGGGGCTAACCCATGAGGTATGCATTCGTCCTCAACTAAATGGAGAAAAACCACAATAAGGTGAAGTTTTCCTACAGTTGACTTTATTTCATTAAAAAAAAGTATCTTAAACTTTGGTGTGGCAGTGTCTGTTCGTGTGTGAAATGGCGGTGAAAGTAGTTTATACTTGTTTTGCCTTTGTTTGTTTTTAAATGTCTCTTCTTGGCAAAATTAAAATGTTGGCAACCCGGTGATGGAACTTATATATTTATTTGAAATTTCATTGCTCCATGAAATCTAAAAGTCTGGGAAGCACGGCAGCAGACTGTTTCCCTCTCCTTCCCCAGTCCCAGATGGGCACTGCTGTGAATCCCTCCTTCTTTCAATTTCCGTCTTGGCAGAATATGTCCTATGATTTTTGGCTGCAGGCTATGGAAACCTCCATGGGTGGAAGGTTAGCAGGCTGAGGGTTTAGACTCAGTTGTGCCATCTATTAGGGGACCGCATTTGTCAAGCCATTAGCCTGGATTTTGTTTTTCTTATTACAAAAATGAAAGGGTTGGTCAAGTTAATTTGAGTTCTCTTTTTCTCCTTGTGTGTGTTTAGAAGTTTCAAGTTCTATTTGAGAAGCAGGGCTTACTAGAATAACATTTCATCAATTTGGACTAAAGAGACTTGGTGTAAGAAAGTGGGCATGGGGAGAAGTAAAGAGATAGAAGAATCAATTTTATTTCCACAAAGAGAGGACGTTCTAATGACCAATGTACAGAACTCTGAATTGTTTGCTCTGTTTATTAAACTACATGTGTCTCTTTTTGGTCCTTCCTTTACTCACATTTTGGTGCAATGAGTGTTTGGCATTTGCTTATATAATTAAATTTGAATTCACATTTTCCTTAATGTATTTTCTTTGTGTACGTATGGTTGCTTTGATAGAAAGAAACTGGAATTTGGGCCTAGGAGCTGAATTGAGAATCTAGCTCTTTTGTTTAGCTATTAGGTGACTCCACATAAATTCTCTGGCTTGCAAGTGTACCTGGAGAGAGTGCCTTCTTTTACAGAAACTCTAACAAATAAATGATTGTAATTATGAACTCAGACTGTAAACTATGAAGATATATATATATATATATATATATATATATATATATATATATATATCAGGCATTGATATTATGCATCTGGTCTATATTTTACACATGGTACACATGATGGATTGATACTATCTACATATCTAGGTATTCTACAATTTTTATGTAATAACTACATGATCTAGGGGTTGATTGACTCTCTCTCCCTTTCTTTTATTATGAAAAGTAATAAATATCTCTCTTTTCTTTATTATGAGAAGTCTTTGCAATGTAACGTCTGTAGGGTTTATCTACATATTGCTCATCTTTTGGCTTTTTCTCCTAGACTCAGGAATCGCTGAATACCCTTAATTCATTTAAGCTATTATGGGCCACTTTGTTGTCTGCAAAATAAAACGCAAGTTTCTTAGCAAGATATATCAAACCTTTCATGCATTTACTCCAAAATATATTTCCAATCTTCTCTTCTCTTTCCCTCTTGTTCCCAAACTGCCCTTCTGAACCATTTTTAGGCTGAAATGCCTACCCTCCCACTCATCTGGCAAATTCCTACTCATCCTACTCCATTCTTCTTCTCCTAAGTCTCCTAGGAAATGTTAGTCTCTTTTGTGAGCCCCTTGTATCCCCCTCCCCATATCTTTATATTGCAACATACCTATATTATACTGTAAACTTATAGTATTATGCCTTATAAGCTATGAATAGTGTCTTATGAGACTTTAGTTGCAACCCAAAGTGAAGCCCGAGTCAGAAAGAAAATAACATCTTTGAATATCTTTGACCTAATTTATTCTTTCAGATTTTTTTACTGCTGTGATTTCCCACTGCTATACAGGTGTGTGTGTGTGTGTGTGTGTGTGTGTGTGAGAGAGAGAGAGAGAGAGAGAGAGAGAGAGAGAGAGAGAGAATACATATGTGTGTCAGTTCAAAGGTAAGGTCAGTGATTAAAGGATTTTGAACTGGGCCTCTCTAGCAGTTTCCAAACCTCAAAATCAATGCCTTTAATTTGGTTGTTTTCCAACGTCTCCCAACTGCTTCAAATCTTTTAAGGAATGTGTGTGTGAACAAATAAGAAAACTGAATATCTTAATTATTTATTTGTTTATTTTTCTATCAGGGAACAACTCTGTCATAGTTCAGATTCCTTGAGAAACAGACTCTGGAAAATGCATGCATGTTTATTGACAAATGACTTGAGGAACAAGTCTTGTGAAGGAGTTAAGGGAGCAGGAATGGTCAGAGGGGGAAGTTGAATTGTAACACAGTTACAAGAAAGTCCATATTAGCTCTGGGATGGAGATGGCCCTTCAGAGATGTTTCGAACAGGGAGAGGTAGCCATTACTTTGTCTACTACATCATCCAGTCATTAGTTATGGATTCTTCCCCCTCCACAGGCCTTCCCCCTTCTCCAGATGAAATAACTAAAGTAGTTACCCTTGGCCAAGAACCATTTCTAGGGGGGGACTAAGTATTATGTCACAGACGAGCAACATTGCCAGCACCTGGGGAGATGAGTGCTTTGGTCCCCAGGGGAGAGATCCAGTTCATGCCCCACAGCATCCACTGCAGTCTCCACGTTGAGTGTCATCCTTGACTAGGTAGGATCGGTAAACATAAAAGGCTATTTCTGGCTAATCTCTTTTGATTGTTCCAACTCTAGAGATAGCCAGTGTATCCTTTCTCTCCATTAGATTGTCTCTGAGTTAATTTGGGGTGCTATAACAAAATATCATAGATGAGGTGGCCTATAAACAACAAGCATTTATTTCTCACAATTCAGGAGGTTGGGAAATTCAAGATCAAGATGCCAGCAGATTCTGTGTCTGGTGAGAGAATGCTTCTTGGTCCATCGATGACTACTTCTCTGTGTCCTTGCATGGCAGAAGAGGCAAGGGAGCTCTCTGGGGACTTTTTTTATAAGGCACGAATTCCATTCATTAAGGCTCCACTACCATGATTTAATCACCTCCGAAAGGCACTGTCTCCAAACACCATCACACTGAAGAATGGATTTTAACACATGGATTTTGAGAGGCATACAAACATTCGGTCTATAGTAGATAATAAAGACCTTAAAGCCTGAGTTTGATGTATTATTTTCTTATTTCTTTGGAAGGCTATAGCTTCAGGAGATATAGGAGGGCACTAGGGGATATCTTCAGTGCTCTTCAGTTAAGGCACATTTTTCTTTCTTTTTCTTTTTCTGTCTCCTCTATTAAAGCTATCATCTTTCCTGTAACATGATTATGCTCTAGTGTGTTTCTCCCTCAGAAAATTAATACATGATAAATATGGTAGGTAGAATAATGGCTCTCCAAGGATGTCCATGTTGTAATCACCAGAACCGGTGAATATGTTACCTTACCTGGCAAAAGAGACTGCAGGTGTGACTAAGGTAAGTGTCTTGAGATAAGAGATGACTGCATTATCCAAGAGGATCCAATGTGAACCATAAGGATCCTTATACAACAGAAGAGGGACACAGAAGGTTAAAGTCAGAGAGAGATCTGAAGATGCTACATTGATCCATTTGAAGATGGAAGAAGAAGATGGATTCACAAGCCTGTGAATGCAAGTGGTCTCTAAAAGCTGGAAAGGGCAAAGAAATGGCTTCTGGCATAAAGCTTCTAGGAGGAATGCAACCCTCCCGACACCTTGATTTTGGCTCACTGAAACAGATTTTGGACTTTTGACCTGTAACACTGTAAGGTGATGAATATGTGTCGTTTGAAACCCCTACGTTTGCCACAAATTGTTATAGCCACAATAAACAAAATGGGTTTTGTCTATTTGAAGGCATGTGCTGTATGTTTCTATGCTTCTGTAACAGTAATTTCTTGTAATGTTTTTCCAAGTCCAAATAAGGAACAAGACTTATTAGTCAATGAATCCATAAAAAATACAGAGAGTTGGAAATATGAAAGACCAGCAATCCTTTTTAGTCTAATACGTACCCTATGTTTATCATTCTTGATGTTTTCAAAACTTGAACCAAACTTTTAAAATCATCACATTTCACATACTAATGTGGATTTCCAGCTTTCTGTTAAAAATAAAAAGTCAACACTGGGCCTAGATTTCCAGATAGCATCATCATTTTAGAGCTGAGTCATAGTTGTGCTTATGAGACACAACATGACCTCCCCAGATAGCCATACTCTACTCTCACAGAGGTGTGCTTAGCACTTAGGCCTGGACCACTGCACTCAGCCTGGTTTAATGCAGGCGTTATACTTTCCTTCTGTTTAGTTGACAATGTTATATAAAGTGCCATATTGACTTAGCAGTGTTAACATTTTAAAATCAGAAATAAAGGTGATATGAACTTTGTTTTATGTTAATTCCTGGAAATAATAATTATTATATTTTTAAAAAATTCTCTTTGGCTTCTAGTTACATAGCTTCAATTTGAAACAGGAAGCAGTTTTCTGGTTCCTTATTATGGATTCGTGCTTCTGGTTAAAATGGTGCCTAGGATTCGAGGATTTAAGGGGGAGATGTCAAAGGTCGAATTTGCTGTAATATTTTTTTTATTGAAGTATGGTTGATATGCAGTGTTATATTAGTTTCAGTGTACAACACAGTGATTTGACAACTGTACACATTATACTATGCTAACTACAAGTGTAGCTACTGTTTGTCACCATACAATACTATTACAATACCATTGAATATATTCCCTATGCTATGCCTTTGATTCCTGTGATTTATTCATTCCATAACTGGAAACCTATATCTCCCAATCCCCTTCACCCATTTTCCCCATTCTCCTGAGCCCCCACCCCTCCAGCAACCATCAGTTTGTTTTCTGTCTTTATGGGTCTGTTTCTGCTTTTTGATTTGTTCATTTGTTTTGTTCATTTTTTTGAAACAAATGGGCCATGAACTTTCTCTGAAAACCTTCGTTTTGAAAACCTTCACGAGTGTCTGGTTTTGAGAGGCCGTCTCACGTAGTCAAGAACATGGACTCTCAAGGCAGCCTGCCTAAGTTCAAATCCAAGATCCACTACTTATTAGCTGTGTGTTCTTGCTCTGGTAACTTAATTTCCCTTTCAATTTCCTCATCTGCAAATGGGGGTAAGACTTGCCTCCATATTAGATATTAAATTACTTGATATATGTAGAACATTGAGAATAGTACATTATACAAAGCAAATATTTACATACCAAATACTAGTAGTATGTACCATCCTTTAATCTAAATTACTCATATTCTACCTGTGTCCTCCCTTGATTCTAACCAGCAACCCATACATCTAGCCCACAACTAAGATCTGCATTAACTACTAAACATGGCAGTTTATGCGTCCACCAGTCTGAGCTCACATTTAATGGAAAGAGCAAACAAATGATAAGGTGAAGATTAAGAAAAAAATGATGATCTCCAGGGGAATGTTGATGGACTTAGAAGCAGGAGACCAAGTGCTATTCTTGGGATACAGTTGCTCACTGTTCTCAAATGGTATCTTTTTATTAAAATTACTGGTCACTGAAACCTCTGTCTGACAGCCCAATTAGGATTTTGTACAGTATAGGAGCTTAGTTTTTATGAAATAGATAAATGGTAATCCACAGCCAGTATGATGAACTGGCTATTTACATACACGTATTTGGTAAACTAATCACATATAAGGTGGAATGAATGCATAATTTATCCTATGTTTCAGATGGCAAAATAATGAGCCAAAAGACAGTTAAAGTAAAATATGCCATACTGTGAAATAGAAAGTATATGAATTCTCTCACAGATTTCTCCCTCTAAATTTTTAAGAACTCTCTACTAAACATAGTAACTTGGGTCAAATAAGTGTAAGTTTTCATACAAATAGAAACCATAATTATGCTAGAAATGCATGGGCCCATGATGACATTCTTAATTTTTAATTTATTTTATTTATTTTTTAAGTTTTTAAATTTATTTTGAGAGCTGGGGGTGCAGAGAGAGGGAGAGGGAGAGAATCCCAAGCAGGTTGTGTGCTGTCAGCATGGAGCCTCATGCTGGGCTCGATCTCACAAACTGTGAGATCCTGATACGAGCCGAAATCAAGAATCAGTTGCTTAACCACTGAGCTACCCCAGGCACACCACATGATGACATTTTGTAAACTTTTTTCCCCCTAATTTTTGCATCTGAGGATTTCCCACCAAAAGTATAAAATCTGTAAATGAGATTAAACATATGCCACATGATCTACCACTTTCTTTAATCTTTTCTGAGACCTTCTGACATGACTCTGCAGGGCTTTAGCGATAGAACTTTTCAGTTTATTTATTTATTTTGTAATTTACAAGAATATATCTGGAGTCAGGGGTCAGGTTAGTGTGGTAAGTGCATCTAGGTTTTATGTACTCTGGATTGGTGATTCTCTGAGCAGAGATTCACTCTGTGTGTTTGAGTTATAAAAATGTGGCAGGTTTTATATGTTATACATTATATATTTATATAATTTATTTGTATTTATATATTACAAAGGCTTTATATGTTATTCTCTTAGCTTCAAAACATTCACAGCCCAGGAGGCTGCATGGGCAATTATTTGGGGATTTTTTTTTCTTTTAGCTTTGTACATGATAACTGAATTTGAGGTGAAAGTTTTCAGGAAATATCTACCTTTAGACATATTTTTAGTTATCTGTCATGTGGCTGAAATAATATCACACTATGTATAATTTGTTCTCCTTAAAAATAGGTGATCTTGGCGTAGAAGTCAAAGCTAATCTGAGGTAATTTACAAGTAAGAATCTGGAGTCCGCATGTCTCTTGGGTAAACAACTTTCAACAAGACTTTGTCTGTTAAGTGTTG
The DNA here is from genome assembly GCF_014898765.1 of Herpailurus yagouaroundi. Lineage (NCBI taxonomy): Eukaryota > Metazoa > Chordata > Mammalia > Carnivora > Felidae > Herpailurus > Herpailurus yagouaroundi. Next base: position 8,924,470 of record NW_024412406.1, read on the forward strand.
TGTGATCTTTTATATCTGGAGGTTTTGCCTTTGGTTGTGAGCCTTAGCTTTGTTACATAAAGCATAATATTTTATTAAAGAAAGATGCACAGAGAAATCATTACTTTTATAACCATAACAGGTATGACTATTGTTAATTTCCCTTATATTTTTAAAAAGTTATATTTTTAACTCTTCCTGCCACGTATGGATTCATTTTAAAGAAAATAAAAGCTTCCATGTACATGGATTTCCATGTATAAAGAAAATAAAAGCTTCCAGCTTACCTTTATGGATGTTGTAAGACTTTATAATTTGTAGAAAAAACTTAAAAGTTCTGAAAAGTTTCCAATTCCCAGGCTAGCTATTTTATCGTGGGCAGTAGACATACAGAGACAGAGGAATAACCATTCTACTTTTTAGGAATTAGCGTCAGAAAAGGCAGAACAGAAAGAACAAGTTTTAATAGTTCATGAATTTTGGAACATTTATGCATCAAAAAATATTCTATTGTTAGATTATTTTGACCTTAGCAAACTAGAATTTTCATAAATAACCTGAAGAGTGATGTGCTTCTATCTGTGCTGAAATAACCTAAAAGAAGTTAGTGAATATGAGCCACGTTAGTGACCATAAATTTTCAGTGGTTTTTCAACATTTTCTGAACTAATATTAAAATGTGTATAAATTATGATTGAATAATTTTAGGCAATATTTTTATCTTTGTCACGTAAGTATAGTACAAGAGAGATCTTTACTTGCAGTGTTCCAGTCCTGTGGCTCCAGTAATACAGCAGAGAGAAACACAACTATAAAAATGTCAACTCAACTTTGGCACTTCGACAAAGTGCATGAAAAGAAGGTGATTCAAAAAAAGGCTGAACTTTTCAGTGATTTATTTTTAACTGATTCAATCTCTACCAATGATTGAGTTAAGACTTCAAAACTAGGGGCACCTGGGTGGCTTAGTCAGTTAAGTGTCCGACTTTGGCTCAGGTCATGATCTCACGGTTTGTGAGTTCGAGCCCCTCGTCAGGCTCTGTGCTGATAGCTCAGAGCCTGGAGCCTGCTTCGGATTCTGTGTCTCCCTCTCTCTGCTCCTCCCCCACTTGTGCTCTGTCTCTCTCTATCAATAATAGATAAACATAAAAAAAATTTTTAAAAAGAATGCAAAACTAAACCTGGCATCTTATGGGCATGGTATAAAGAAAACCAAGAGTTAAGAGAACTAATAAAAAAATATTTACAACTTAGAAGCATCTTGAAGAATTTCTTGTCCATGGGAACTTATCACTAGATTCTAGATTTTGACATAGTATAAACTTTTCAATAAAGATGCATGGAACTGACACACAATGTATTAATATTGCTTTGGATAGTGAGAAATAGAAAAAAAAAATCATCTGTTCTCCATAGAAAATGAGACATAGGCCAGTAAGTCTTACATCCCCCTAAACACTCAATATATCTGAATGTGGATTTATTCTTATTTATACAACTCATGATTTGTAGGATTCTTATATCTGTTTCTTCAATTCTGTGAATTTTCAATCTTTAATTCTTGGATATTTCCTCTCCCATTTTCTGTACTCACATCTATTTATTTATTTAAAAAGATTTTAAGTACTCTTTACACACAATGTGGGGGTTGAACTTACTAGCCTGAAATCAAGAGTCACATGCTATACTGACTGAGCTAGCCAAGAAACTTGCACTCATTTCTTTTAGCTATTAACTGTATATTGCACCTACTTAATTCTGTTCTTCACACACTTTAAAACAATTTCAGTGTTTTTTTTTTCTTAGAAATTCTATCCTTTCCCATAGTGTGCTGATCTTCATTAGGGTTTCTAAGTCTCTCTTATCTCTTTAATTAATATTTATATACTATTATCTTTCAGATAATTTACTTCAAGATCTAAGAACACTAACATTGCATATTATAACTCTATTTTACTGTGTAGTTTGCAATTCTTTTTCCTTGAACTCGTTTTCTGGTCAAGTTGACTCACTTGTCCTTCCCCGCTCCATATTCCTTGGGAGGAGATCTGGGTGGTTATTGCTAAGGGCACAGAGGTTTCACATTTAGAGATCAGTTTACCTTAATTTCTCAGGTTGGGTTATCTGTGTTTTGAGCAATATTGATCCAGCCTCCATATACTTGTGTAGAAGAGGTTAGGGATCTTAATTTATTTTGGAACTTTTTGCATAAGTCCCAGGCAGAGATAAGCATCCTATGTCCCTGAGCTACTGAATTTTTTTTTTTCTAGAGCCTATTGTGTGTCTGGATCAGGCCTACTGGAATTCTATGCCTTACTCAGACTCAAGGTTTTTCTTGTCTCTTGTCCCTACATGACCATCAAAATACTGGTGTCTATATGTTAGAGTTTATATCCAATAGGCTCATCCTTGACCCTTAAGATAGGAGCTTGGTTATTTACCCCTCTGGCTATAAATTCCCTTTTTAAATTTCCTAGCACTGATTCTTCCTATTCACCTTTTTTTTCCTTTCAATTACATATTTACTTTAAATGTTCATATTAGAGATGGATCTGCTTTGTCATCTTTGATGTAACATTTATATGCTCCTACTTTTTAAAATCTTTGCTAATGATATGGTAATCTTTTACATTTCTTATTTTAAAAGCTTATGTGCTCAAATCTTAGAACCTTAGGAGATATTTCTAGTTTTCCTCAGACCAGTTGAATTTCTGGTGTTTTTGTTTGGTTTTTGTTTTTGTACAAAGAGAAAATTCTTGAAGGAATTATCTTAAAAATAAACATGTAGTTCCATAAGAGAGAATTCTACAAGACATCATGAGGTAAGCATGTGTATTAAAGATATGGATAGGAATCTAGTGTCTCTTTGGATTCTATCCCACCTGAAAGATTTTAAAATATGAAAAAATACAGAAAAACATTATTACATGCCTATGTGGTAGAATTTTAAAAGTTTAGTAGCTCAATTTTAGAACCAAGCATAACAATTGACTTAAAATATAACCCTGGTTTCATTCTCTTGCAGCGGTTAGGAGCATGACCTCTAGATGCCCTTTCCTAGGATAATTCATTGCGTGACTTTGGATGTATTTTTAAACTTCTCTCTGTTTCAATTTCCTAATCTCTAATGTTTGAACAATAGTAGCAAGTTCATCGGAGAGTTGTCGCATTAAGTGAGTTAATAGATCTAAAGTTTTTAGAACAATTGTTTACATATAAGAAACTTCTAAATATTGGCTATTTTTAGTGCTACTTCTATGCCTATTTTTAGTGGTTCTCAAAGTTAGTATTCTACAGAATAAAAAAGAAGAAGAAAACGAAAGAGGGGCCTAGCATAAGGTGTCCAACATTTTAATGACAGTAGAAAAATAATTACTACCATCTACTACTGCATATATGAGATAAATGTTTTAAGACATAAAAAGTGAGCAAAGGTGACTTAAAAAAAAAAACCTCATTACAATGTATTTATTATTCTATTTCACCATGGAACAGTGGAAACTTCACCGTGAAGCACCAGTCTGGGATTTGAGAATCATTGTCTTACACATCATTGACTGGAAGTTAGGATAAATCACATGACCAGGGTGTTCTACCCTAGCTTCAAAGTAATAGAAAAAAAGGCTTTGTAGCTTAAGAATAGCAATCAAATGCCCTGGCCTAAAAAAAGAGAATAAATTAGTCTGCAAGGATCAATTAGGGAAGATCACTTAAAAAAGAAATAGATTGTTTAAGTATAATATAGAAAAATACTATGTATTGGTCTGAAGAATAATTAATATCCCATTTTGTAAAAATTACACTGAGAAGATTCCAAAGGAATTTAATACGAAGAAGGAAATCATTCAGCACTGGTCTGATTCATTAGAATACAATGCTTAGCTCTGCACTCTCCAAACTAAAGGACAATTAAAGCGCCTGGGGGTTCGTATGAGCAATACAAGAACGATTAAGGGATAAGAAAGTAAAATAAAAATCTTAAGCAAAGGACGTGGAATTTACCTTATTTTTTTAGCCTGAAAAGGAATATGGCTGAGGATCATTTTAGGAATAATTTTCAACTTTAAAGAGGGATTATGATGCCAAATGAGGGCAGGTTTGTTTTTTGTTCTTTGTTTTTTTTTTAATGAGATTCCAAATGGTTAGAGTTTAATCTTCAGAGGGACTGGACTATCTACTGCCATTCACTCACACAGCGAGTGGACTCTGTTGGATATACCCTTTGTGTAAAATACTATGCCAGGTTGATGGAGCACGTGTAGTGATCAAAGATGGAAGATGTGGATGAAGTGATGGCTTCTGACTTTCATGGTGCTTATATATCTATTAAGGACATTGATGTATCTACACAATGTAATGATACAAGGCACTGTAAAAAAAAAAAAAAAGCTCTATGCAAATGAAATTAGGGAATGAAAAGAACGTCTCCATTGAAGCAGTTGGAAGACCTCATGAGGACATTTCAGATTCATGACAAGTAGGTAAAAAGAGGAAGTGTTGGGGTGAGTATTCTGGCAGGAATCAGGTAAGTTTGTTGCAAAGTAGATAGGCTCATTTTCTTGTAATATAATGGCATTATAAGGAAGTATTGGAATATTCATGTGAAAGAATAGATTGGAGCCACATTACCTATCGGATGGATGGCGATACCTTTTCCTCGGGAGAATAATTTCTTATTTTGTGTGTGTTTTCAAAAATATTATTTAAAATTTCAATTAAAAAGTCAATATATTTTACGTAAATGATAATAGAAAATAGACTATCTGGAAAGTATTAATGTTTGGCATTGAATATACATAGTATTATAAGCATTCAGAACACTTTTTTCTTTTCAATAATCGAAATGGCCAGATTTAGCAAATAAAACTATTGTGTATTATCTGGCAATCTTACCAACAACATATTTTGGCTCAGTCTGTTCTGTGTTAATGGCTCTGTCCCCTTTGAATTAATGCCTTCATGAGTTGAAATATTTTAAAATAATCTTTCTTTGGCTTTACAGGATGCTAAGAAACTAATGATAAAACCAATCCTTCATCAATATTTGTTTTTTGATGGAGGGCATGTTAATGACTTGCCTTACAAATTTATAAGTCATCTCTACTTTACATTAAAAATTAACTATTATTTATGTTGAAACTAGTGTACTCATGTTAACAAAGAAGGCAAACTATATCAAAGCATACTTAGTTAATCCTGTCTCCCTCCAGAGATAGCTGTTTTTATCAGCTTGGGGTCTTTCTGTCATTTGTATATTTAAATGTATATATGTACATACCCTTAGACACACGGAAGCATATTACATATATTCTTCTACACCTTGCTTTTGTCATTTGACATATCTTGGAAATTGCTCTATGTGAACAAATTATAGCTTTATATTACTATTTTTAATTGCTACATAGTATTCTATTATATGATACACCTTTATTTATTTGAACAGTCCCCTGTTGATGGCCATTCAATGGCCTCCCCTGGCTGTTGATTTTGCTTTATATATAGAATTGAAATAATAGCTACAAAACTATTACTTGCCACCTTTATTTAATGTTTCCCATAACCCTATTTTCATATTACCCCATATATGAAAATACCATTCCCATTTTTAAACACTTTGCAATTTAGATCTAGAACACATGGGCACTCCAGGAAAACCAGCGCACATCAATTACCTACTATGTACCAGCTCCTTTCTTGTGCTGTCACTTCTCCTTATCCAGAGGTGGATTAAGCAAGTGTTGGAGGCATAGCAGTGACCTGGCCATGAATGCATATACTTTCCACATGGCCCAAAGTAGCCAGGAGACATCTGATTCATTTTCTTCTATAGTGATTTAGAAAGGACAAGTCACCTGACCACGTTCAGGTGGGTTGCAAGCTGCAAAACACAGGATCCAGGGCAGTTTATTTAAAACACACCCTCAGTGATACTAGGAGGTCTCTGATTTCAGGATTAGCTATAAGGGGAAAAATGCTTTAAATTAAATAAAAAAATGTTAGAGCTATGCAAAGGAGGATTTGGGGAAAAGCCTTTATAAAAAGGGCTCCCAATACCAACAATTTGCTGTCCCTAGGCTGCAGAAATAAAAACCATTTTTACGGGTCAGATAATTGTGATTATATTTCTGTCTCTGGAAGACCTTTGCTTTCGTAATTTCAGTGATTGCAAACAAACATAACAGCTTTCTTCTCTCCCTTCCCTTCCTCAACATAGCTCATATGGGTTTCGTATTAATATTTCAGGATGGATTATAATTAATCGTTAGGGGAGGAGATCAATCTTAATAAACCCCGCCCCACATTTATCATAACATAAATGCTATAAAAGCAATTTCATTTTTGTTTAGTGGAAGAAAACACAAAAGAGTTTGAGTAGATTTTATTAAATAACATACTGATGGAGTCTAAATGACTGGTTAAATAAATAAATAAATAGCTTCTATAAACCTTTTATGTATAAATTAGAGCAATGAATTAGATTTTAGGGATTTTCAGCATACAGTGTGAAGACAGGTTGGCAGGGAAAGAGAATTTACAAATGAAGAAAATCATGACTGCCAAAAAGGGACATGCTTTTATTTCTATATAAAAATCATACAATGTTGATTATAAACAAAACAAGAGATCACATAATAATTTCTTCTCATTAAATGGACAAAAGAACCTAGGCATAGTGATATTGAATATTTTCTTAACTCACAGAGCTAATTTGTTAGCATCAAGGCTGGGATCCAAGGCTTTTGTTGGTCTGACTTGAAAAATCTTACCCAAGAGCCCCTCATCAGTTTCAGAGAGTACTTTTAAACTGCTATTCCCCTGTGTTCCTGTTCCCCCTAAGATTTAGACAGGTTCTTTTTGGTCAGCACAGTTATCAATTATCTGTATGTAGTTGATTAGACCACAAGACTGATCTGATATGTTCATTTTGAAGATTGGAATAACTGGTCAGTGACCCACTGAAATGATCAGTGATTATTTTTCCCAATATTGCTGACCAAATCAGCAATCAATCATTTATAGCAGTTCAAGAAAACTAAGTAGGTATGTGGAGGGGCATCATATAACTATTGTACAGTTTGGGATTATGATGAAATAGGTGTAAAGTTGGACTTCCCATGCCATGAAGGATTGGGAATAGTAATACAATTAACACGTATATGTGTAATGTTTAAATAGTGCTTAAATAGAGACTGGCTATTAAGCAGATGATATTTATTCACTATTCCTTAGCTTAGAGGATTTATTCACTATTCCTTAACTTAGAGGAGGCTGTTATATTAAACAGCTGATATAATGAGACACTGGACTTCATAAAACCTGGATATAAATCTGGATTCTGCCATTTACAGGTCTCGTGACTTGGAAAAGTCATTAAACAAAGCTGTAATTTTCTCTTTTAAAATATAATGATAGCTTATTGTCTTATTGAAAGGATTAAACAAGATAATATATGTACAATTATTTGCAAAGCAATTTGGAAATGGTAGGTATTGTTATTGTAGTTTGCAATGAATCCTAGTGAATCCTTAGGTGATACGGAGTATCAGATAATGATTATCGAACATCCGCAGCTATGTTTTAAGTTCTTTGAGCAGTGTTTTTTACAGCATGCCCCCAAGCCTCTAGAAACCCTGAGCTACTTTCAGAACGTTCTTGAAATCAAAACAATTTTCATAATACTTTTGTTATTTTCTTTTTTCATGTGAGTTTTAAATTTGTGCACAGTGCTGGAGCCTTAGCAGTCCTAGTTTCTTAGCATGAATCAAGTAGCACTAAACTATATTAAAAGTCATGGTATTCCTCGGGGTTATACCCTTGAACTTAAAAAAAAAAAAAAGCCCTTGATCTTTGATAAACAAAGTGAGTAACATCAAGGGATGCCACTTATAGTGTTCGTTTGTCAATAAAATTTTAGCTTTCAGGGAAATTTTGAATTTTGGAAAATTTATTTATTTATTTATTTATTTATTTATTTATTTATTTATTTTAATTTTTTTAGTGTTTATTTATTTTTGAGAGACAGAGACAGAACACGAGTGGGAGAGGAGCAGAGAGAGAGGGAGACACAGAATCCTAAGCAGGCTCCAGGCTCTGAGCTGTCAGCACAGAGCCAGACGTGGGGCTCGAACCCATGAACCGTGAGATCATGACCTGATCCAAAGTCAGACACTTAACCGACTGAGCCACCCAGATGCCCCAAATTTTGGAAAATTTATATCTGCCATTATGAGCTGGACAGATTCCCAATAATTCCTGAAATTTCTTATGGGATCGTGATAATAATATTAGTGAATGTGATACTGTATAATGAAATGTGTCAACAATTGGAAGATCTGCATAACTCAGTGAACCAATATTTCCAACATATTAATTCATGATGTCATAAAATCATGCATCACTCAAAGATCTATTAAGAATGAAAGATAAACAATGGAATTTAACATAAAGAGAATGAAAGCTTATTGATAGAGTTTCAAATTTCACACTGAAACTTACATTTTTTTCTTATTTTTAGAGAAAAAGAGAGCAAGTAGGGAAGAAGGTCAGAGGGAGAGAGAGAGTGAGAGACAGACGGAGAGAGAATCTTAAGGAGACTCCACGGCCAGCACAGAGACTGATCTCCCAACCCTGGGATCATGATCTGAGCCAAAATCAAGTCAGACGCTCAACCAGTTGAGCCACCCAGGCACCCTCACATTGCAACTTTTAAGAAACTACTACTTGCGAGTATTTGGTGTGCGTTTTTCAGTTAGATGAAAGTCCACTAACATGTTCATCTCTTTTCCAATCACAGATTTGTGAGAGGCTGAATTCCCTTAGATCCTCAACCCACATAATATGCTGCAAGACTAAATGTAAAAGCAGATACGAGAATTCAGTATCTTCTACTAAGTTACATACTAAAGAGATTCACAGAAAAATACCATTTTCTTGCTCTTCTTAATTTTGGAAAATATGATTATCTTAGTGTAGTGTATTATTTTTTTTTAATTTTTTTTAACGTTTATTTATTTTTGAGACAGAGAGAGACGGAGCATGAACGGGGGAGGGTCAGAGAGAGAGGGAGACACAGAATCGGAAACAGGCTCCAGGCTCTGAGCCGTCAGCCCAGAGCCCGACGCGGGCTCAGATCGTGACCTGGCTGAAGTCGGACGCTTAACCGACTGCGCCACCCAGGCGCCCCAGTGTAGTGTATTATTTATGTTAACATTTAAGTGGTTTGTAGTTGTTATTTTTAATAAATCACCAAATAATTTAGAAATAGTTTTTTTACTTTAATGGACGTTTAAATTTACATTTAACTCTAATATACATAAATAACATCTGTTGTCACTTTGATAATTTTTAATAGTGTAAAGTGGTTTTGAGACAAAAAGTTTGAGAACGTCTGCTCTAAACTGTCATTGCTAGGGATGTTTGAACCACCTTAGTATTAGCAAATCAAACTGAAATGGAAAGTTTATATTCTATGTAGGAAACATTTTTAAATTGTAATTTGACTCCCCAAAGGCCCTTCGTAGATCCATAAGAATGGACAAAATTTCTAACTGCAAGTTTCTGTGTATCTTCCTGGGAAGATTTTCCCATTGCTAGCTATTTTGTTTGTGTACCCCATCTGTCTACCTCATCTTTATAGTCGTATTGCTTCCGCAAAAATGCATGATGCAAATGAGACCTTAATAAATCTGTGTTGGTTTGAAGGATAACTGAATGCACATAGACAATTACACAGGGGGCATTCTGATTGATATATATGAAAGTCTCATAGCCACCATAATGATGTGGATAGATGCAAATGAATGAGTATATCATGAACATATAGCTCATGATTGCTGTGAATTTTGTTGTTTGAAAATGGAGGAAATAATGTTATCCTATATTTCCTTGATTAGTAAAGGCTTCATAAAAGGGGATTTTTAAAATCAAAAAAGGGCACTTTTAAGCATCAACAACAGTAAGAAGAAAAGAAGACTAACAGACTGCACGAAATAATATTCAAAACAGTAAACAGTTTGGTGAGGGAGGAAAAAAATAAAGTCATTTAGAGAGAGGATTACGGAATGAAAAGCACAGCTACTGGTTGAAAATGTAAAAGTGTGTCAGCTGGGAGATGATTACCTGTCCAGAAGAGAAGAGGAGAGTTCACAACATCCTGTGAAGTTGAAAAGTGTGAAGTTGGTTACACAGCATTTTAGAATTTAGGGAACACATCACTGAAATCAGAGCTAACTCACTTAGCCCACTATCTTGGAGGTTAATCAAAATTTTTAAAAAAATTAAGAAATTTGTTTTCTGAGAAGCAATCTTTTTTTTCTATTTAATATTTTTAAAATGTGTTTTGTTTATTTTTGAGAGAGACAGACAGACAGACAGAGTGTAAGGAAAGGGCAGAGAGAGAGGAAGACACAGAATCCGAAGCAGGATCCAGGGTCTGAGCTGTCAGCCTAGAGCCTGATGGGGGGACTCGAACTCCCACAGTACAAGGTCATGACCTGAGCTGAGGTCAGTGGCTTAAACGACTGAGCCACCCAGGCGCCCTCTGAGAGGCAATCTTAAAATGGGTCTTGAAATTGAGGCTTGCCTACGGATGTCAGTCTATCCAACAGGTGAGAGAGAACCAATTCATGATTATTTTGTCAGACTGGATTTAGGTGAGTTTTTGTAGGAAATAAAAAGGGAGAGATATATGACCTTATACCTGAGGTAGTTGGGAAAGAATGTCTCTAAGTCCAATTTGAAAAAGATCATTCTTTTTTTTTTTTTTAATTTTTTTTTCAACGTTTTTTATTTATTTTTGGGACAGAGAGAGACAGAGCATGAACGGGGGAGGGGCAGAGAGAGAGGGAGACACAGAATCGGAAGCAGGCTCCAGGCTCTGAGCCATCAGCCCAGAGCCTGACGCGGGGCTCGAACTCACGGACCGCGAGATCGTGACCTGGTTGAAGTCGGACGCTTAACCGACTGTGCCACCCAGGCGCCCCATGAAAAAGATCATTCTTAAATCAAAACAGGAATTTCTATGGATTTCCTTATGTCTACCCAGAAGAGTGTTATTATGCTTAACAATTTTTAGTATAGTCCGAAACAGGGATATTATAAAACAGATTATTTGAATTACTGTTTAAAATTTTTCCATTAACATTTGGTAAGAAAGCAGATAGCATCTGTGTAAAATCTCACTCCAATTTATTGGTAAGTAACTATAGTATTCAAAGGAACTCAAAGGCAAAGAATTAAGTGTACATTAATAATTTAATTGGCTTATGTCATTTGAATCATCGCAAAGTGTGTATTATTTCATGATTTAAAAAATCCCCCAAATAGTCTCAAAATTACTGAAATTTTACTGATCCTTTCCATTTACTCTTGGAATACCCTCTCCTATGAATGATCTATAAAAAAGAGCTGACTAGGGGCACCCGAGTAGCTCAGTCGGTTAAGCATCTGACTCTTGCTTTCTGCTCAGGTCATGATCTCACATTTCATAAGATCAAGCCCCAAACTGGACTCTGCACTGACAGTGTGGAGCCTGCTTGGGATTCTCAGTCCCCCCCCCCCCGCCCCAACCTCTCTCTCTCTCTCTCTCTCTTTCTCTCTGCCCTTCCCCCGGCTGCATTCTCTCCCCCTCCCCCCCATCAAAAAAATAAAAAATTAAACATTTAGGAAAAACGAGCTGACTAAATATTTAAACATAAACATTAAACTCTGATTTTTACTTAAGTATAGAGACCAGCAAGTGATACTGTACCATATTTCACTGATCCTATGTATTTGGTTTGTTTTGTATCTTCTCTTATCTCTTAATTTCATGGTGTCTATACACACCCTTCATCCATTCTTGCTATTTCAACATATTTTTGTTGTGTATATGCATACAAGTATTTATGCCATATTTGCATACACACAATTTTCTAGTTTTGATTGAGTTTGTGGTTATGAACTGTTAATATTTCCTTAAGCAGCAATGATGCATACACTTTAAAATCAGAGAGGAAAGTAATATATATCTTACATATACCTATACACAGATACAAATCTGTCCTCTCAAATATAAGGAGATAAATCTATATCTATGTCTGTATCTATAATTCTAGAAATTTGTCTTTCATTTATTTGGCTAGAAGAAGATGAAGAAGATGTAATTAAGAATGTGTGTTTTGTTGGTTTCCTCTTAAGCATAAATGAAAAACCTTGAACTGCCTTTAAAGGTCAGGTCATGAACACACATGGGCTCTACCGTGTGCCCTAAGTCTCACAATTCTGTGTGCCTCATAAATACGGCAAAGGCCTCAGCCATCCTACTAAAAGAGACCAATGAAACATGCTGATTTTAGATTCAGTGAAGCCCAATTTCTCAGGATAACACACACAGGGCTCTGCTACTCTAATCTATACAAGACAAGAACTAGCCTGCAGTGAGAAGCCCAGCCTGTCCTTTGGGCATTCTGTCTGTGGCTAACAACCTTGCTAGTTATAGAACAGTGGCTTATATAAGTTATGGTGGGAAAGCCCTATGGTAATGTGCATTTTTGCCAGTTAGTATCAATCCTCTAATAGACACAGAACATAATGAAATGACATGAGCATGTGTCATGTTTGCTATTTCCTTATTGTAGGGGGCAAAAAAGATATTACAACTCTGCTTGCTCGTTCTTAAACTTGGATAAGCTACTTCAATTTAAATAAGTGTTTCAACTTGGTTTTGGTTTTAGTTTTGATTTTCTGGTTTACAATATACATACAGTTGTGTATCTACACAGAAGGAAGAGACCTTGTCTAATAAATGTGAGCCTTGTCTTAGAAACACCAAGAAGGCAGGCAAGAAATAGTACATACTTTTCTGCATGGATGTTAAAACAATATCACTAATATCATTTTGGAAAGAACTCTCACTCCTGCTGTTTGGAAAGAAAATGAGCTAATGCTATAATTTCTCTTCTTGATAAGATTCATCAGCGGTTGATTCCCAAAACTGCATAGTAAGTACATGCACAAACGTAATCAACAAGATCATTAGCATTTATTAAAGAAGGCAATTTCAAACTGAGGGGCAGCATTGAAGAAAGATATAAATAAAATCTCTTCCTTTCTAAATCCTATTTGAATATATACACAAAATGTGTTACGCAGTACAGTTAAGTGTATTTTTACTCTTTCTATGAAAGAGGGGTCAATACGTATCCTGCCCTCATACACAATGGTAAAAATACCGTTTTGGAGCCCATTAAATGAGTTTCAGATTTATGTGAAATAGCAAGTGTGTTAGAAAAAGAAAAAGATGCATGGATGTCTTTGCTTGACATGGTTTTAAAGTAATAGATCAGTTTCTAAACTTTGCTTGCATTTTGTTATAAAGTTGTTGGTTATGCCTCATCATAAGGTGGTATCCTTAAGGCCCCTCAGGGAAGGAGCCCTATGTCAATGCTGTTTATCCTTGATTGCTTTGAATCAAGGCGACTTTATGATGGTTACTATACTTCCATCTTCTTCATATTAAAGAATAAATATGAAAGTAAAGTTTTGCCACTTAGTGCTAATATTCTTGTTTTCCAATATAGCTGTGCTTAGCATCAAATTATCTAATAGCTTATTTCTCTTAAAAATGATGAGATTGTGAAATGCAAACATGCAATTCTCAAAAAGTCATAAGTTGCATTTTACTTTTCAGAGTCGAAAACCCAGTTCTATTAAGACTATCTAATACCAACTTTAGAATATGCCACCTTGTAGTATATTAATATAAATCATACTAATATACATGTTTTGGCAAGGCTCTTATAAATAGTTTTATAAGTTTATGGAAGGTTATGAAATGTGATCCTCCAGTCTAAATATTTACTGGTGCACATTTTCCAAAAAGAGTCCAACATCATTCATCAAGTATTCTCCCATTTCACCACATACAATTAAAGCTTACCTCAAATTAAAGTAAGAGTTAAGTCAATTGCTATGGTAGTTACTAAAATCTCACAATTCTTTATGATATACCATAAAGGAATATCTTTAGAATAGACCCAATCTACATTTCATCATATACACTATTTAAATTAAAAAAAAAAACCCACACATTTAATAAGGAAAAGCCATTGTTAAGATGTCCATTGTAAGTTCATTTCAAGGCTGATCTTCTAATACATTTTATTGCTCCCTACTCGTGAAGGGTCCTTAAGAGACAGAAAATGGCAAGAAGTGAGAATTTGTTAATAGGTCATAGGTTTGGGCTCTGTTTATAAGATTCTGAAACAATGGGATAATGCATGAAAAATTAAGTCATGCACAAATGTTTCCAATTACTCACTTGTTTGGCATTGCATAGATTGGACCAAACATGGAAATTAAAGTCTACATTTTTCACCCCATTGTTTACTGTATCGTAGATTTGGCCTTATGGGTCATATTTCTGAACTTACGCAGAAGTAATTGTGACTGTTCCTACTTTACTACTTCAGAATCAAGCAAAGCTAAGGGTTGAGTCAGTCAATCCATAGTGACTTATTAAAATAAGGCATTTTAAGTATGTCAAGAATGGGCACAAGTGGACCAGCGATGATGACTCCAACTGGCAGTGTTGCACAAGTAAAGAGCTACCTCGGTCCTCGCTATATAACCTTTAGAAATGTTTAAAAATGAGTGTGAGCTTTTATGAGATCAATATATTTTTGAATATGCCAGAAAAATCAAACCTTAGCCCAACATATGATAATTAATTTCCCTACACCATTCAATTGCTTCAAGATGCCTCTCTCTCGTGGTCTCTGGCCTTTAGTTAATGTTCCAGTCACATGTCGTATTGTACCTTCGGCTAGAATACCTACTACTGGTTTTTCCCTCTTCCGCTTGAAATTGACATCATATAGTGAAAGATGAAGGGACCAATGTGCTTCTTAAGAAGCAAGTAGTCATGAGACTTCACCTGCCACCACAGATAGAAAAAAAGGGGGGGAGTTTAGCAATTTCAAGAGCCACAATTTACCATGGAAGCCTCTACTTAATATTCCGCTTGATCTGCCAAGTTTATAGCCTGGCAAATCTGAATACAAATGTCGATGCAAATGAGGATTCATTATTCTTACAAGGTCTTTGTGTTGAAGCTTAATGTAACTTGGTTCCTATGGTTGCTCAGGGAACATAGATTGCAAGACAGCAAAAAATGATGAAAAGAAGAAAAATAGAGAAAGAAAATAATAGAAAGAGAAGGAAATGTTTAAAATGCACTTCAGCCTGCAATGTGAGGATGGCTAGGAACAAAGCATTGTCATTACAATCCCTCTTTCTTGCCAGTTACAAGATACTTACTTCTCATCAGCAACAGAGGAGTTAACCACTCAAGAACATTCTACTCGCAGAGAAAACATAACAATTCTCTTTTTACTGATCATAACACATTGTTCCCATTATAAAACCAATTTCTCAAATTGTCAAAAATTTTTACCATTCTTTTATAATTATAGAGCTCATGGGCTGGTGGGACCTATACATTCCGATCTCTAAGAAGACTACAAATGCATTTAAAAAACCCCACCCAACAATTCCCTTCCTTTCCTAATGGATTAATTGCCAAATAATTCTGAATCAACATGTTAAGAAAGCTAAGGTTAATACATTACACATTGAAAAATCACAACAGTTTAACATCATTCATTTATTGTTTACCATAACCCATTGCACGCAAAGGTTGCAAAACCCCCAAGTTAGGGGAAATCCTGAAAGGCTGCAAAATTATGATTATATCTCATATACCATAGTATATTGTCCCGATGAATCTTTTGCATGGTTAGCTGTTGTTTACATATAAATACCTTCTCCGGAAATAAAAATGTACTGAAGGTAACAGGAGCTGCAAAGCTTAGCAGATACGATGATCCCAAGATCATTGCAGTAAGGCTTGCTTCTTCATCCATAAATAAAGCACATTTGCATCCATTCAGTCAAATTAGCTCCATTAAAAAGGTGGTTATAATTAGCTCCTTTTTCTGGTTCACGGGTAAAATTCTTGCATGCCTGCTGTTTTGATTAAATCCACCATTGTCTTCCAATAGCTAGTGCTAATTCTTCCAAGGAAATCTTCAGTTGAGGTGTTATTTTATTCTGCGCTTCCGTTAGTTGTCTAATTTACGCCAAGTCCCTGCAGTGTTTCCTTAAGCCATCCTCTTTGTCTTGCCTTTGAAATTTACCAAATCTTACAAGAAATCAATACTTAATTGATTATTCACTTTTCTGCAGCTTCAAACAGCAAGCACGCATAAGATCCTGGAGGAGTCCCCCGATTTCCAATGCAGGAGGTTGTTTGGTGGCAGAGGTCTGCAAGTGTCCAACAGCAGGCATTCCATGGAGCCGTGCACTGGCGTGGAGTGCCAGCGTCTGATAGAGAAAACGAAGATACTCTAACGAAGCAGGAGAAGTTCCTGGATGAGGCAGATCCCTCTCAAGGCTTTGGATAAAAGGCTGAAGCAGGAGCAATTGGATACTAGAACATCAGATATATAGATGTATATATTTTTGCATTAATCCTTCTGCTTTTTGCTTACCCTTTCTTCCCATGGCACTGACGTGGAATATCCCAAGTGCCACCGAACTCAGAGAACTCCACGCCGGAATGGGGGTGAGACTGGTGGTGTACCTCTGGCATAGGATAAGGATGGCAGGCACGTAATATTACGAAATGTAGGACAAATTCAAGCAAAAGAGAGGGAGAGGGAGAGAGAGGGGGAGAGGGAGAGCTAGAGACAGATGGCGGATCTGGCTAGGAGCCAAAGCCAGTGAAATGAATTACATTGCTGAATAACTGTACACCATTGATTCTGCCACTTGTTGCTGCATGGCAAAAAAAAAAAAAGGAAAAAAACAGCCCCAGTGTATGCTGGAATCTCCCTATTTGTCATATGTGCAGCAGGCAACTTTCACGCACAACTCAATCCTGACAATGATATGCTCTGGGTGTCTTGCGTGGGTGCGTAGGTGCGTGAGAAGGATGTGTGCATGTGTGTGTGCCCGAGGAGCAAGTGTGAGTGTGTGCGCATATGTATGTGGGAGAAAGGACAAACAATCCTTGCAATCCGGCCATTTTTTGTTTAATGAAGAATGGAAGACTGGCATTCAGAGATGTGGTTATGTGCCGCATATTAATGTGTGCTCACCAGACATCCTCCCCCACTTTAAAAATGAGTGCCACAGAAGTGAAGCCCTCTACAGATCAACCACGTGGGAGAAGCAAACTCATGAGGTAACATATCATCTCTAAACCTCCAAATGGGGCACAAGGAATTCTGCAGAACAAGTTTCTCTCAGACAAGAGGAAAAGCTGGTTCCAGGGATATGATGTTTGGGTGTTTTCGAAAAGACAGCCCGTCTCAGCAGATTGTTCAATAAATGCTTCATACCCAGGATGAAGGGAGACATTATGGGATGCCCAGGGGGCTTTGGAAATCAAATACAATGTTTGAGTAGCACAATTTGAGGTACATTATAAAAAAGCAATTTGAATTGCCAATGAGGCGACACATATCTGCATGCTAATTAGACCTGTGTCAAGCTTCGTCTGCAGGCTTCTGTTGATGGGGAGGAAAGTGCATGTAGCTCTGCTGAGAGATTGTTTCTGCATAAATTATCAGCTTTGTCCTACTGATCATTTTCCCAAACAAACATGAAATGCAAGATCAAAAGGCGATTCTAAAATTAAAATTATTGATTGACAAAGCCTAGATTTCAGAATCTAATTAGAGGAGGCACAAACAAAAGCTGATATTATTACTGACTCTGCCTGAGCTAGCAGCCAGATTGCACAGGGTTTGTAATTTATCTTTGTTTATGCAGCCAGGATATTAAAAATGTAATTAAAATGGTCAAATGATCTGATCAGAAATAGCCACCTAGTGGCAAGTATATTATTTTAAATGGATTATAAAGGCATTGGTCTGTGCAAATAAAAAGCTTTTTTTTTTTTTATGACAAACCTAGCATCTCATTGAGATCTTGCTAAGCAATTCATCTTTTGCTAATAAGTTGTCTTTTGTGTTTTGCTCCACAGATAAGAAACGTCATTTATAACCCTCATTTGTACACTAATAAACATTCTGTTATTACAGGTGGCATCCTGTTATTACAGGAGGATCTTTCACAAATGGTGGCATATTTTTGTCACAAATGGAAGTAATGCAACACCTAATTCCACACACTCATCATATACATTAGATATAATAATTGTATGTACTCAATGGCATCGGCAGGTTAAGTCAGTCCCTCTTCATTTGTACTCTAATATGTAGTGGGTCTCAATATCTCTGGAACTTGGCATTAATGGTCATCCTGAGCCCTGAAAATAGGATTGCAAAGCAAACCCACTTGCCGACTAAGTACCTTCTTCAACTTACTACTTCAGAACAGATACAGTTGCTTAAAAGCATGTAATAAGGTGATTCAAGTGATTTATAGGCTAGATCTTCTCTCATTTAGCAACATTTTGGAAGTGCCAATGAATTATTTTAGGAGCAAATTGTCTAATATAAAATTTATTAACCGAAATGCATCTGCTGTCATCTAATTGTGGATTTTGCAGCCGGTCGCCAGAAACAGCCTTGTGATTCTCTAATAAAGCACCTAAAAATGCATGATAAATAGTTTTAAGAAAAATGAGAGCCATGCTTGTGAGGTCTACATAAGAAATGTTGGAACCCATTTATTTTCCTTTTTCTTTCTTTCTTTCTTTCTTTCTTTTTTTTTTTTTTTTTACTTTATGAAATCACTATGGACCTGCTCAATTCCTTTTTAAGAAATTCACAATTTAGGGTTCTGTCAGCAGCTCTGGGGTCTTTTGTTAGGTGCACTTAAAATGCCAGATTAAATATTAATATGTGGTTAGAGTTGTGCTATTTTGCAAGCCCTGAAACCCTATTAGTAAATCATGATCTGGTGACTGATGCAAGAAATTTCAAGGCACCAACAGTGCAGATTGCTTTATGCCCATCAATCTGATGGATCACTAATTTTTAGCAAATTGGGCCTTTGGACTCATAGCTGTAAGCAGGTACATGTTTTCCATCAGTAGAGAACATGGTCCACCTACTATAGCATTTTCTGCACAAAACATGCACCCTAACAAGCAGAATTTTTTTTTTTTGCATATTTACTGACAGTCTTTGAATGGGCAATGCTGTATTTCAAAATATACCTTTACTTGTGTTGCAACGTGTCTCCCTCCTGCCCCCCCACTCGTCAAAGAGTTGGAGATTTCCTAGACTTCCAGAAATATTTTAAAGGAAAATAAAGGAGGAGAGAAGTTGATATGAGAAGACAGATACACCAGCCTCATTAGCACTCTTTTAAAACAGGAAACAATGAGCTAACGATGTAATTCTAGAGAGTTTCAACAGTACCTCTTAAACTGTGGTAAGCAAGAAGATAGAACAACCCATGTAAGACTAGGGAAAAGACTTCGAAAAATAAAATAGTAGGAATGATGAGGTTGCCTGAAAGCAACCTTCTCTATTCTTTCTGGAAATCTGTCTACATAACACGCTGCTGCCTCTGAAAAGTGAAAGACTTGTTAGCATATGGCTCATTTCTCAAATGTGGTCAAAAATCACTATTTGATCCTCTGATAATCCAGGCGGGAAAACATCTTCATTGGTGATATTTGTTTCACACAGATGGGCCTTGAAATCCTTGTGAAATCCTTGTGATAGGAATTAACATATTTCATTATTGTATTTACCAATTATAAAGCATTTTCCTCTCAGTGGATACTCTGCAAGCTTATGTTGGGTTCTGATTTACCATCTGTCCTTTTTTTTTTTCTTTCAGTTTTACATACCATTCTACAATACAGGCACAGTCATGAATTTAAAGGGAGGAGCATGAAAGACTACTGGCTTCTCCTCTCCCCTCTCCCGTATTGTTATTTTTTTAATGTTTGTTTGTTTGTTTGTTTATTTTAAGAGCGAGATAGAGAGTGAGTGGGGGATGGATGGAGAGAGGAGGAGAGAGAGAAAGAATCCCATGCAGGCTCCATGCTGTCAACGCAGAACCCAATGCGGCTGGGGTGGGGGGTGGGGGCAGGCTCAAACTCATGAACCATGGGATCATGAGCTGAACCGAAACCAAGAGTCAGACACCTAATGTACTGAGCCACCCAGACACCCCTCCCTTAATGTTACTGTTATTATTAATTTAGAGATAAGTAGAGTTCAAGAGTCAAAGCCAACATTTAGGTAATAGATGCCTTTAGTCACATTTTAACTCAATGTTTCACCGAATTTTCAAGTCTAAGAATATAAAACTCATTATGATAAGTTATTTAAAATTACTGAAGTCAAGTTTTAATCTATAAATTTAGTCAGTTTACTACATAATAATGGCCACATTCTCCATAAGATTCATTTACATATGCATGCGTGAGCATACACACACACTCACACACCATTTCATTTTTCCAATAACCCTAAAAGTTGCGTGGCAATCACGCACTCAAAGCATTAAACGGTTGTGCTTATTTAACCTAGAAAGGGCCAGTTGAGGTATGATTCTTTGGATAGACAACCTAAAACGCCTTTTTCTGTGTTTCCCTCTCCAGCTTCTGGTTTGGGCTTCAATTATTCTCTCCACCTCCCATCCTGCCCTACAAATAAAGAGGTGTATGGAATCCCCTTTCTGTTCTCCAAAGCTGCGATTCTTTTCCCCGCACCATGAAAGATGATGTCTTGTCTTTCCATTCTTCCCCATGCTCTCAAAATGTTGAATTGATTTTCCACAATAGAGGAAAACATAGGAGAACATTACAACAGATCTGTACCTAAAACAAGTTTAAAACAAAGTGTTTAGCATTCTCAACACCAGCTACATTGGGTTCCCTTGTTTCTTACTCCAATACCACCCTGTGCTTCCCTTTGATAATGGTATCTAGGCTTGCTACTTTAATTATTTTTAAGGATTGTGTTTTTTCTCAGATATGAAAAGAAGAGCATCGGCTGTCTCATTCATTAGGCACAGTTCCTGATGAGTGGCAAGTATTCATTAACTCTTTGTGAGCAAATATCTCAATGAATGAATAGTACCGAGAAATTAATAACTAAAATTTGGAAGAAAAGTTTTATATGCTTCTGAGGAGTAGCCGGTAGTACTAACGCATAAATTTTTCTGACATTTGAGTTTGCTGCTCTCATTGACATAAAATTTTAACATGATGCTTCAGTAAAGAAAAACATGACAACTCAACTTTGAGATAATCGGTTGCTAAGATGTTTCCTTTGAATGTAGGGTGCAGGTACTCAAGGAAACACTCCACCTGACTGTGCATCTATCAACTAGCAGTGATTGGGCCAGGAATTCCTTAAGGTCCCATTTACCTCTAAAGTTCCATGTTCTGTTTGTCTGCAAAACTGGCCTGAAGACTGTATCGGGGTGTAGGCTAAGAGGCAATAACAAAGAGATCCAAATATTGTGGTTCCAACATTGACAAGATTATTCCTCACGGAACAGTCCAGATAAAAGGAGGCAATCCAGGGTAAGCAGGCAGCTCTAAACAAGTCCACAGAGGCTCCCTGTTTCTTTCTATCTTGCTGCTCTAACATTTTCGGTTTGAAGCAGGTCTGTATTCCAAATGATGGGAAGGTGTAAAAAGGGAAAGGAAACACAAGCTTTTTAATCACATGGCCACACCTATTATAAGAAACACTTCAAAATGCAGTCTTTAGTTGGGTGTGCATGTGTTGCTTTGGGAAGAAAAGGAATGAAGATGGGAGGGAAATTAACAATATCTATTTCAAGAACTTTTCTCAAAGTGCATTCTCTTTTCTGACCCAATTTCTCCTTACAGCTCTTTAGGTTTTTTTAATGTTTATTTTTACTTTTGAGGTAGAGAGAGACAGAGCACGAGTGGGGGAGGGGCAGAGAGAGGGAGACACAGAATCTGAAACAGGCTCCAGGCTCCGAGCTGTCAGCACAGAGTCCGAGGCTGGGCTCAAATCCATGAGCTGTGAGATGATAACCTGAGCCAAAGTCAGATGCTTAACCAACTGACCACCCAAGCACCCTCCCCCCACTCCTTACAGCTGTTTATATTCTAGCTTGGTTGGCCTTGGAAGTCACTCTACTTCTGTGTGTCAGTTTTCTCTTTGGCAAAGAAAGATCTGAGCTTGCCTGTTGCAAAATTTTATTTTCTCTAAAATTCTGTGATATTTTTGTTTTGCTTTTCAAGTAAGAGAAAAAAAAACTAACTGTACAGTCCCTAAAGAATGTTGCAGAAGCATAAAAATGTCCCCAAATTTAAAATAAAGCATTGAGCAACTTTACAGTGTCTTATGACAGACACATGTATTCTCAAAATTCATCAAAATGTCAAAGTTCATCAGTAAGTCTTTTCTATAACTTTCAAGAGCTTTAAATCTTCATTTCTTCATATCGAAGTTACTTTAGGACATATTTTCTGTAAGGACCAATCATGACCAGAGTAGTCAGTCATAGCAAATTCCTCTCTAAGTCAAGAGCCAAAAGACTCTTCTAATCTGGGTTTGGTTGGCAGGGGTAAAAACAGGTGATGAGAGGGGTACAAGACTCATTTGATAAATGTTTGAGTATCTTCTTTATGTGAGACAGTATATGAATTATGGTGAGAGGTGCAATAAAGACCAAATCACATTCTTCATGCTTAATAAGCTTCTAGTCCCATAAGTTCATGGAGGCTTGTGATATTTTTATAAGAATCAAGTGAAATATGTTCCAGGATATTTTAGCAGAAAAAAAAAAGATATCTGCAGACATAGTCAATCATAGTAGGATAGGCAAGCGGTGTAGAGGTAAGACCTGGGATTGCATTCACCCTCTTGGGGGAGGCTAATTTATTCCGTGTGCTGAAAGCAAAGTTCAATTTGGTGGACAAGCACACTTTGATATTCAAATTTTATGGCAATATGGCAATTTCCAGTTGTGGTGCATATAAATAGCAGGAAATTTATGCAGTAAGGTGTCAGGAGCTCCAGCTGTGAGTTAGGGAGTCAATGTTAGTCGTACATCTTCTTTAGGAATTGTGCAAACTTGCCTTAGACCCAGAATCAAAGTTCTAAGGTCTGAAAAAGAGGTTGGCAAGATTTTGGTAAGAGTTCCAGTCTTGGCAGGGATTGAAATGTTAAACAAGTTAATAGCAGTGGTTCAGAAATGGAGAGCAAGGCAAATAGGATTAAAGTTCTGAAAACAGGGTTCGTATTGAGAAATATTGTTAAATACCAGACAAAATAGTTAGGGATTATGCTCTTTAAAAAGTACAGAATTATTGCAATGTTTGGTTTTATTGTTGGCTGGAGAACAGCATTATCAGAGCTGTATTTTTAGCAAAATAATCTATTAGAGGTTGTTTGGAAAAGACTGAGGCCAATGCAGGAAAACTCATTAATTTCATACATTTCTTGTTGAGTAATTACATTATGCTATATGTAGGGTTTTGCACCAGGGATTTAGAGAAGTGACTGAGTATGCAATTAGATGAAGACTCAGAGAGAATTTACAGTTGACCTGAACTACGGTGTTGGCAGTGAAAATAAATACAGGAGAAAAAAACAGAAGCAGAATCTTCAATACTGCATTTCTGAATGGAAAGTGGAAAGTTCAGAATAAAACTGAGATATTGAGCTTGAATGGCTGAGGTGATATTAATTTCCTTAACAAAAATAGAAAAGGTAGAGATTATTTGGGGTTTTGATGATCAGGAGACATTGAAATTAATCCACTAGTTATGAAATTCTATGAAGGATTTTTAACAGGCATTAGAACTTAAGGATCTGGAATTTGGTAAAGAAGCCTGGAGAGGAAACAGCAAGATAATCAAGCATCATGTATAAAGGCAAACGTTAAAACCATGGATATTCATCAGAAGACAGGGAAGGAACATGTAAAAAGAGAGAAGGTAAAAGAGAAGAGTGAAACCATTCATTCATTCATTCAACAAATAAGTATTGAATATTTATGGAAAATAGAGGAACACATAATTTTAAGAAAGCAGGAGGTTTACATAGAAAATGCTGCCAAGTAGACCTCAGCTTGGGAAAGACAATGTATTTACTAGAATATAACTAGTTACTTTTAAAGTGAGTATTCTGGTCAATAGAACGTGCAAAGGCTCATTTGCAATCAGATTTTTTTTTTAACCAGTAAAAATAAGAAAAGACAACACACAGGGTAGAATCTTTTTTTTTTTCCCATAGATTGTGTGAAGAGTCTAAGAACCTTTCACTGAACAGGTTAAAAAAAAAGTTATTATGGCAAAGGGGAAATAGAAAGTAGCTTGAGTGAGTCAACAAGGGGGTTTAGTGTTTAGGTTCCAGAAGGAAACCTTTTATATATGAGAAATGTGCCGTGTTTTAAAACATAAATTTTACAAAGACTGTCTTCATAAAAATTGTAGGTTACTTTCCTTTTCAAAGTAGAGCAACTCTGTAAGATTCTTAACCCTATCAAGGATGTTCATGAGTCAAGGATGCTTCTATCTTGAGGGTAGGATCTGGCATGTAACTTGGTGGCCAAAGTCCTCAAAATTGCATGGCTTCTAGTCAAATTCTGTCACTGGATTCCTGTGAAAAGTAACTGTCTCTAACCAACCTTTGGGATAGTCAAAATCATGCTTTAGCAGTAAAGAAATTTATTACGAGTTTTATTAGGTTGTAACTAGTTTCTACCTGATCTAAAAAGTCACCTTGCACCTATGGAAAGAGGATTATTTATATAATTATCTGCACATAAGTCCCCATCAACCACTATATATAATTATTTCATGGCATTCAAATTCAGCACAGAAACATCAAGACCTAAGTACAAATATTATTACTATAATAGGTTTTCATTTCCAGAGGTCGCCAGGGGAAGGGATTAATTTTGCTGCTTTATTGTATACACAGCGAGGCACGCGGAGTCATGTTACAATGCCTGTGTCTTGAAAATTGCATTTGGATGTAATAAGAAAGGCACTTTTTAAAACAATTTTACAATTTTAGATACATTAACTGCATTTCTCTCCATCTTGTTTTGCTAACAGGTTTTGAAGCCTTTCATTTGGATAACATTGATTCTTGTCAATTTTAGAAGGAAAATGTTTCAAATGCTTTCTTAAAATTCTTTTTCCATCCTTTCTTTGATGGTTTTTAGATTGCCTATCTAGGTCAGTCTGTAAATGCTCTGTGTCATGATATTTCTGAGGAACAATTTTTAATTTTGGCAACATGGAGAAGGAGGCACGACAGAGACCTGACTTACTATTTGAATTGCAGTTTTCATCAACATGTATCTTAAAGCTCAAGTAATAGGTAAAGCTTAGTGCTATTCTTTAATCAGCTTCAGCCCATGAGCTTAGTTTTTTTTTTTTTAAGGGGTTATTTAATTAGAATGGCAAATTGATCTTGCAACTGTGAGAAATGTCTATTTGACATAGGTGAACCATAATACTCATTCCACAAACAATTGAACTCAGAAAAGGTCTTTCTTAAAGGAATTGTCTATCTCTGCAGAGCAAAGGCAACTTCTTGGAAAGTTGCTGTTTTCTATGAGTTAACATGATATGACACTAAATCAACCTGTAGGTTGAATATGTGATTAAGAAAGATCAGTCTCTGCAGCTATAAATTTATGTTAACCAAAAAAGTATGCACATATATATTTCCCTATTTGAATCAAACTGGTTATTTTATGTCAAATGGAAAGTTTTTTTAACCCTATTTTTACCCATTGT
Organism: Herpailurus yagouaroundi; assembly: GCF_014898765.1. Lineage (NCBI taxonomy): Eukaryota > Metazoa > Chordata > Mammalia > Carnivora > Felidae > Herpailurus > Herpailurus yagouaroundi. The sequence goes on from NW_024412406.1 coordinate 8,950,157, forward strand.
GCTATTTAATTGAAATCAGATTTTTTTTCTTTTCTTTTTTTAGATAAATACTAAAAGTACTAAATCATAGAATTGGAAGATGCCTTTGACATCACCCAGCCCAGTATATTCAGGTGAAAAACCTAAGGCCCAGGAAATAAGCTTATTAGAAGTAGAAATGGGACTGCTAAATATTGAATTCCTAATCCAAGCTTCTTTACACAGCGTGTATTGATGTAATTACGAGCACTATTCAGATTGTCAATGCTTTTGAAAATATTCACTGCTAATTTTATTTGTGCATATGTAAAAAGAACGTGTTCTTTTGACAAAAATAAATTTGGAATTTTCAACATTTATCAGAATGCATTTTTCAAGGTTAAGCTTTTACTGCCAATTCAGAAGCTATTTCTTATGAATTCAGAAAATAAAAACAATCCAGGTCTTAGAATTAAGGGGTTTTTTTTTGAATAGTTTGAAATCTTATATATATCAGAGGTTCTTTTTAAAATTATTTTTAAATGTTTATTTATTTTTGAGAGAGAGAGTGCAAGCTGGGGTAGGGCAGAGAGAGAGGGAGACACAGAATCCAAAGCAGGCTCCAGGCTCCTAGCTGTCAGCACAGACCCCCATGCGGGGCTCAAATTCAGGAATGGGGAGATCATGACCTGAGCTGAAGTGGGCTGCTTAACAGACTGAGCCACCCAGGCACCCCCCCAGAATAAAATTTTTAAAGTAATGATACAAAACATTGCAAAGTTACAGAGGAAGCCAATTATGTAAATATTATTGTTATTTAAGAAATCAGTTTCCATAAAATAATACTACTTATTTATTTATTTATTAACGTTAAATAATATATATCAGTGAGTTTAACAGCCGCCATAATTTCTAAGTGGTCATGTGTAAAGAAGATACTTCAAGATAGATGCAACAACTATATTGCAATATAAAAAAAATGTCTTATTTGTATTGGTGACAAACACAGGTACTGCTAATATTAATACTTTTTTGTAGTTTCTTTCCTATACTCCCTTTGAATAAAACACTCAATTTCAGTTAGAAGTTCATAAACACAAAGATGTTAAATTATTTTCCAAATATCAGAACTCCATGTTAGAATCCCCTGATTTACACTCTTTTCCCTAGTTTTGGTGTTCCAAAACCAGGGTCCAACATACCCAACAGCAAGGGTTAAGAGTCAGAGAGACCAGGGCTGTCTCAGAAAATGACCGAATCTCCTCGCAGAGGTCCTTCCTAGCCATGCTAGCTCCAAATCGGCTACCTAAGAGCCCAGCATAGCCTCATTCCCTGCATGGCAGTCTACCCTGAGGCCCTTTGTAGTCACTTAATGCACTTCTCTTACTGAATTTCTTTCTTTCTTTCTTTCTTTCTTTCTTTCTTTCTTTCTTTCTTCCTTTCTTTCTTTTTTTTTTTTTGCTTTATCTTTTTTTCTGTAATATAATTTATTGTCAAATTTGCTTCTATACAACTCCCAGAGCTCCTCCCATGTGCCCATCACCCACTTTCCCCTCTCCCCTCCCCCATCAATCCTCAGTTTGTTCTCTGTAGTTAAGAGTCTCCACTTTTCCTAATTGACTTTGACTTGGCTTGTCCCTCTAACTCCAGATTCACTCTGCTCTGTCCTTCTCCTAATTCTCTCTCTCTCCCTCTCCTCACCACCCACCTCTCACGTGCACACACATGCACACAAACACATACTTATCTATTAATCAAAGGTCAGTAAGTAAAAAATGCCATTTCTATGGGTGCTATGTTAGTTTAAAAAAAATTAATGTTTATTATTTTTGAGATAAGAGAGAGATAGAGCACGAGCAGGGGAAGGGCAGAGAGAGAGGGAGACTCTGAATCTGAAGTAGGTTTCAGGCTGCTGTCAGCACAGAGCCTGACGTGGGGCTCAAACTCACAAACCCTGAGATCATGATCTGAGCTGAAGTCTGACGCCCAACCGACTGAACCACCCAGGTGTCCCAATGACTCTTTAATTTTATTAAAATACCTCCAGATTTAAAGAGAGGTCCTTCTACTCAGCACCATTTCACTGAAAAATCTGACTACAATCCAAATAAATTGAAGAGAATTGGTTGTCTTTCATGCATATAAAGAATCCTTGGCTTATATTATTGTATTTCAATATTTATTTTATAAGCAGTTTGTATAATTACAAATATTTTTAGACAGAGAAAAATATAACCCAAATGAACATTATGGGAGAGGTTGAAGAGACATTCATGTTCCAAACAAAGCGCTTAAACATTTTATGGACTGTTGGGTATTAGACAATATTCTGATATTGACATGAATTAATCAGAAATGTTTTTATTAATAGGAAAATTTCTAGTTTCCAGTTGGACTTTTCATCTTCTTAGCACACATATATATACTTCCTTTTGCATTTAAAAAAATTCACCCTCTTTCTGATTCAACATAAGTGAAAAGTCAAAATGTCTACACTTGAGGATGATCAAATATATTTCCTGGACTGTTTTAGAATTTTGGGGGGTCATAACTCTTCAGAATCTGATAAATGCTATGAATTTTTACCTAAAGAAAAATAAGTGTTTGGATACAGACATACACAAAACTTTTCTTACGGTTTTTATGGAGGTTTTTGGAATTCCTGAATTTGATGGATAGATTCCTATAAAATCAACAGATCTAGGTATACTGTTTGAAGTAGTTTAGATTATGTAATGGTTAGACATGATGCACAAATTTCAGGGGCCATCAATAATAAGGATTTAATTCTCGTTCATGCTACATATCCATTATCACTTGACTATGCTAAGTGATAATTATGCACAGGCCTTTTGCATTTTTGCAAGTCTGGCAATAGACACAGACTGCATTTATTCTTTTATATCTTTTCAAGAATGTATAGCTAACAATCTTGGAAGATTGAGATACGTGTCTCTCTAGAGAAAAGGGCAGGCTTGTTTACTGTCCAGAACTATAAAACTAATGTCTTTCTCTGGTACAAATGTTAGACCATTATAAAGATTCGGGTGCCCTAAGTGAGTGGTTCCTCTCCTATCAAATACCCCAGCAGGTGTGCAAGCATTTCCCCTCTTCTTTGTGTCACCCAGTGAGAATGGACACCTAGGGAACTTGAACAAAGATAATAATGTTGCTGTTGTTATTACTGCAAGTAATAAATTCCTTTGCCTCTGATCCAACGGCTCTGTACCTTTTGCCAGCATTGTGTGATGCTATCGGCTAATTTGTCATTTTGCAAGTAGAGCGAAGTTTTAGATACTTCATAAGCTACAGTGCTCTTCCGTGTTAACCTCATTTGGGGGCTTGAGCTGATAACGCAGCCTCCATCTGGAAAGCTGCCTGTTCTCATGGCAAAGGGTAAGACGAGAACATGGTAGTGATGTTCTGGCCTTTACAGCTTCTTTTAAACCCATAACTTATATCCCGTTTTCATCCTTCAAAGCGAGTCGCATGCCCAAGCCTGACTTGAATAGGCTGGGCAGTGAATGCTATGTAAAATTACATAATCTACCAAAGCAGGCTAGAAACTTTTGTGCTAGACCTTTAATTACCCATTTTCTCCTCAGCTAAGTGGATTTACGATAGCATCAAGTTTATGATAGCATCTTATCTAAGACCATATTCCTCAGACTTCAAAAATACATATGCTACTCTCAAAACTACACCTGACTGCTCTTTACCTACATTGTAACTTATCTGATGGTTTTCTTTAAATTGAGGAATAATGATATCTCCTGACTTTTATCTGTAAAGTCATGGGTTTCAGAAGCAATCTATATTTTTTCCTAAGCATATTAAAATAAATATTTATTTATATACTTATTCACATAATAAATAAGTTACTATCTAATACACATAATTACATAAACTATAATTTGTTATATAAAATTTTATATTATTCATTGAAATAGGAAAAGCGATAGTTATTCATATGCACCAAGCATCCTATCCTGTACCATCCATGGAAACGTTCCACATTATGACAGACACTAAGGATATTTAGTGTATATAGAATATACACTAAATGTTGTGTCTCTCTCAAATTCATAGGCTTAAACTTAATCCTCAATATCATGGTACTTAGATGTGAGAGTTTGGGAGGTGATTGTGTCATGAAGGCAGAGTCCTTTTGAATGGGATTAGTGACCTTATAAAAGAGTCCCCAGAGCTGACTGCCACTCTCTGACATGTGAGAACACATGTGAAAAGATGGCCATGTATGAGCCAGGAAGCAGGTTCTTACTGAACACTGAATTTGCCGTCCCCTTGATCTTGGACTTCTCAACCTCCAGAACTATGGAAAAGTAATTTCTGCTGTTTATAACCCACCCAGTCTATGGTATTCCATACTACTGGCTAAGATGGACTAAAACCTATAGTATATAAATTATCATAATATATATAACAGTCAGATAATAGTTATTTATTTAACTAATACTAAGTGCATGGTATATATCAGGTAAGGAACTATGGGACCGGGGTTACAGTGCTGAAAGAAATTGACACAATTGCTGCACTCATAGTACTTATATGTTAGTGGAAAAATGATAAAAAAGGAATGAAACAAAAACAAGTAAATATAAGATACATAAAAAATTCAGTGAGATTTTTAATGAACAAATTTTTGAGCTAGATCATAAACCAAGGGAATATATTTAAAAAATTTTTGTTCATGTTTTATTTTATATTTGAGAGAGAGAGAGAAAGAGTGAGAGAGATAGAGAGAGAGAGCAGGGCAGGGGCAGAGAGACAGGATCTGAAGCAGGCTCCAAGCTCCGAGCTGTCAGCACAGAGCCCGATACGGGGCTCAAATTCATGAGCAGTGAGATTATGACCTGAGCCAAAGTCGAATGCTCAACCAACTGAGACACCCAGGTTCCCCCCAAGGGAATATATTTTAGATAGATAATTTATATTTAGAAGGAGAAATGACATTTTAACTGAGATATGATGTGTGGGATAGAGCAAGCTATGCAAAAATCAGCCTGGGGGTGGGGAGGGGGAAATATTCTTAATACAGTTTGAAAAGACCATGAGGTGGGAAAGCAGATTGAGGAAATGAATGAAAATTGGTGTGGTTGGAGCAGAGTGAGCCCAGAGGGGATGCTAAAAATCAAAATGGAGTTGGATATTGAAGGCTATTCACAGGGTGTGTTGAGACTAAAATGTCTTCAAAGCATGCGTATATATTTATGAAAAAACAGGAAAAATTTAGAATTTCATTACACATACAATGGGAAGTTGTTGAAGGGTTTTATGCTGGGCAGTATCATGATCCAATTTATGTGGCAAAAATATTACTCTTGGGAAGAGAAACAAGTATTCATGGCGACTATACTTAGGTGGAGGCAGACTAGAGGGAAAAGAAGTGGATGGACTTCAGGCATATTGAAAAGGAAGAATGGCAGATATTTTGGTCAAATGGATGTGTAAATTATGAGAAGCGTGACTGCTAGGTTTCTGACTTCAAGAACCAGAAAAATGATAATGTTCATTATTTCCTTAGAGGGAGGAAGATCTGTTTGCGGATTGATGGTGGTACAATGCTGTGAACCATGCGTTTCATTTTGAACAGGCAAGGTGATGAGGTATCTGTGAGATATATAATTGGAAATGTTAAATAGTAGGTTGAATAGATTATTATAAAACTCAGAAGAGATATTTTGGGTAGAAATATAAGTTTATGAACTATCATAATATGATGGCATTTAAAACTATGGAATAATATCATATAATCAGAAAGAGAGTACAGAAGGAAACAAATAGAGGACGAGGTCCATGGCCACAGAAACACAATTATTTATGGGCCAATAGAGAAATAGAAACAGAGGAATAAGGAAAAACAGAAAAATGCGGTGTCATAGAAGCAAAGAGTGAGGAGTCTTCCAGCAAAATAAAATAGTCAACCTTTAATTTTTGATCAGAGATTTAGTTACTTTAAGACAGAAAAGGTCCCTTTCAATTTGGAAACACAGGGGTAATTGGTATTTTGAAAACCATGGTTTGACAGGATGATGGGGATAGAAACTAGGTTGGATTGAGTCAAAAAGTCAATAGAAGGTGTTAGCGAATCAAGACAACACATTTCAGAAGATTTACCTGGAGACAGAGCTGGAAAATGAAATATTTGAAAGGAGACAAGGGATAAAGTTTTTTTTGTTTTTTGTTTTTTTGTTTTTTGCTGTTGTGTTAATGAACATAGTTCCTTAAGGCATGGTATATGCTTATGAGACCAATGGGAGTGACTCAGAAGACAGTGGGAGATTTCAGGAAAGGAAATCGTTGAGTAGAATATTAAGTAGTAAAGTTCTTGGTCAGGGTAGGAAGGGAGGGCTCAGAGCACAGCAGAAAGGACTGGCATTTGACACAAAAAAGATGGATATCGCTTCTATTCTAACAGGAAAGGAGAAAACGAAACATGTTTCGAGATGCAAGGAGATTTCTAACTTCAGTGGCAAGAACATGAAGGATTATCAGCACATTTGATGATGATTATCTTCTCAAAGAAGTCTAGAGTGAGAATTGATCATCAGTTGAAGGCGAGAGTAAAAAACGGGTGGGTCGTTTAAGAAAAGGTGCTTAGGAATATTAGGTTTTGGGGAAATTTAGAAATGGGGAAACAGTCCTGAATGCCTATTGGTGGATGTGAACTTTAAATCAGAGAGCAGCTAGAGAGTGGCTGTGTAGTGTTTCTTGTACGAGTGCACGATGCTGGCAAAAATATGGCAGGTAGGAATCATCTCAGGTTGGAATTTTCTCCACAGAAAATGATGGAAGTAAAGGGTGAGGAAATTGAGAGTATTTGAAAAGAATATAGATGATGATAGACTGTGAAATCGGTATTTAATAAGAAGGATGGTGTTACCTGAAAGGAGTTGAAAGATCATGAGACGTTAATGTGGTCAGTGAATAAGAGGTTTCAATAAAGTCAAAAACTGCGTCAGTGGCTTCAGAGGTGGGGGCAGGGGCGAGATGGGTGAAGGAGTCAAAAGATACAAACTTCCAGTTATAAAATAAATAAGCCCTGCAGTTAATAATACTGAATTGTATATTTGGAAGTTGCTAACAAAGTAGATCTTAAAAGTTCTCATCACAAGAAAAAAAATGTAACTGTGTGAGGTGACATACGTTAACTAGACTTAGTGTGGTGATCATTTTGCAAAATAAGCAAATGCTGAATGATAATGCTGCACACCTGGAAATAATATAATGTTACATGTCAATTATATCTCAATTTAAAAGAAAAAGACTGAGTCACTGGGCATAGAGTTAGGATGTCTTCATCAGATACTGGTCAATCCCCTTCCAGCTATTTTATTCTAGGGACTAGTAATTTCCTAGCTAATGCTTTTCAAATGCCTCTTTAAGATATGTAAAAATCACAATCATTGGTTATTAACATAATAATGATGGTGAAGGGCGTGGCATAAGCTCTGAAGTGTAGAGAGTCCCATTACATAAGGATGCATGTATTTGTCATGGGCGTGGTAGGCTGTGGTTTTGCAATTTTTCCTGCATCAAACAGTGCCATGGCGAACAAACTTGAGCCCTGTATTAGATGATCCCCAAAGAAAACCATTATACGAGTGTTTAATAAATGCTTTCGTTGATGAGGGTGACAATGGATGGTGTCCTGTTTTCTAAGTAAGTAGAAGTAAAGTAAATATTGGTTTTCTGAATGGAAAGAAACAGAGAGACTCTTCATTAATATTTATGTGTAAAGGTTCAAAGTCATGAATGTAATATGATATTTTTTTCTCCTGTTATACAAATTAGTATGCCATCATATGACATGACTCTAGAAAGAATGCTGATATTTAAAACATTGCATTATATACTAATGATCTCATAATTTACAAATCCTTTTAATAAGTGTTTGAAAAGATTTATGGAATGATTATTTATATGTAACAGAATACTAATACAAATTGGCATTTATATTTAACTACTCTTTGATTTCCTTTGTGTTTTCCTTTTGAGGTACTGCTGAGTTTTATCTGATTGTTTCTTAATTTTAGGACTATCTAGAAAATAGCACTGCATTCACAAGTGTTGTTTTGTTTTTAAACACTAAGCATATTTGAAAAGGTTAAACTTTCAAACAATGTCTAATTCTCATCATAGCCATTTCTGAAACTCAAACCTAGGTTTAAAAACAAATTAAAAAACAAGAGCAAAACTCTAGCAGTAAGATTCTTAGAAAAAAAATAAAGTAACAACTAACACCAAGATGTACAATACATTTCATTTTCTTCTTTCTGAAGTTATGTAGATGTGATATACAAGTTAAAGTAGTGCTTAAGAAGGGAACCTTTGTGCAATAATAACGCTTGGGAGTTAATTTAACGTTCTTTACATCAGAGAACTCTGATTTGGAAACAAAGTCTCTTTTAGATATTAGAATCTTCAACAAAACAGAGCTCAGAAGCTAGAAAATGGAAGGGGGAAGGGAAGGAGATCATTGGAAAGAAAGAACATAATAAACATACAAAAATTATGCCTGGACACTGAACGTCAGCCCTCAATGTTGTACTGGTTGAGAGAAGGTTGAGGGCTGTTGTTTATAATGGATGCTGTGGGACCCCCTTGATCTCCCCTTGAGAACTGAATCCTCCAGCTGTTTAGAGGTTTGGTGGCTGCCGTCTGTCCTTTCAACCAGACCAAAGGCAGGAGCAGCCTGGACCAAGATGTTGTCCCATTCCCATAACTGATCCATGCAGAGATACCAAGGCTCAGATGCCTTGTCTCAATTCAGAGCAACTCTGAAGGGCTATCCCAACTTCAGAGCTCGCTATGAAATAAACTGAGGCCTCTGTGCAACTGTATGAGAGTTGATCTTCTCTCCATGCCCAATCCTCTTGCCCTCACTCCCTCACAGGTATTGTTACTGACAGCATTCCCTAGCAGACCTCTTGCACATGGGTTTTCTGCACAGGTTCTGTTTGGTGGGGAAATTGACCGAATCAGCGTTCTTACTACATGACTATTTGCCGATCTGATTCGGGAAGCCCTAACATTTGGGATCCTTCCTACAGAAATCTCTTGATTCATGGAATCCTTATTAAACATTCAAAGTGAAATCGAGGTCTGCTGCTTTTTATAAGCTTACCTGTCTATTCTATGCCTGCATAGATGTGCTTATGTTATCTCAACCTTTCTAAGGATTTATCTTCTTATAAAAGAAACATTTAAAATGTGCATAGATACTTAGGTAAAATAATGTTTATTATAGCATTATTTATAACAGAAAAAATCAGGAGAAAGTAACAAACACTTTAAACTAAAGGTTTGAAGTTTGCCAAAAGTCAATAGGGAATGAGAAAATAAATGTGGACAACACATTAAAAAATTGTGATAATGTTATTACTTACTTATCATTGCTCTAGGCTGTATCCGTTTCCTTCCCTAGATTCTCCATATTCTATGCTTTCCCTTGGATAATAACTGCAGTAATAAATATTTAAATGTGTAAATAAACCATACTTTCACTTTACTGTGTGCTTTATATTCCTCCAACATTGAAATATCTTCTTTGGATTAGGAGATTTCCTCTGAATATCTTTTTCCAAACACAGATGATATTTAATTTTTTTTTTTTTTGTATTTTTGTCTTTAGTCTACTAGAGTCTTTTGGTGTTTTCTAATTCACGCTAGAGTGCTGCTTCTAGGAGAACTTCATAGATGGACTGAGTAAATCAATAAATACCTTCCTTGGCAACTCCATTTCCAAGTATCTTCCGAAAGGTGGTGGTAATGAAAGTACAATTCAAACACTTCCAAATACATCTAAAGTGCGGGTTTATTACTCTAATTATTTTCCGTGAACGCAGTTCTACTTTATTACCCAAATGAGAGTTATTATTGTCTTTCCTTCCGATGATTGCATCTGTGGTATTTATTTCAGGGTTTTTAAGACCCTTTAAGGCCTATTTAGGTTTTCTTTTTTTTATGAATTTAATGCTAATTAAAATAATGGGGTAGTAGGCTTGGAAAATCAAATCATTATTCAGCCAGAACAATGGAAGAGATTATTTAATTGACCACCTCAAATCATATTAAACCAATCCTGGAAGAATCACCGCCAAGACGCAAATGGTGCAGATACTGTCCTACTTTCTATAGGATACTAAACTTTCTTTCTTCCAGGTGTTTTTTAAAAATAAACTTAAAGGCTGATGGTTAACCTCTGACTTTAATATGGAAGGCAACTGGACATTTATCCACTTAAGCCCTATCATTATTCTTTTATTAATTTCTATAGACATAGTAATTTCAACTGATGGTGTGGAAATCAAGCAGGATTCAGAGTAGGGCTTAATAATATCACCAAGTACTTTGTCAACACAGGTGGCTATACTGAAAGTGAATCACAGCCATTATTCAATTTCCAGCCATGGTGGTAATTTGTTCTGCCAGGATTAAGATTATAGAAGGGAAGCCCTTTTTACTAGGAGAGGAATGATATTTAATGATAAAATGGAAAGATATTTGTCATGGCTTGCAATTTTGCAAGTATTTCTTCATGGTCATATCAATTACATCTGTTTCCATACAGTGAATAAATAATAGATCCTATCTGTTTTTTGATTTTTATAAACTGATTAAATGTTTTGGTGTTGGAAAGTTAGAAACAGATTTGGGGAGAGCAAACCAAACCAGACTGGGTTCAACAAACACCTGACTCATCAGATTAGTTTTTATCTGATGGGCACACTACCCTAAGTGTGCCATCACCAAGTGGAGGTTCAGAGAAATAGATACTTATATGCTGTGCTTATAGCATACATTAACAACCTTTTGGGAAGCCAGTTGAACTATATTAAAGTCTCTAAAATGTGTTCAATATTTTTTCAGCAATTTCACTTATAGAAACCAATTTTATGGAGTTAAACAATAGTGTGTGAAAATTCAATTGTAAGAATGTTCGGGGGCATCTGGGTGGGTGGGTCAGTTGGTTGAGTGTGTAACTCTTTCAGCTCAGATCCTGATCTTAGGGTCATGGAATGGAGCCAGGTGTCGATTCTCTCTTTCTTAAGAGAGATTCTTAAGATTCTTAAGATTCTCTCTTTCTCCCTCTGTTCCTCTGCCCTGCTAGCGCTCTTTCTCTCTCAAATTAAAAAAAAAAAAGGAATGTTCATCACCGGGTTGCTTCTAATAGAGAAAAAATAGAAAAAAAATGTCCAACTATTATATTTCTCAAATAAATTAAGGTACGTAGAAACAAGGGAATTGTGTGACTATGTAGTAGAAGAATATTGACAGGAAAAGATGTTTAAGACCCAGCAATAAAACCATATGTCTGGTGTGTTAAACCTTATGTACATTCACAGAAAGTAACTGGAAAATACACGGTGCCAACTCTGAGAGGAATTAGTGGCAGGTGCCTCTTCTTTTTGCTTCATTTTATTTTCTAAAAGTAGTTTTACAGTGATGATGCATTTATTTTGTAAGGAGGGAAACGTTAAAATGCAGAGCACATGTCAGGGACTGGTAAGTCAAGGGAGATAACTCTACTTACGTCTGAATTTTCACCTTTGACAGAAACACAAACTGAAAAGGAACTTGGAACTGTAAGGAACACATTGTTTTCTCATGCCAGGATAGCACTAATTTTAGAAGTTTAAATTTAGGGATTTAACATTTTGGAGCAACAGATTCATAGTCATAGCTTATGCCTTCTCAATAGTATTTGTCAAGATCACACAAGTGTGCAATTTGTGTGAGACAGATACGCATTGCATAACTCACATGCAATCGACCTTATTTGTCAATATATTAACACATGCTTCAGCAAGAAAAAATTTTTGACATCCTACAAAATATGTATTGGGAAGAAAATAATAATAAAATGTTATTTTCATTTTTCCCTCTAACTGACCACAAGCTACTTGTGGTTGTTTACTTGTATGTACGTTGATTACTCGGCAGGACAGCAAAAGTCATGAGTCATATTGAAAATGGAATTAAAATGCAGTGCTTTTTGCTTATTTGTTTATTTATTTATTTATTTTTTATTGAAGTGTAATTCACGTACAATATTAGTTTAAGGTTACAACTTCATACACATTAAGAAATGGTCACCACAGTAAGTGGAGTTATCATCTGTTACCACACAGTTATTATAATATTACTGACTACATTCTCTGTGCTATACTTTATGCCCCTGTGACTTATTTATTTTATAACTGGAAGGTTGTACTTCTTCATCTCCTTCATCTATATTTGCCTATCCACCAACCCCACTCCCCTCTGTCAACCACCAGTTTGTTCTCTATATTCATGAGTATGTTTCTCTATGTCTTCTCTGGCAAAATGTCTGTTCAGGTCATCTGCCAATTTTTTTTAAGTTTATTTGTTTTGAGGGGCAGAGACAGAGAGAGAGAGAGAATCCCAAGCAGGCTCTGTGCTGTCAGTACAGTGCCTGATGCAAGGCTCAGACTCACAAATCATGAGATCATGACCCTTAACTGAGCCGCCCGGGTGGCCCTCATCTGCCAAGTTTTTAATCAGATTATTTGTTTCAGTGGTGTTAAGTTGTATGTATTTTTAATATCACTTACAAATATGGTCTCACATTCAATAGATTGCCTTTTTGTTTTGTTGATGGTTATCTTTGCTGAGCAAAGTTTTTTAGTCTGATATAGTGCCATTTATTTATTTTTTATTTTGTTCATCTTACCTGAGGAGACAGTCCCCAAAAAATATTGCTAAAACTGATATCCAAGGGTTTACTGCTTATGTTTTCTTTTAGGAGTTTTATAGTTTCAGGTCTTGCATTTAGGCCTTTAATCAATTTTGAGTTTATTCTTGTATATGATGTAAGACAGTGATCCAGTTTCATTCTTTTGCACATATCTGTCCAGTTTTTCAAATGGCATTGATTGAAGGGACTATCTTTTCCCCACAAACACACTATTGTTTAAACCATCCAGTCTATCGCTTCTCGGCCTTTTGGCTAAGATCAAGTGTAAACCATCCAGTCTACGGTATTAGGTTATGGCAACTCCAGCAGACTAATTTATCACATTTATCAGAACTTACTGTCTTTTGCCATCATTTTCTTTGCCATTTCTCAGTTTTCTCAAAGCTTTAAGTATATCTAAGGTTTCAGTAGCAATTTAATCATAATTTATCTTAAATATAGATTGTTAAACGAAATAAAACCAAACATGCTCTCCTACATCCAGGCCTTTCTTAAACATTATTTGATATAATAAATGTGTGACTTATCATAGTTCTGCACTAACTTAGGAGCATATTTTCCCAAAAGTTTGTAAGAATATGGCTTTATATTCTGTTTAATTAAATACAGGATTCTATTAAATAAAAATTGAACATTTGTTCCATATGACATTAGACCTGTTTTGTGATAATCTCTGTTTCTCACCGTCTTTTGTTTGATGTACTCGTTTAATACTTGAATCCCATATTTTAACCTAAATTACCCTGAGACTGCCAAGTTATTGGAATATTTATGGATTTCATTTTATATGTCACCATATCTGATTTCCAGCCACCTCAATTAAAATATATAAATCTCAATGAAGTGAAAATAGGATCAGAAAAACATAATGTTTCTTAAATGCTCCAAACACTCCTTCTACATTACCTGGAATACCAAACTGTAATGCTGCACTGTCTGCATACAGATGCCAAATAGGTGTCATGCAAATCAGGAGCAAGTCATTGACAGATAAATTAAATAGTCATGATCTGAATATTGAGTTTAGGCAAGCATCACAGTCTATTGGCGCCAAGTTAGATTTCTTGTCCTGTACAAAAATGTTATGTTGCTCTCGTTAAGCAGTCATCCATCTAAGTGACTTCAAGGCCCTTAAGACCTGAATAGGCAAAGCTCATCTATCAGCCTCTTGACTTCAGTCAGCACCACAGCGGGTACCGTAATAGCTGAGTCTCTGTATTCTGATTATTTTGTTACATGAACACATTTAACATCACAGTTTTATTATAATTTTATAGTGAGATACTGGTTGGCCTTCATTAAAAACTCTTTGTGTTATGTTAACCTGTAGCTATAAACTCTGATACAAAGATCCCGTCTTTTGTACGACTTCAGCGATAGTCTAGGAAAAATGATTTTCTAATAACTAAATGCACTGATGCTTGTCATCTATCCACAGAATCTTTCCAAAGCAGGCTAAAATGACAGGACCTATAAAATGGCAAACAATAACAGAGGCAATTTTAAATTCAAAACAGGCGATTCTACTGTACATCTTTAATCAGTATATTAAATCCCAACTAGTATAGTAATTTTGAGTAACAAATTTAAGTAAAAATTAAGTTAAACCAGCTTTTTGGCATCATCCCAACAAATAATCATTCTATGATTTAATTAAAGTTTTTTGGGCTTAAAAATAATTGCAAACTCTAATTGCAAAAATAAATTTATAATGATAATATTTCCTCAAAATAATTTAAAAAATTTTAAAGTTTATTTATTCTTGAGAGAGAGAGAGAAAGAGCACAATCTGGGGAAGGGCAGAGAGAGAGGGAGACACAGAATCTGAAGCGGAAAGCCCGATGCAGGGCTCAAACCCATGAACCGGGAGATCATGAGCTGAGCTGAAGTCAGATGCTTAACAAACTGAGCCACCCAGGCGGCCCTCCTCCAAATAACTTAAAGTTAAAACAATTTAAATGAAAATAGCTATCAATGTAAATGGCAAAATTATCCTTTTTGTGATGATGAACAGAATCTTTCCAAGCAAGATTGGAAGATATATTTTGAAATCAACAATAAAAGGGGCACCTGAATGGCTCAGTCAGTTAAGCATCCCACTCTTGATTTCTGCTCAGATGAATCTCAGTCTCGGTTGGGGTCTGCACTGACAGTGTGGAGCCCACTTAGGATCCTCTGTCTCCCTCTCTCTCTGCCCTTCCCCTCTTGCTCTCCCTCTCTCTCTCAAAACAAACAAACAAACAAACATTTAAAAAAATCAACAATAATAGAGAAGGAAACCTAACAAACATATTTAGAATGTATAAAATTATAATACATTTTTTTAAAATGTGGAGTGATGGTATATAAATAAGCTGAGAAATCTATATAATAGAAACCGCACAATACTTTTACTTTTTTTAATGTTTATTCTTGAGAGAGAGAGAGAGAGAGAGACAGCATGAGTGGGGGAGGAGCAGAGAGAGAGAAAGAGAGAAGGAGACACAGAATCTGAAGCAGGCTCCAGGCTCTGAGCTCTCAGCACAGAGCCCGACACGGGGCTCAAACTCATGAACCGAGAGATCATGACCTGAGCCTAAGTTGGACACTTAACCGACTGAGCCACCCAGGCTCAGTCACAAACTTCACAATACTTTTAAAATAAACAAATATTTATTGACAACTTAAGTACTGCAGACCTTCGTATGGTTTTTCTTTTAACTGTAATTGCCAACCTATAAACTAGGCAATTGTGCCTAGTTTAAACTGAGAAAAAACTGAAGCTAGTAAGAACGTAAATCTTTTTCCCTTACACAGCTTTATCAAAGTATGATTGATATACAATAAGCAGAACTACTTAAAGTATTGTTTGAATCCTCAGAAATCTTAGCAAACCAAATTCAGAAGTGCATAAGAAAAATCATACATCATACTCAAGTTGGATCTATTCCTGGGATGTAAGGATTGTTCAATGTATGCAAATCAATATATATGATATACCATATTAACAAAGTGTAAAGGATAAAAATTATGATCATCTCAATAGATGCAGAAAAAGCAAAAAAAAAAAAAAAAAAAAAAAAGCCCTTGACAAAATTCAACATACTTTCATGTTAAAAACTCTAAACAGACTGGTTATAAAGGAAGGAACTTCAACATAACAAAGGTCATATATGACAAGATTATAGCGAACATCATACTCAATGGTCAAAAGCTGAATTTTTTTTTCCTTTAAGATCAGGAACAAGACAAGGATATCCATTCTTGATGCTTTTTATTTATCATAGTACTGAAGGTCCTAGCCAGAGCACTTAAGCAAGAAAAAGAAATAAAAGGCATCAGAATTGAAGAGGAAGAAGTAAAATTGCGTCTGTTCTCAGATGACATGATGCTATGTGTAGAAAACCATAAAGACTCCACCCCAACTGTCAAAGCTAATAAATGAACTCAGTAAGGTTGCAGTATACAGAATCAATATATAAAAAAAACAGTTGTATTTCTATACACTAAAACAAATTATCTGAAAAAGAAATAAAGAAAATGATTCCATTCATAATGGAATCAAAAAGAATTAAACACTTAGGAATACACTTAACCAAAGAAGTAAAAGATCTTTACAATGAAAAATATAAGGCATTGATAAAATAAATTGAAGAAGACAGAAATGTATTGAGAAGTATTCATGTTCATGGACTGGAAGAATAAAAGTGTTAAAATGTTCATAATACCCAAAGGGATCTACAGATTCAGTGCAATTCCTATCAAAATTCCAATGGCATTTCTCACAAAAATAGAAAAGCAGTCTTCAAATTTGTATGTAGCTGCAAAAACCCCAAATAGACAAAATAATCTTGATAATGGAGAACAAATCTGAAGGCATCATACTTTCTCATTTCAAACTATATTATGAACGATAATAATCAAGCAATATGGTATTGGCATAAAAACAGTCACATAGATAAATGGAACAAAATAGAGAGTTCAGAAATAAACCCATGCGTCTATGGCCAATTAATATTTTACAAAAGAATCAAGAATATTCATAAATAATTAGTGTTGGGAAAACTGGATATCCACATGCAAAATATTCATAAATACATAGTGTTGAGGAAACTGGATTTCCACATGCAAAATGATGAAACTAGAACCTGATCTTACATCATGGACAAAAATCAACTAAATATGAAAAAAATCTTGAACATAAAATCTGAAACTTTAAAACTCTTAGAAGAAAACATAGGGAAGACCTCCTTCACATTGGATTTGGCCATGTGTTTTTGGATTTGGCCCCAAAATCAAAGGCAAGAGAAGCAGAAATAAACAAATGGAACTAAATTAGACTAAAAAGCTATGCACAGCAAAGGAAACCATCAACGGAATGAAAAGGTAATATATGGAATGGAAGAAAATATTTGCAGACCAACTATTTGGTGAGAGGTTAATACCCAAAATATATAAGTAATATATGCAACTCAATTAAAATTAAATAACCCAATTAAAAAAATGGACAAGGACCTGAATTGAAACATTTTCAAAGAAGACATAAAAATGACCAACAGGTACATGAAAGGTGCTCAACGTTACTAATCATCAGGGAAATGCAAATCAAAACCACAATGAGATATCACCTCATACCTGTTACGATGTCTATTATCAAAAGACAAGAACAACAAATCGTGGTGAGGATATGAATAAAGGTAACACTTGTACACCGTTGGTAGGAATATAAACTAGGTTAGCCATTATGGAAACCAGTATAGAGGTTTCTCAAGAGGTTAACAATAGAACTACTTTGTGATTTAGCAATCCCAGTTCTAGGTATATATCCAAAGGAAATAAAATCACTATTTTGAAGAGATATCTGCACCCCACGTTCATTGGAGCATTATTCACGAGAGTCAAGATATCAAAACAATCTAAGTGTCCATAAATGGATGAATGGGTAAAGAAGATGTGGTATACAGTGGAATATTAAGCCTGAAAAAAGAAGAAACTACTGTCATTTGCAACAACAGGGATGAATCTCAGTGGCATTATGTTAAGTGAAATAAGCCAGAGAGAAAAATACTACATGGTATCATTTATATGTGGAATCTGAAAAAAAAAAAAAAAAGTTGTGCTCATAGAAGCAGAGAGTAAATGGTATTTCCCAGGGTCTAGGGGGTCAGGTAAATAGAGAGAGGTTAGTAAAACAGTACATTTTAGTAATAAGATGAATAAGTTCTGAGGATATAATGTAAAACATGGTGACTAGTTGATAATACAATATTGTATAATTGAAATTTGCTAAGAAAGTAGAATTTAAGTGTTCTTACTAAAAAGGTAAATATGTGAGATGATAGATATATTAAATCAGTTAAGGAATCCTTTCATCATGTGTACATACATCAATCATCACATCATACACTTTTAATATATTACAAATTCATTTGTCAGTTTTATGTTAATATAGCTGAAAAAATGTATAAGTGCATATGAAACAAAGAAAATGAGCCTCCGAGGGGAATAACAAGAAAGAAAGAAAGAAAGAAAGAAAGAAAGAAAGAAAGAAAGAAAGAAAGAAAAAAGGAAGGAAGGAAGGAGGGAGGGAGAAAAGGAGGGAGGGAAGGAAGGAAAGAAGAGAGGAAGGAAGGGAGGAAGGAAGGGAGGAAGGGAGGAAAAGGTAAAATTGGTAAAATTTTGATATACATATATATTTGTAAAACTATCACCACACTCAAGGTAGCAAACACGCAATCATCCCCAAAAGTTTCCCTGTGACCCTTTGTAATACTACTTTCTCATCCCTCGCCACATTCCCTTATGTGCTATCTATATGATTTAAATATGGGTTTAAAATAGCTTAAAGTATGTGGATGAAAAAAATATGTAGCAAGCAAAGAATAAACATAAGAAAGCTGGTATGGTCATTTTAATACCAAAATAAATAATACTTGCATGCTAGAAGTGATAAAGAGAAGTTATTACAATGATGAAAAGGTGAATTCATCATAAAATAATAATACAACTACATATGCACATAATAACTGAGTTTCAAAATTTATTAGGCAAATAATCAAGCACACAGGAAATCAAAACTAATAGTCACTGTACTGGGCACTGTAGGTATAGAACATAAAGTTCCATTGGGTAGTGCTGATCTATAGAAGTTTGAGGGAAGTAGCCCAAGAATTCCATATTTAGTCAAATTTTGTCCATGTATAAATACAATAGAAATCTGAGAATACAAAAATATTTGGAGAATATAGCACTTGTGAATTCTTGAAAAATTCTCTTTACTAATTGTTGGCTAGAATTAGCCAATCAAGGGGCGCCTGGGTGGCGCAGTCGGTTAAGCGTCCGACTTCAGCCAGGTCACGATCTCGCAGTCCGTGAGTTCGAGCCCCGCGTCGGGCTCTGGGCTGATGGCTCAGAGCCTGGAGCCTGTTTCTGATTCTGTGTCTCCCTCTCTCTCTGCCCCTCCCCCATTCATGCTCTGTCTCTCTCTGTCCCAAAAATAAATAAAACGTTGGAAAAAAAAAAAAAAGAATTAGCCAATCAAGATTTGGTGCCCAATAAGAACTCTGAAATGTGGCCCTTTTATGGGAAAACTTAGTTGGGAGGCATTAAAATCATTGAATGGGTAGAAGGTTCTAGATGACTGGTCACCCCTATTATAAATCAAATGCTCATGTGATATATAATTCATAAAGAGAATACCACGATGTATAAAACTAGGACAACTATAAGCAAAATAAAAATCTTATTACAATGTAAGAGAACTGGTGGGGGGAACAGGAGAAATTTGTAAGAAGTTTAAATTGGCAAATGTCTTTATGTAAAACATAGCAAATAATAAGAAAGCATACAAATATAATATCTAAAACAGAGACTTTGTACATAGAAAGTACATCTCTTTCAATGCTATTCTTGATGCCTCAAATTCAACAATTTAACTCTTTCCTGAATTACATGACTATTAGAATAGGATTTTTACTGATGACAGCAAAATCTCTTGTATGATTTTGTGAACCATAATGTATATATATATATATATACATATATATATACACATACATATATTTCCCTATCAAATAGTTTTTGGTATCAGTGCTTATTATGTAAATATATAGAAACTCATGGTATATTTTTGTACATTAAGAAGACAAATTCTAGAATTTTAAGCCATATGTTTAATGTTGAAGAGAACTGCTTACATAAATGTTGATCATTTGTAAATCTTTCTAATTTTTAAAATTTTGAAATTTCTTTTGAAGAATTTTAAACATCAATATAATTTCTGGAGATTATTACTATTCATATAATTATTTAAAGATTAACATTGTATACCTTCTTAAAAAATGTTTGTTTTGAAACAGTGCATGTGCACCTGTGCATGAGTGGGGGAGAGGGGGAGAGAGAGAGAGAGACAGAGAGAGACAGAGAGGCAGAGAGACACAGAGACAGAGAGACACAGAGAGTATCCAAGCAGGCTCCACACTGTCAATGCAGACCCTGATGCAGGGCTCGATCTCACGAATGTAGAGATCTTGACCTGAGGTAAAATCGAGTCAGACGCTGAAACCAAGCCCCCCAAGGTTGTATAAATTTTAATAAAAATTTAAAAGACTTCTATTTTACAGGTTAAATTCTCTTCTGAGTTTTGCATTCTTACTTTCAGTTTTTCATGTAGGATTATTTGGATGCTTTACCATTCATTTGTTTCTTTAACACCTTTTAGAAAATGTATGGTCTCTGTTGCTTGAAGATTTTACTGGTACCCTCAAGGGTTTCAAACTTATTACTGCTTTTATACCAGACTTCATGATCATTTTCTGTTTCTATCCTACATTTAAAACAAAGTATATTCTATTAAAAAAATTTACCCAGAACGTTTTCATTTTTGTCATTTGTCCACAATGTGATGAAATATCACATTTTCTAGACAAAATGATGGGTTATCTACTCATGTCTAATTTCAGTGGAAGAGAGCTTTTCTAGATAAAGAAGCATAGTTTAAAATATTTTTTCTATGTAGAGAAATTAAGTGCTGCTGAGATTTAGGAATCATACTTTTAAAGAAGGGTTAATGACATTATCTCCTTTCCTAGTATCTTTTATTTTTGGTTTATCAGATTTACAGAAAAAAATTTCTGTGAGGAAAATATGTTTTCTGACATGTAACTAATGATATAGTTAAAGTGCTAACATTGTTGTGACATCCCAGTTCATCTTGATGAAAACATTGCATTTCTGTGTCAAAATAAATTCGATAACAATTAGGAATGTCATAAATAGAACAACCACATGAAATTCAATTTCATGTGTGAAAATTTTGACAATCACCATTTAAAAGTATTAGTTACTTGTATACCTGCTGTTAAAGATAGCACGCTGTTTTTGGACATGAATCTGGGTCCATCCCTGATCAAATTTTCTTTTATATATTGTGAGAGGAAATGCATAATTTGAATTCTGAATCACAGAATTCAAGTTTGAACTGCTTTGCCACATTTCCAAAGGGTAGGAGTACGTTTTGAAGCTTCCTAATGGAAAGTACTTAGGCATCCCTCAACCTAGAACATTGTCTGATTCAAATAACACAATTAGTGGCAAGTTCAATGGCTGCTGTAGATTGTTACCTAGTAAAGATAAATCATTATCAGATTTCATTTCTAGATATGATTAATTGAGAGTCTAAATTAAGACACCTTTTTGAAAAGTTTTCTCCTTAACTATCAAAACATATGTGAATTAAGTAAAATTATATGTGTATGTATGGATTATAGAAGAAAATATCAATTAAGTTAAAAATAGAGGAAAAAATACCCTCTAGGTTAACTAAGGAAAATGGAAAGGAAGAGAATGGTTAATTGTATGTCTTTTTGTGTGTCTTTTGGAACAAGACGCCCTGGGTGTGAATCTTTTACTTACTCGTAGTGTGTGTTGGGCAAAATGTGTAATTAACCCTCAATCATTTTGTTGTGATATGGGGTAAAAAATAGCATCTACTTCACAGAATTGTCATGAGGATTAAATGTATCCGTCCATGTAAATCATTTAGCGTGGTGCCTGGTACATTGTAATCAATCTTCAAGACTATCGTTACTCTTAAAAATAGGACCCATTAACCATAGCATATAGGAGGATCTCTGCGTCTAGTTATGGGTTTCCCCTTGGTTTTGGACTTGAGAAATAATGTAGTGGAAACAGGGATATAAAACTGGACTGTGAGGTACATGCCAGGGTTTTATAGAAACATTTAATTAATAATATTTATAAATTATAGATTCGAATAGGTTTTCCACTGACAAGAAGATGCAGTAATCTTAAATCAGTTATGAAGAAAAAGTAAATCCAGCCATTAGGAAAAAAAATTAAATATATTTTTAAATTAAAATTATTGTTAACATTATACTTAACTTTTGTCTGTATGTAACATTTAAGTATTTACTTTTGCATCTCACTCTCTTGGCATAAAAACATCTTGAAGGATAAATTCCAAACTACTTAAAGCTGTAATTTCTCTCTCTCTTTTTTGAAAGTGAATGAGTTTGTCACATCCTTCCTGAGAACAGGTTTTTCAGAGATGGCAAAGAGAAGTACATAAAGGCATTGGGTATCTATTATTTTTTAAAGTTTTATATTATTTTCTTTTACTATCTTTTGAAACAAAGAGATGAAATTACTTTAATGCTTTTTTTTTTTTTTTTTTTTTTTTTTTTTGGTCTTTGTTGCTTTGCAATTTTACTGAGATTTGTCCAGATGCGGATTTCTTTTTAGTTATTTTAATCCGGATTTTCCTTCGCTTCATGAACCTGAGAACTTGTCTTTCATTAAAGCTGGAAAACTGTTATTTGAACATTGCCTGTCACGTTCTCCCTATTCTCATTTCTGTGATTCCAATTAGTTGTTTGCAATTTCCCTGTGTTCTGTGGCTCACAATCTTTCATATTTTTCATCTTTTGTCTGTTTCTCCCACGTTTTACCCCTGTTTTCCAGTTCACAATTCTTTCTCCAGGTATGTCTCATAGACTGCTTATGGCCATTGTGTATAATTTCAATTGCACATTTTGAAATGTTTATTTATTTATTTTTAGAGAGAGAAAGAGAGAGTGTGTGCAAGCAGGAAAGGGGTGGAAAGAGAGTGAATGAGACAGAGAGAGAGAGAGAAAGAGAGAGAGAATCCCAAGCAGGCTCTGTATTGTTACACTGTCAGCACAGAACCCGATTCAGGGTTCGATCCCACCAATCGTGAGATCATGACCTGAGCTGAAATGAAGAGTCAGTTGCTCAACCGACTGAGCCCCCCAGGTGCCCCTCAACTGCACATTTTAATTACTGGAAGTTCCATTTTTTTCCCCCAATCTACTTGTTTCTCTAATCTTATAATAACTAATTTGTGTTTTTATTTTATTCTCATTTTGAGGTAAACAATTTAAACATAGTTATCTTAAATTCTGTAGGTGGAGATTCCAGGATCTGTACTCCTTAGGAGTTTAATTTTGCTCTTTTTTGTTTTGCTGACTCTTGATCATGGTGGCTTTATTTTCTTGTGTTTTGAAATTATGTTTCTGAGCTCATATTTGGCTAATCTAACTGTAGAAATTCTTTGGGGCCTGATATGAAGAGACGTTCCTTCAGAGAGGTTAAGGGAAGCTAACAATGTCCTTTAAGTTACTTTTTTAGGTTGAGGTTTCCCTGTCAATGCAGGTAATGCCATTTAAGTGCCAAACTTGCGTGAAGAAAGACCTGGGATTATAAATTCTCCAGGAGACCTGTAGGAAGAATGGGAGGCAGGTAAGGCTAGATTCTTCTTCCTCTTCCGTTTCTTCTTGCCTCCTTCTTTCCCTTCTCCTTCCCCTCATCTTTCTCCTCCTCTTCCTTCTCCTTTCTTCTCCAATCCAGGGCTCATGCCAAGACAACTGTGTTGTCCCATTATCTTCCTTGGCCAGCAAATGGAATTTTGTTTTTCTTAGCTCATTCTAACCAAAGTATGGTCCTCTGAGGATCCTAAATTTTGAACAATGTTTTCATTGTAGCTCTTCACCATGGGTGAGCCCTAAGCCTTCCATCCTATTCATACAGAAATATGAAAACATTTACATTCCTGAGTATGGCAAACACCCAAGCATGAAGGCTGCTTTAACATGCATACATAATTTGCTGTTTTCTTTGTATGTATTTTTCTGGACTGCGGGACTGACTGTGCCTTCATTTTTTGGGCCTTCTGAAATACATTTAGCACTGTTTCTTTTCTGTGTTTCAGTCATAATTTCCCTAATGTGAAGATTTTTAATACTGCTTATCTGTCACTTTCCCAGAAGTGGAAGTCCACTGTGCATACTCATTTAGTTAAAGGTATTGAAACATAAACTTAGAAACAAATTTAGTGCCGAATCAGATGGTTAGCCCCACTTTCTTCTTGGAGACTTAATTGTCTTTGGAGTACATTAGTTCTTGATCTTTTCTGTCTGATGAACTTGTTTCCTTGGACTCTAGATCTCCAAATAATAAATATCTCCTATTCTGGCTTCAGTGCACATTGTCTGTCTCTTTGTTGCTGACAACTACATGCCCTCCATGGTCCATATCAGCTGCCTTTTATTGGACATTTCCTCTCCTCCCCCATAACCCCCCCTTACCTCAAATGGAGAAAAACTCTGCTTATCTGAAACCTAGATTTTGCTTTTGTTTGATAGAGTTATGACACACCCACCTTTTCCTTTCCTGACTGGGCTTTCCTTTCCAGACCTTTCCCCTGGTCTTGGAATTACCTTTAGACTCTTATGTTTGTGTGCTTAATCCTCTCATCACTAAACCCTGGTGTTACCAGCTTTCGTTTTGCCTGGGTTCTCAGTCTCTGTTTTCTCTCATCCCACCTGCCTCACTGCCATCTACTCTCTAGTTGTGCAACATTCATCCCAGATGATGACGTTCTCTACTGTTCTATATGTTTCCGGAAAGGAAACATATTACTTTTCTTTTTCTCCAACATGGACTTCTCATAGTATTAAATTATAAAATAATACACTTCTCATTTAAAAAATGCCTGCAAACAGTAGAAAGTTAACCACCCCTCCTCCACTCTCACATTCTCCCCACTTAACCCCTCTACCAGTAAATCTCACATGCCAAAGATAATCACTAATAACAGGTTGGTCCTTCATGTAACTTTTTGCATCCAGAACACAAATATAATGACAAACGTCATGCCTTAAATCTCATTTTGTGGGGCGCCTGGGTGGCTCAGTCGAATTAACATCCGACTTCAGCTCAGGTCATGATCTCATAGTCCGCGTGTTCGAGCCCAGAGTGGGGCTCTCTGCTGACAGCTCAGAGCCTGGAGCCTGCTTCGAATTCTGTGTCTCCCTCTCTCTCTGCTCCTCCCCGCTCATGCTCTGTCTCTCTTCTTCAAAAATACATAAAAACATTAGAAAAAAAAATTTTAATCTTATTTTGTAACCAGACTTTTTCACACAAATTTATCATGGGCATGTTTCTTTATTAATGCATAGAGAATTATCATGCTGTTTTTAATTACTACAAAGTATTTAGTTATGTGGAATACACATAATTTATACGCTAGCCCCTACTGAAGAAAATGTAGATTTTCTCTATATTAGAAAAATGCTGCAGGGAATCATAATATGTACAGTACATTGTATGATTTATTTCCACGGGATAAAGTTCTATAAGTGAAATTGGTGAATAAAATTATATGCCCTTTTTAAAATTTGATACATATTGGCTGGTTGACCTCTAAGTAGGTTTATGTTCTTCACACTATTCTTTGTCCGTATAATTGGTAATTAATGGTATTTAATTATCTGTTTTAGTTAGTCATAGCAGCTTTTCTAGTTCTGACATTTGAAATGCCAGTTTTTTCAAATCTTGCTATGCAGATATGGTTATAGATACAGATAATATCAATGTACATGTAAGTAACTTACTAGCAGTTATACAGTACTTTAGTTTCCTTTTTGTTAACAAATTTGATTATAAATGTATATATTTTTTTTAAAAAGTGGAAATTTCTCCTGCTTTCCACTTCTCTTTCTTTTGCAATTGCAATTCCCAAGCTTAGATAGTAAGAATATTTTGCTATGTATCCTTCCAGGACTTTATATATATATATGTGTATATATATGTGTGTATATATGTGTGTCTATATATGTGTATGTGTGTGTATATATGTGTATATATATATATTTTATATATATATATATTTTGTGTATATATATATATTTATATATATATATTATATATATATATATATATATATATATATATATATAAATGGGGTCTTTGTATACGTGCACATCTATACCTTTTTTTCTCTTCCAATGTAAACATTTCATCTTGGGAACTGCAGATATGACTAGCTGCATTCAGTGACTGCATAATATTTAATAGTATGGGTATCAGATTCTTTATTTTAATAATCTTTCAGTGATGCATATCTTGAGTGTCTTAGGTTCTTCATTCTTACAAAATGCTGCAATGGGTCCCTCTGTATATGTGTCATTGTACCATCTTTTCTTGACTGTGGTTCACTCTCCTCTCTTCCTTATCATTATTTTGTTGTTGTTATTGAGAGAGAGAGAGAGAGAGAGAGAGAGAGAGAGAGAGAAAGCACAAGCAGGGGAGAGAGAGAGAGAGAGAGAGAGAGTCTTAAACAGGCTCCACGGCATGCACCTGACCCTAGGCTTGATCCACAACCCTGGGATCATGATCTAAACCTAAATGAAGGGTTGGATGCTCAACGCACTGAGCCAGCCCAGTGCCCCTCCTCTCTTCCTCTTGACAGTGAATGCCTCACTGTCTCAACCCAGCCCTAGGGATCACGAGCCTTCAAAGAAATAAGATCAGAGAAGTTATTGACTTGTTGAGGCAGGTTCCACTGGTAAAAGGAAGAGTGAACTTGATTACAGGACCAGATCCCAAATCTACTTTTCTTCTCGCAAAAAATCTTTGACCATCTAATGTCATATAAAATATCATTATATTTTATTCTTTAATTTTTAATGTTATTTTTGTGCGAGAGATAGAGACAGAGTATGAGTGGGGGAGGGGCAGAGGGAGAGGGAAACACAGAATCCGAAGCAGGCTCCAGATGTGGGCTCGAACCCACGAACCGTGAGATTATGACCTGAGCTGAAGTCAGACGTTTAACCAACTGAGCCACCCAGGCGCTCCTAAAATATCATTTTAAATGCTCTAACTCAGCAATAACAGTTTGCTCATCGTCACTGTGTGGAAATATCACTCCGAGGTTTGCCTTCTAGCTATTCTCAAACCCCTGCATATATTTGAATGTTGTCTGACTTCAGCCAAGCCCAGCATGCTTTTTTATTGCCTTTTTTCGATCTCTAGTTATTTCATTTTTATGGTGTGCGTGGCTTGATCTCTCTGCACTTCAGTCTTCCTCATCCTTGCTTGCAGGATCCCCTACCTTAGATCAAAGAAGCAGCCTGCTCTGTCGTCTCAGTTCAACTTGGAAATCAAGCCAGCTTACTTGCTGAACCAGGAGCGGTCATCCTTCTTCATAAAATGTACCCGTGGTACATAGTTACACATCAAAATTTTCTCACATGCATAAATTGAAAAACTGGCAAAGTCAGCAAAACAATAACAGCTAAGAGCCATAATGAATTTATTTCATTATTGCCTCACACTGGGCCAAATTCTTTGCATGCAGTTTGTCATTTAATCCTTCCAATGTCTTTAGGAGGTTGTTACTATTATTGAGTCCATTTTATGGGTTAAATAACTTAGTAAATGATGTTCATCTGTAAGAAAAGAAAGAGGAATTTCAGTTCATGTCTGTCTGTTTCTGGAGCCCAGATATACTATTATTTCTTTAGGTGCATAATCAGGTGCTTAAGCATAATTTCTATCATACTGAGGGACAACTTATCTTTTCATTCATGTAATTTCTGAAATATTAATGGAAACAAATGTGGGGATAGATTCCAGGATATAAATTCCTACAACTTATGATTTTTCAAGATCTTACCCACTGCTCAGAATGAGGACATACTATGTACAAAACTATTGTATCTGTTGCCTTAATCTACCTTGTATGCTATTTTAACTTATGACTTCAGGATTTAATAGAAAATTATAGCTAACTTACCACACTGACCTATTTAAGATAGTTCTAGTGTGAGACAAGTATGAAAAATAAACATTGGGGAACCATAGATCTATGATAAAATATGTGGAATGTGTATTGAGATAGAATAATAAGACACAGTTAGCAGGCAGATTTAATATGAGAAGTAAAGGTAGGGAAATTCCAGGCTGCATGGGGTTAGACAAACCTGCTTCTCATAATAAGCATTCATAATAAAATCCCACCTGTAGGTCAAATCATTCTACTCTGAATATGGTACAAGTGACCCTCGGCCTAGTAGAGAAATGTCTCAGCGTCTGATGTTGGCTTTGATAAAAATATCATTATTGTTTTAATAATATTTTGTCAGTCTAATAGTCATTGTTCTCATAATTCACTTTATTCAACAAATTATGAGATTGTTTTCAGAGTTTCAAGAAACAAAATAAAGCCTTGCAAAAGAGAGAGAAAACACCATCACCGTTCCTAGGAAAACAGGCAGACTGTAGTAGGATAGAAGGCATAATTGCATGCTTTGATATTTATGATGAAAGACCAGAGCTGAAAGAAAAATGACAAAAATGCTATCTTAGCCCTTTATGAAACAAAGAAAACTTGAAGGTCGTGCAATAGTAATTTTCATCATTCTTTCCAAAGCCTTGCCAAGCTTTGAAAATTCATATGTAATAGCAGCTAGCTTTTCTAAGTGAAAATACATTGAAATCATCCTGGGATACGTAGTCTATTAAAGGAAAAACTGTATTTTCTTCCCATAAAGAAAATAAAATTTTATTTCAGGACCTAATATTGACTCTATTTAAAGACACGTATTTTTTAATCCACACAATACTGTATTGTATGGTTCTTTCTTTCTTTCTTTTTTTCTTTCTTCCCTTCCTTCCTTCTTTCATTCCCTTTCTTTCTTTCTTTCTTCTTTCTTTCTTTCTTTCTTTCTTTCTTTCTTTCTTTCTTTCTCCTTCTCTTTCTCTTTCTTTCTTTCTCTCTCTTTCTTTCTTTCTTTCTTTCTTTCTTTCTTTCTTTCTTTCTTCTTCTTTTATTCTCATGAAGCAGAGTTATTTAAAAATCAAGGGTCGCATGTATTCAACAATCTCCTGAAAATTATTTTGCTAAAAAAATCACTTTCTAGATGAAGAGTAGGATGAGATATCTAAAATCCTGGGTTTTTTTCTAGTTCTACCATGGATAGTATGAAAATTATATAAATAAAATTTTTCTTAAGAACTTTAAGTGAAATATTCTGAATACTTTAGAGTTGTTTATAAAACTCTCTCTTTTGTATCAGTTGAACATATGATAAAAGAGTCAGAAGTTGTGCTTTCTAAAAGAGCTTAATTATGTACATTCATATATTCACTGACTCAAGCTTTTAGTATTTCACTACTGAGAAATATACAATATTTTTAAATGATTCCCAAACTCATTTTCTCCAATCTCGGTACAGAAATGAGTCAGTTTCACAGGATGATTAACTGTACTAGCCTAGTCCCAATGTATGTCTAAAATAATAACTGTGGAAATAGTAAAATATTTATTTCCTTTCATGTTATCTCATTTTCGGTAATGCTTATTTTTAAAAAAAAAATACTTATTCGCTATGTATGAATATCCATTTTCTCTCTGGAATTCCCTACATTGTTGTCAAAAACCATGAGGGCAATTAAATTAGGTGGTTGTTGTATTGTTTCTCTTTTTTCTCTTCCTTTTTTCTCTTACCAGCACTGCTTATTTAAAAAGATTTCTTAAATAGAGGAAGCATAATGATTATTGGAAAAAAGGAAAATATGACCCTCACTTGTCCAATCACCACTACATGAATATGCCAAACATCTGGGCTTTCTATTGCCTTGTTGAAACATCTGTTACCTTTAGTTCTTTTATGTCTATCATTCCTATGAAGTTTCCCAGTAAGGTCTTAGTGATTCATTTGCCATCCTTTTAGATGTGCGTTAGCTATAGAGAGTTAGTTTCAGGATCTTCTTTATTGAACAGTAAAAAACAAAAACTAAAACAAACCACACAGCCCCAAACAAAATGGAAGCAGAATTCTGAATTTATGGTATACTTCACCCAAACGAAAATGAAAGAAGAGAGTATTACTAAAATAAGGTAGAGACGAAGCCACGTTTAAAGTCACCTTAAAGATAAGCAGTTTTTTCTAATGCAGTACATTTATAGTCAATGTATAGAGAGATATAAATGTGCCAATCTCAAAGAAAAATCCTGCCCCAGAATCCAGAACAAAGTCAAGTCGCTCATTTCTTTTCAATTATGATCCAATCTTGTAGGAAATATTGTTGAGGTAATTCCTTATAGCAAAACGGAAATTTGATTTGAATAATTTGCTAAGTAACAAAGTTGCCAATTCATTTTTTTTTCTCAGTGGAAATATTTACTTGGAATACTCTTTGGACTGTTATGTATAAAATTAAAACAGTGTATTCGAACTAAACATTTAGTCCTCTTTAGCATGTAGTCTAAACAATTTTTTTGTGAAAATGGTTGTTCTGCTAACCCACTGATGAGAGACACTGTGAAGGAAATGGCATTTTCTGCCATTGCCCGAGTTTTGTTTTTGAGAAACAGGGTATAAGTTCTTATTACCAAGTAGATTGTTTTTCAAATATCTTATATCTTAGCTTTGGTAGATTCCATCTACTTTATACTGTATTAAACAAATTATTCTTTCCATATTTAAAAGGTGAGTCCCGGATGTAATTTACGAAGTGCAAGTTTCACACACCAGGCTGATCCACGACCCACATACCCTGGGAAGTTAATTAGAGATGTCATGGGTTTCAGGAGGTAACAGGAATCCCCTATTTTGACTTATGTAATAGAACTTGTAAGAGATTTGGAGAGGGGCCAAAGAGACAAGATTCCTTTAGCACTAGACTGTTAGTGATTATAAATGGTAAATTTTTGAATTTATATTTAAGTAACTAAAAAAATGCAGTTATCTTAATACAATAGGCTATTAGGGCAAACTACTTTTTTTTTTCCAATTTAGTTTGGAATCATGAAATCCAGAGAGATTGATGCTCATATTAATAAAAGAAAAAATAGAGCATTTATGGTAAGGAATATTCCGCTGAGAGAATTTCAAAAAGTATTTTAAGAAATGGGCTAGAAAATAACTACCTCTTAAATTTGGACATGCATATACTTAGGATTGTCCCTGGAAATTTGCTATGGATAGTTTTTTTTGTTTTTTTTTTTTGTTTTTTTTTTTTTTTGCTGTTAATGTTAGTAAGAACTAACTATAGTAGAACAGGTTTTGCAGAAGCCATGGTCTGCTTGAGGAACTTTAATACGGTGGTAACTACTTCATATTTAAGAATGTAGCCAGAATTTACCCCTAATTAAAGCTAAGTATCAGGATGAGAGTCTTCTCAGTAAGTACCATGAGAGAAAATTATAAAGAACTTTGAAGAGAGGGTTCAAGAAGTCCTGAAGTCATTAGGTATTTCCATAGATATGTTATGCCAAAAGAATGTGTAATTTGTTTAGGGGAGTGGTTGCTATTTCCTAATTCCTTAAACCAAGAAAAGCAGGTGGCTCCTTCATGGGCTCATGGGTGCCAGAGTGCCATCTAGTGGAGGTCAAAGTGAACTAAAGGCACCTGACCCTCAGGATGTAGAGAACTTAACAATAGGGACCAACTTTTTTTTTTTTTTTTTTTTTTTTTTTTTTTTTCAACGTTTATTTATTTTTGGGACAGAGAGAGACAGAGCATGAACGGGGGAGGGGCAGAGAGAGAGGGAGACACAGAATCACAAACAGGCTCCAGGCTCTGAGCCATCAACCCAGAGCCTGATGCGAGCCTGACGCGGGGCTCGAACTCACGGACCGCGAGATCGTGACCTGGCTGAAGTCGGACGCTTAACCGACTGCGCCACCCAGGCGCCCCAAGGGACCAACTTTTGAATGAACAAGTCTTTTACTCTGTTGACGCATTTAACTTATTTTGTTCATAATTTAATAACATTAAATATAAGTTAAATGAATGTAAAAAAATCCACAATTTAATTGATTCCATGATCATGATTCAGATTTTCTTGGATTTCTCAAAATCCTTATTTTTAAATCACGTTTGTACAGATGCAAAATATAATGATGCTCCATTTATACATTTACTATTTTGTGTTTCTCTCAAATTGATTCACAATACTAACATAAGCATTTTGCCTTATATCCTTATATCAACTCATCTTTTCTCCACTTCACAATCTTCTCTAAATCCATTTGCTTTTGAAAGTGTCTCCCCTTCTGGCAAAGCCAGCATAATGTTTACAGTACATGAAAATATTTGATATTTGTAACTTTTTACTCTATAACTGCATAAAAATGAAGATTTAAAAAATACATTAGCCAAAGGTCCCTATAAAATAAATTTTAAAAATAGTTAACTTTGAGGATAATTCCAGACTGATTTCTTGTTCTTTATAATAGTTTTGAACAATTTTATTATTATAAGCCTCAAAATGACTCCAATTACAGACTTAGGGACCAGTGAGTCCAATGTGTTGTTATTATAGGAAAAACATTGATCTGAAGACTGAGACTCATCTCAGTCTTGGTTAGCTTCTGACTTTATGACAGTGGTCACCCATTTTTCCTCTTCCCCTTTATTTCAGCTGCAAAATGAGATAATTCTTCTCAACAGAACCACTTGGGGATCCCCGCCTAGAATTTACTATGTCTGAGAAAGCAATGTTTGGCATACACATTACACATTTGGACTGAGATCTCTATAAAGTTTTTTCAAATCAACTTTATTGAGGTATATTTACATACAATAATATTAACCCATTTAAAATGTACTTGAGGTCATAAAAGCACACATCCATGTAACCACTGCCACAATAAACTTATAGAACATTTTTACCAATCAATATTTCCCTCATGGCCCTTGTAATCAGCCCTTCCCCTACTCCCAGACTTCATTGAGTTGTGATTCCTGTACTCTCTGTTTTTGCTCCCTACCTATCCCTTACTCTTTTTCCTTAAATATTTGAATTGTATTCTTAAATTATATGTTATCTTCAGTGATTCTTAGCTCAAAAGTGCTTTGATTTAATCATATTTATTTAATGAATTTGATCATTGCATGCATGACCAGTTTCTTCCTACTTCATAGCAAATAGCCTCAGCCATAACCCAGATTAGTAATCTTAAACCATACCTAAAGTAGGCATACTATTAGTCACACACACACACATTTAGGTTGAGAGAGAGAGGGGGGGGGGGGGGGAAGAGAGAATCCCAGCCAGGCTCCATGCTATCAGCATAGAGCCCAAAGAAGCACTCACTCCCAAGAATCGTGAGATCATGACCCAAGCCAAAATCAAAAGTGGGACACTTAAACTGACTGAGGCATCCAGATACCCCCTAACTGTTTGTTTAGAATGGTGCATAGATGAAGTTTGTCATAAAAGATCAGTTTCAAAGGATCACAGAAATTACTATTCTGTGTTTACATTTATATTAATTTAAGACTGTTTTAGTATATTTAGGTAAGAGATTACATGTGTTTATCCAGAAAATGAATATAATAGAAAATATAAATATATTTTATTTATAAAATAATTATTTTCTATTCTGCTTGGTATTGCTTTAAGGTTGTTATGATGATAGATATAATTGCAGACAATAAATTAAAAGCCTTCATTTGCTTTGTCTTATGTTATTTTTTCAATGTCCGTGTTTTACTTTTAGAATTTTCAAAATGGATATATTGCATATTTATCTAACATTTTGTAGAGAATTTCACACAAAAATTAAGATATTATTATTGAGATATTATTAAATATTATTATTGATATATTATTAAATTGAGATATTATTATTCAGTAATGGTATTGAAAGGAATATTGGATAATTTTTAAAATGCTTTACTGTATTTATCCAATAATTAGATCATAGATGTAAAATGTATTATGACAAGAACCAAAAGGTAACAAAAATTATTTTGCTTTACTGTATCATTACTTTGTTGTGCTGAATATTCTTGAAATTAACTGTGCAACAGATTAAGCTTGGAAGTCCGTTAGCTTGAGGTTATTACTGAACACATGTTTTCCTTAATATAAAAGAGTATATTACCAAAAAATGGTGTTTAATCTATTATTTGAAAACCTAATAAGTATCAATTGAATAAGAAAGTTATATTCTTGAATGGCATTATATAGTTATGCCATTTGAAAGCTTTAAAATTATGTTTATAATAATAGTAACAACTTACAAAAAACACTGTCTTGGAAAAGGTGCTTTTTTAAAAATAAAATTGTTTAAATATTTATATATTTTTGAAAGAGAGTGTGAGAGGGGGAGGGACAGAGAAAGAGGGAGACACAGAATCTGAAGCATGCTCCAGGCTCTGAGTTGTCAACACAGAGCCTGATGTGGGACTGGAACCCATGAACCATGAGATCATGACCTGAGCCTAAACTGGACTTAACGGAATAAGCCACCCTGACACCCTGAAAAAGGTACTTTCTAATGTCAAATATTGTTGAATCAGGAGCAGTTATGTAATTTTATTTATATTTATTACAGTAGAATTCATATTATGGAAATGAATAGTGTTCCTACTACTAGCTTTCCTTAAGTTTATTTAAATTGTGAGGGGCGCCTGGGTGGCGCAGTCGGTTAAGCGTCTGACTTCAGCCAGGTCACGATCTTGCGGTCCGTGAGTTCGAGCCCCGCGTCGGGCTCTGGGCTGATGGCTCGGAGCCTGGAGCCTGTTTCCGATTCTGTGTCTCCCTCTCTCTCTGCCCCTCACCCGTTGATGCTCTGTCTCTCTCTGTCCGAAAAATAAATAAACGTTGAAAAAATAAATAAATAAATAAATAAATAAATAAATAAATAAATAAATTGTGTACACCATGACATTCTTAAAAGCAATACCAATTAATCATGGAAGAGGTAGCACATGTTTCTTAGTTCCACATTTATTGAGAATCCTAGTGTTTACCATTCTGTTGTAGCACCTAGGGGGATAATTTTTACCAGACATTTTTCTCCACTTTTCTTAGTGGGGTAAAAGGTGGGAAAAAAGGATGATGTCATTTCCCAGCAATGTTGTCTATGGATTGCTTTAAAAAAAGTGTTCTCATCACGCATCTTAACACCTTATAGAGAAAAACTAGTGTACCTTCACAGAACCTTCCAAACAGAGTCTACTCAAAAACCAAGGGAAGCTAAGAGATGAGAATGAGATGAGAAAGAGCACACTTCCAGAAGTTTGAAAAGGTAGAATGGGTTCTACCTTTTAGACCGCTAGAGAATATAGACATGCCACAGTGCAGTATCCCGGCAAAGATTGCTTACAAGAACTAACCTATTTGTGTTTACAAAGTCCTCAGTTGGAAAAGGACAGAAACCAAAAAAAAAAAAAAAAAAAAAGAAAGAAAGAAAAGAAAAATAAGCTTCCATTTGAGACATCAAAAAAAAGGGCAATACTTCTGAGAATTCTTGGTTGTTTACAAACTCAACATTCTAATGTTTTCATCAAAAGCTTATTCTGGGAAGTAAATGAAGTAATCTTTTTGGAAAGTAATAGGATTTTATTCTCATGAGATTCCCCCACAGCGAGGTGGCCACTTCCTTAAATCAACCAGTCAGGTATGATGATACCTCAAGTCCCAACTGCTTGAAGCAAATAAATAATAAATGAAGATGGTATTTGAGTCTGAAAAAATCATCTGCAAGGTCAAGAACCTCCTTTTTGTGAACTCTGTAAGATGTATCATGCAGAAACAAGAGTTAAAGGTTGGGAGCTTGACCACACACTTCAGTTTGGCTTGTAAACTGAAAGTGGTTACTAACCCAGCACCAAGCGCATCACCGAAGTGGGTTTTTGTGTTTTGTTTTGTTTTTTTGTCTTTTTTTTTTTCCTTCTTCTTTTTTCTTTTTTAATGGTATGAGTTCTGCTTTCATTCCAGGATAGCTGAGAGTCAGAAATACTGGGAAGAAAAGTTAGCATTCTTAGTGAGCACAAACCTGCTGCTAAGATGGTATTTTGTATTGATTTTTCCTGAAGCCTGTAATCTTGAAAGCTTGTAACATAGGATGAGGTAAATATCATTTTATTTGCTCAAATAGGTTTAGATTAGATTGAGATGAAAAAGTAAGGACAGGCCAAATTAGGACTGAAAGCAGCAATTACAGATTATTGTTTCCAGCAGTAACTAGAATGGGTTATTTCACTGATAAAAAGCCTTATTGAAAGACAGAATTGGTGATTTTCTTTATTTTCAAAAATAAAAAAAAAGGAAAAGAAAAACATAAAATCAAAATTATGTTGAAATATAAAATAATCAGTCTTTGTTCAAATCAAAGCGGAACTCTGACGTGTAAGTTACCTTACTAATATAAGCCCAAATGTGAGCTCTTACAACACATACGAGACTAGCAAACCACTCAAATGCAGTTTTGATTATGCAAGCATACTATATGCGGTATTCTTATTTAGCTTATCAAAATCTCTGAAGCCTAAAGTATAAAACCATAAAACAAGCTCTGAAATTATTTCTCTCAATCACATGATTTCAGAGAAAAAAAAAAAAGTGTACAAAACCATTCAAATGATACTGACAATAGGGCATGGAATTTAAAAGGTTTAACCATGTCTTATCTCAGAGTCTGTTTTATTTCTTCATCTTCGGAGCACTTCAAACATATAAGCTGTTATTCCGTCTTTAGATCAGTAACTTTGAATTGTTCTACCTGTCATTCTGCAGAGACCAGCACAGCTAGCTGTCATACAATGATTGTTTGCACTTCCATTCTTTCACATTAAATGGCAATCATTCGGTCCTTTTGATTTGTTTCTTTTATTTAGCCCTGAAGTTTTTACACTAGAATCTCATTAAAGCTGAACTAGTGTGCTCCTGTCAAAAAACTAATGGAAAAAAGTTTAAAAGTGAAATGTGTCCCCTGTATTGTCACTACTAGAGAAGTTGCATCTATCAAGATTTCCCAAGTTTAGCACTTTGATTTATGTTTTATTGAGTCTGCTGTCTCTTATTTTCTCTCTTCCTTTTCATCTAGAAAATGAAGAAAACTCAATGAAACCAGGTTCATTTATGTAAAAAAAAAAAAAAAAAGAGAAATATTTAGAAATATCCATTTTACCTACAGTTCTCTACCATTGAAATTATATATCCGTATTTATGTGTGTGAGTGGGTGTGTATGTTTATCTGGAGAATAACAGTAATTTTGAACTCTAAACAGATTCTGAGTTAGGAAGGCAGTTTGCATTTATAATCTGGGTTCAAACACAAGTGCATCCAAATAGGTAACTTAAGAACCATTAAGCATTATAAAAATGCTTATAGAAGTCCTACTTTTTCTTTCATAATCAAGAAAATCTTCTTCTAGGAAAAAAATAACTTATGGTCAAGATGAGGACATCAATTATGACTAACAATGGGAATCAGAAGGATAGTTCTTAAACTGCATAGGATTTATTTATGCATAAGTATGTACCATTGCATTCAGGAAAAAAAAAAAAACATCATCTAGGTCATATTCATATAATCTAGGCACCACGGACAATGACAAATATATTCATTCAACATGAATCTCCTTTCATCATGTGCTGCTGTTCTGAAAGATAAGTGAAATAGATTGTGTGGAGGCTGATCCCTTTCTGAATTCCAGAAAATAAGATAAGTGTCTTCAGAATGCTGGCAAATTAATCCCAGTGAAATTATGAACCACTGACTACAGATCCAGCCGGAAAGGATAGAAATGGCCAGGGTGATTGTTGTTATTTTAAAAGTACCTTTTCTATTCATGCTGTATTTGTTAGTGGATACTGTAGCATGTTGTGCTCCTAAATTCTTCATCCAGAGATGAGATATCCAGTATATCTCAATTGGATTTGTAGGGTAAATGTAGAATATTTATGATTGCTAATGTTGCTATCTTTTTTTTTCTCAACATATATGGATAGGATTTGAGATTTAGAACTGCAATTCAATTTTATTATCAATCTCAAATATCCTTATGTTTTAGTCATACATTTGTAAGTAATTTGAATGTATACAAGTGAGGATAAACTTTAAAATATATTTCCTGGTGAAAAAAAAAAGATTTTAGAAAATGTATTTTTCCCTTACTTGCCCTAAATATTTTAGATTACCTAATGCAGGTTAATATTTTGCAATGATTTACATAAAGAAATGTCTAGATTACATAAAACTAAATCACTTACTAAGAATTCTAATGCTTGCAAGGAACAAATTTAAAATGTAATCTTAACTACAAATATAATAAATAAAATTAGGAGGTTTAAATTCAAGAAAATGCACTATGTGGCTTAAAGTAGACCTATGATTATGTATAATTTATTATACATGCACACATATTGTGTTTGAAAATAAGTAAGTTTAAAAAATAAAATATTAAAAGTCGCATGTGTGACAGAGCTACTGTGACATATAAAAATTATTTGTCTCTATGCACCTTTTATGCACAGTTTTAAATTTCATAGGTAGACATGAACAACAGTCACTATTTTTCCAAGATTAGAAGCAAATATTTGGAATGTGATCACCTGCATAATTTCACTTGATTATGTTGACTGGGTGATGTTTTCTTTAAACGTCTCTATGAGATGTATAAATTCCTAATGGCAAAAACCAATTTCTTCCATTTTCTATCAGTGACTTGTTCCCACTAGTTAGTTGTTTCACCTTCTACTAGAGACACAGCCTAAATGAATGATTAGTGGTCTCAAGATTAGACTGGAGAACTTTAATCTCTGTGCCCTTGTCCAGTATCTTTCCACTAGGTTATGCTGCTGCTCCTCTAGAGACTAAAGCCAGACCCACCTGGGTGGCCTGGGAGATGCTTGTATTTTCAGAGCCCGTACCAATGAAAACAATGCCGCTTCTTTCTTCTTCTTCTCAGAGCAATCTTGCTTGAAAAACCAATATTGCTACCACAACGCCATTTGGATGAAATTTTGCAGAAATTAAGCATGCTGTGCCATACACTTTGAAAAACCGGAGAAAATAAATTTTTATTTGAATTAAGAAAATGCAAACAGATTGCTTTTCTGTAGTTGGAGGCCTGCTTGATTTTGAACATCTCTGCAGGTGCCTGAGCTTGTTGCTGTATATTAAACAATAAGAAATACAGTAACAAAATCAGCAGGCAAATAATATAAACAGAACTGGTGAATGCTGTGCCAATTTACCAAGCAATTCTCCCAATATGCCATGGTGATTATTTGAAATATTCCTGTTGTTTTCCCCAGTTTGCTTATTCCAATCTAGCGTATGTGACTGACAAGTTGGAGATATTGGCTCCGGTTGTAGAAACCAGGCAGAAACACAAAGTAAGAGATTCTACGGCGTTGAGGGTAAAATTACACCCTGGAGATAATGTTGAAAACATAAAGTGGAAAAAAAAAATCTTTTCTAACGTTATATATGAGACTTGGTGTTTAGATTCAGGGTTTTGGATATTTTTTTTAAACAACCTACGCTTGAAATTCACTTTTATATTAATTTTTCTGATAAAGCTATTTGAAATTTCTTTAAAGCCCCTTCTACTTTGGGAAATTAAAGTGCGTTTGTTGAATCTAATGTTCGATGTTGGTGCAAAGTACAGTCCTCATCACAGTGAAGCTATCAAAGAGTCAATCAGTTGAAAACGGATGGATTAGGGGCGCCTGGGGTGCTCAGTCGGTTAAGCAGCCGACTTTGGCTCAGGTCATGATCTCGCGGTCCATGAGTTCGAGCCCCGCGTCAGGCTATGTGCTGAGAGCTCAGAGCCTGGCGCCTGTTTCAGATTCTGTGTCTCCCTCTCTCTGACCCTTCCCCATTCATGCTCTGTCTTTCCCTGTCTAAAAAAAAAAAAAACTTAAAAAAAAAAAAAAAAGAAAACGGCTGGATCAGAACTGACCAGGTTTTGTTTGAAATTAGTGATCATTCCTAGAGATGTGAACGAAGAGGAAAAAAAAAAAAAGTACAGTTGAATTTGATGTTAGATAAACAGATTCACTGCCAAGAGAAAGCTTATAATAGGTTTATGATAGATTTTAACTTATTCTCTGAGGGCGAGTTATCCTGATATTCTGCATTTTTAAATGAAGTGAACTAATAAAAGTATGTGCTTCCTATACACTAGCTTATAATTAACCCTTCCAAAATGTAAAACAAACACACTCAGTTGACAACTACAATTTTCACTGTGCCAATGGTTGGAAATTGATAGAGCCTTTTGTATACCTTTCTCTACACTTTGAACTCCTCCCTTAACCCCCACATTTCTGTTCAACCTCCTGACATTAGCCCCAGAATTTTTAGGAATGAAAACAACTGATTATTCAATTTGGTCAGTTCACAACTGTTTTAAAATTATTTACTGATTTAGCTCTTGCCATGTTCAAAGCTTACACAGGGCAATGTGAAGCTGGAAGGACTAGCATTCAATTCTACATGTGTTTGTAGGTAGTTGAGGAAAGTAGGTCTGTTCACTGCTAACTCGATACCATCTTCTCTTTTGAAACTCACATATATAATAAAATGTTGAATTTTTACATGAGAGGGTGTTATTTTTGTCTTCAATGAGATTTCAAGAAGTGAAGGCATAAGGCATGCTTCATGCAGAAGGTAAAGTATAAGTTTACATTTGTTAGATGGGTAGATTTTGAAGATGCACAATTGAGGATAAAATACACTGTTGATTAGTAACATTCTGAGGAGATGGTGTGATGAAAAAATATTGTATTAAGGGGAAGATTCCCTGCAAGAGCATATCATAACTCCTATGATTTTAAAGTTGATAAAAATTAGGTACACAGTCAACTCTTCCCATCCTATTCTAATTTATAATTGAGGAAAGTAAAATTTCCACTCTCTTGCTTCTCCATACTTTTGTGTTAACTTTGTAAATCCAAAAATGAGCTAATACTACCATGATAATAGTAATTGCTGCTAGGATTTACATGCCAATTATGTACCTTTTTTTCTTTCTTTTTTTTTTTTTTTTTTTTTTTTAAGCAGTGCTTCTAAGAAACACAAAAACAATGATGATCAGGATCACTGCAAAGTCATCTTTTAAAAATCTCAGGCCCTCGGGGTGCCTGGGTGGCTTAGTTGGTTAAGCATTGTTGGACTTCGGCTCAGGTCATGATCTCACAGCTCCTGAGGTCAAACCCCATATTGGGCTCTGCGCTGCCAGCTCAGAGCCTGGAACCTGCTTTGAATTCTGTGTCTTCCTCTCTCTTTGCCCCTCCCCTGCTCACACTCTGTCTCTTTCTTCTTCAAAAATAAATAAACATTAAAAGAAAAAAAATTTTTTTTAATTTCAGGCCTTCAATTTTGCAGGATCATCTTTTCTTGATCAATTAACTCCTATATTTGTTTCAAGGACTGCTTCAGACCTTCATTACTCTTCTCAAGGAAACACGACTTAATATTTGTCTCCATAATTTTCTTTTATTCTACTACATCAAACAAGAATAATTATCAGTCTTGAAGAATGAGAGGTCTGTTCCTCTGCCTACTCAAACCCAACTCTTCTACAAGTGTTTCTTTCTACACTCCAAACCCTGGCCTCCAATCTCCTGTCTAAACATTCCCTCTCATCTGTTTTTCAGTCAAAACACCTACTCCCTCCTTCCTGTAAACCAACAAAGGAATGAAGGAATAAAGAAAATAACTGTTAAGGTTCCATTTATGTGTTACCTTCTGTGGAAAACCCTTTTTGTGCCCAGCTTGCAATACTTTCTGTGCATCTGTAGTGTCGATATTATTCTTCCCTGAAGTGCCAGCTTACGTGTTTGTCTCCTCTGCTAGACTGTGGGTGTCTTGAGGTCAGCTGTGGCACCTGAACCACTGTTGAATTGCCAGTGCTTGGGAGAGTGTTAGGTAAATATTTGAGAAGGAAATCAATGAACACAAGGTTATGATTTTCCTGTTCCTTTATACTCCTTTGCATTTTCTAAATTTTCAAGTATAAACCTGTGTATTTTGAATACAAGACAAACTGAAGTAAAAACATAAACAAGAATAAAATGAAAGTTATTCTGGACGGGGCCAAAATGGCAGGGTA
Organism: Herpailurus yagouaroundi; assembly: GCF_014898765.1. NCBI lineage: Eukaryota > Metazoa > Chordata > Mammalia > Carnivora > Felidae > Herpailurus > Herpailurus yagouaroundi. The sequence continues at coordinate 8,992,025 of NW_024412406.1, forward strand.
GGAAGGTCCTGAACTCACCTCCTTCCATAGACAAGGCAAATCTACAGACACATATGGATCATTTCCTTCTGAAAGAGTCTGCAAACGTGATTAACTGCTACTCCACAAAAAAAGAATAAAAGGACCACATCCAGCTGGGTAGGACAGGCTGAGACAATCTTACCAAAACCCCCACTTCTGAAGTGACAACACACAATAAGCAGGAATCTCACCAGTACAATGCATCTTCCACAGGACCAAGGGGCTTGTTCCTCACATTAGACACCCCTTGAGATCTGCACTGGAGAGGTAAGCTCCCCCCAAGTTATGGCTTAGCAGGGCACCTGGGTGGCTTAGATGGTTAAGCGTCTGACTTCGGCTCAGGTCATGATCTCACAGTTTGTGAGTTTGAGCCCCACATAGGGCTCTGTGCTGACAGCTGGGAGACTGGAGCCTGTTTCAGATTCCGTGTCTCCCTCTCTCTCTGCTCCTCCCCGCTCATGCTCTGTCTCTCTCTCCTTCAAAAATACATAAAAACATTAAAAAAATTTAAAAAGATTCTGGCTTAGAATACCAGTGGGGCCTATATGTGAGAGAGACCCAAAATGCTCTAGCAAACTGAGATCCTTCTTTTAAATGACTTCATGCAGTCTCACTCACTCTAGGAGCCAAAGCAAAAACACCAATTTGAAAACCTCCTGGATAGTATGTAGAAACTCATTTGCTGTTCTGAGGGCATGTGGTGGAGTGACAGGGGAAGTTGGGATTTTCTGCAGAGACAAGGGCTCTGGAGGTCACCCTTTGTGCACTCTCCACCCACCCACTAGTGCTGGCAGAGGCACTCAGGCATGGTGCACTCTTACTGCATCACTGGGGTGGACAGGGGCAAGTGATCACAGCACTCTGCATGAGCAGAGCTCATACTTCTGATTGCAGGCAGTTGCGGTGATTTCCCACTTCGTAGTCGGGGCAGGCAAGGGTGAATAGTCATGGCATTCTGTCACTCCCTTGCTAAAGCCAGTAAGTGCAGGGGGTCATGACACTCTCCTCCACACTGGCTGGAGCTGGTAAGTGTGAGTGCTCATGGCATTCTCCATCCCCTCAATCTGGGGCCAGCACATGTGCACAAAGTACTATCCCACAGTATTGCTGAAGCCTGCAGCCATGCACAGTCTAAGAATTTTCCCACTGTGATTCTGAAGCCTGTGGTGTTCCCTGCCACCTATGCTCTTCAGCTCTTCTGGAGCCTGTTTCAGATTCTGTGCCTCCCCCTCTCTCTGCCCCTCCCCAACTCGTGCCCTGTCTCCTTCTCAAAAATAAATAAACATTAAAAAAAATTTTTTAAAGAATTCAAAGTAATGGTCACAAATATGCTCACTAAACTTGAGAGAAGAATGGAGAAACACAATAAGGACTTCAGCAAAGATATTGAAAATATAAGAAAATACCAAACAGAAGACACAGAACTGTAGAATGCAATAATTGACTTGAAAAATACATTAGTGAGGTTCAACAGCAGACTGGATGACACAAAAGAACAGGTCAGTGAGCTGGAAGACAAAGCATCATAATTACCTAGATGGAGCAGAAAAAAAAAAATTTTTTTTTAATGAAGATCACTTGAGAGACCTATGAGTCAACATCAGGTAGAACAACATTCACATTCTGGGGTCTCAGAGGGAGAAGAGAAAGAAAAGAAATCAGAAAATTTATTTGAAAAAAATAGTGGCTCAGAAATGCCCAAATTGGGAGAAGGAAACAACCAGGTCAAGGAAGTCCAGAGAGTTCCAAATAGAATGAATCCAAAGAGATCCAAACAAGACACATTATAATTAAAATGTCAAAAATCAAAGATAAAGAGAAAACCTTAAAAGCAGCAAGAGAAAGGCAACTTGTATGTATAGGGGAAACCATAAGGCTATCACCATAGTTTTCAGCAGACAAAGGGAGGTCTGCAGGTCAAAGGGAGTAGCATCAAATATTCAAAGTGCTGAAAATGGAAAACAAAAACAAAAACAAAAAACAAAAACAAAACCTTCCAATCAAGAATGTTTTACCTATCTTTCAGAATTGAAAGAGAGAAAAAGAGTTCCAGATAAGCAAAAATGAAAGGGTTTGCCACTACTCAACTGGCCTTACAAGAAACGTTAAAGGGACTTATTTAAGCTGAAAAGACATGGCACTGATTAACGATAAGAAAATATACAAAAGTAAGAATCTTTCTAGATAAGGTAAATATGTAGAAAAGAAAGTGGATAAATCACTTATAAAGCTAGCATGAAGGTTAAAAGATACCAGAAGTAAAATTAACTAACACTACAGTAATTAATTAAGGGTTATATGTTAAAAAAAAAAAAAGAGGAAACATAGTATCAAAAACATAAAATGTGAGGGGAGATGTAAAAATGAAAGTTTTGGAGTGTGTTCAAAATTAAGTTGCTATCAATTTAAAAGAGACTATTATAGAATGTTATATGTGAGCTTCATGGTAACCACAAAGCAAAACCTTATAGCAAATGCACAAAGGAATAAAAGGAAGGAATATCTAAATATAACACTAAAGAAAGTCATCAGACCACAAGAAAAAAGAGAAAGAGAAGAAGAAAGGAATAGAGAAAAAAATATAAAAAGAGCCAGGGGAGCCTGGGTGGCTCAGTTGGTTAAGCGTCCGACTTCAGCTCAGGTCATGATCTTGTGGTTCCTGAGTTTGAGCGCCACATTGGGCTCTGTGCTTACAGCCTGCTTCAGATTCTGTGTCCCCCTCTCTCTCTGCCCCACCCCTGCTTGTTCTCTGTCTCTCTCTGTCATTCAGAAATGAATAAACATTAAAAAAAAAAAAAGAGCCTGAAAACAATGTACAAAATGTCAATAAATATATAATTACTTTAAATGTAAATGGACTATATTCTCCAAGCAAAGACATAGAGTGCTAAATAGATAAAAACAAACAAACAAACACAAAACAAGACACACCTACATGTTGCCTATAAGACTTCAAATCTAAGAACACATAGAGATTGAAAATGAAGGGATGGAAAAAGATATTCCATTCAAATGGAAACAAAAAGAAAGCTGGTGTATGTATATCCATATCAGACAAAATAGACTTTAAAGACTAATAAAAGACAAAGAAGAATATTCTATAATGATAAAGCGGTCAATCCAACAAAAAGATATAATTTTATAAATGCACCCAACATAGGAGCTCCAAAGTATGTAAAGCAAATACTAATAGGCTTTAATGGAGAAATTAACATCAATACAATAACAGTAGGGGAGTTTAACACCCTACTTGTATCAATAAATAGATTATTCAGACAGAAAATCAATAGTGAAACATTGACCTTAACCAAAACATTAGAACAGTGAGACTTAATAAATATACACAGAATATTCCATCCAAAAGCCGCAGAATATACATTCTTCTCAAGTGCATATGGAACATTCTCCAAGATAGGTCACATGTTAGGGCACAAAACAAGTATCAATAAATTCAAGAAGACTGAAATCATAACAAGCATCTTTCCCAACCACAATGGTATAACACTAGGAATTAATTACAAGAAGAAAACCAGGGGGGTGGGGAGGGGGAAGCCCATAAATACACGGAAATCAAACAACATGCTACTGAGCAACCACTGGATCATTGAAAAAAAAATCAAAGGGGAAATTTTAAAAAATACATGGAGACAAATAGTGCATGAGTTCACTTATATGTGGAATCTAAAACGAAACAAAACAAACAAATAAAATAAAATAAAACTCAGACCCTTAGGTACAGAGAACAGATTTGTAGTTGCCAGAGGGCAGGGGTCTTAAGGGGCTGAAATGGGTGAAAGGATTAATGGTTGAAATGGGTGAATGCCCTAGCAGATCTTGGATAACAAAATAGTACCATCAAGTAGAAGCAAACTCAACTTCCAGTAATAACCACCTCATAGAGTTCCACAGTTCTGGAGAGTGGCTAAGGAGTTTATATTCATTTTCAGCGATGTGATTATCAGTTCAGCATTTGAGATGCTCCCTAACCAACTCTAGTCTCTTTATTATGGGAAGCATCTCTGTTCTTCACCCTTATTTCTTCAGTTTTCTTGCATCTTTCCTGGCCCTATGTAATTTGGTCCCACGTGTCCTTATTGGACTCTTAGTTTCACAGTTTATGGAACTTTTCTCCAGATTATCCAATTTTTAGTAATAAATAGTTTCAAAATATTCTCCATTCATCATATTATATGTTGATGCCATATTCCAAGACAACAAGTAGCTGGTTAATAGCTGGAAATGCCGTATATGTTTCTTGTAGCAGGACAACTGAGACTTACTAAGTGCTCAAGAAATTTGATCTATTGGCTAATATAACAGATGGAATTTTCCTCCCCATTTTACATTAGTATTAAATTTTTTGAAAAGCCGATTGTCCTTTTTCTTAGCAAAGATACTACCATTTATTTGAAAGTTAAAGTAGCAAGGCTATTGGGCTAAAAGAGAAAAGTTTTTTCCCGTAGCAGAATTAAGACAAAGTTGAGCCTAACAATACAGTAGACAATACTACTGGTATTGCAGTAGTAGTGCAGTATCACTAGTGTGATATTGCACTTGCTTTCCCATGAAGCAGAGACAAAATTAAATCTATAGGTCAGATACAAAGAAAGAAGAATAACTAATATAAGAGAAGATGCTTGAGGGACTACTTATTTATTTATTTGGAGAGAGAGAAAGAGCATGAGAGGGAGAGGGGCAGAGAGAGGAGAGACGGAGCATCCCAAACAGGCTCCACACTCTCAGTGCAGAGTCTGACATGAGGCTGGAGCTCACAAACTGTGAGATCATTAACTGAGCCAAATCAAGAGTCCAACACTTGACCGACTGAGCCACCCAGGCACCCTGAGGACCATTTAAATGAAACCTTAAAGCAGAGGTTCACTTGTCCTCCCAATACTCGAACATTGTTTTGGATTTATTCTAATAACTTTTAATGCTAGAGAGAATTCCAAAATGATTTATAATCAGTGGAGTAGCTAGATTGAAATATCAAGATAGCTTTAGAAAAAGTATCATTCACATAAAACACTAATGCATATTACTGGTTTTGTGAGCATCCTTCATGTTACAGTAACTGCAGAAAATTTTCAGACAGTCCAGGAAGCTGTTTGAGGGATACTGTAAAGACCAGAGGGAAAGCAGAGAGCCTCATTAATCAAATTCCACTCAATATTGATTTAGTATCATCTGTATCTTTCGTTATTAAGATTACCTTAAACAGTGACTTGCAAATAGGTAACACAGATTTGTAAAAAATAGGAGACCAGACTTTATAGCCTCAATGACAATAGCTACTTGAAATCAGGTTGGTTCTTTTGCTTCGTGATACTCACTGAGCTTCTAGATACTGTTCTTAAACTTACTTTCATAGTGCCTTGGATTTCCATACTCTAAAAACTGAGAGCATACTGAACCTTTATGTAATAACCTGATTAAAAGCTGCCCTTATGCTTTTTGCTTAAGGCAGAAGGGGTTTGAATAATCCTGTTTACAATGCAAGGCAATTGCTTTTTTTTTCTTTCCCCTAAAGCTCTAGTAAAAATCATGATTTAACTTTTTTTTTTTTCTGTGACACTGTAAAACACAATGGCCCTTGTAAAAAGCCTTAGAGATGCCTCTAGAAATATTAGCTCATCTATATGCCCTAGACCATCTAATTAAATAGAAATTGTGTGTCTTCAGTATAAAACTCCCTTTGATTAAAGTTAGTCTGGGAATTGGGCTGAGAAGATAATGAATTTCAGTTACCCTATCTACAAAAGTTGAAGTGAAATGGCCCTTTAAAAAAATCCCTTAAAAGTTAGATACAAATAATTTAATGAAAAGAACTTGGATTTTTCAAAATATTGCTGAATTCAGCTTCAAACCCTCAGTCTATTAATGAAATGATGTCTCCCTAAAACAATGAAGCCTTTTGTAGCCTTGCAGATGTATTTCTGAAAAAGATTTCTATTTAATGCTACATCCCATTGGCCCTTCTTCCTCCCAGTAACTGTCACTGACTGTCAGTTCCTGTGTGGTGGTGTTGCCTATGCTGTCAGATCAATTTTTAGAGATAGGGCAAAGTCACAGTAAAATTCAGCAGTGTAGAAAACCCATTAATGTTGAAGGCGCTATGTGTGTTATATTGTCCAATGAAGCAAAGCTAGCAGGGGTTTTAATAATGATAAATTTAAATGTACAAATAGGCAAAACAAATATCATCAACAAACTCTCGTGTGTCTCAGTGAAAGATTAGACCACACCAAAGAGTAAATAGGGTCTCTTTGGAAGGCCGCATTAGGAGTGTATTGGAGAAAGTACAAAGCTTCAAAAAGCTAACAGGTTAGGCTCCACTTAGGTCTTTCAGGACTGACATAGCCAAGGTTTCCAGTTCTTCAGATTTTGAGAAGATTCTTCGAAGTTCTTGCCTAATCACCAGACTTAGATGAATAAAATGTAGTTATTCAGTAATTTTCATTGGATTTATTCTTTTTTCTATTAACTTATTTTTTAACCTCACTTACTTTACTTACTTTCTTACTTATTTACTTTCACTTGCTTTACTTACTTTTTAGCCTCAACCTAAATGTTAATGTGTGTAAAATCAGGAGTTTGATGTAATAGTTTTTCACCTATGGATATTTTATATATAGATAAGATATAGGCAATGTATACATTATATATATATTTATATATACATATATGTGTGTATATATATGAAATATGTATATGTGTATATATGTATATATGTATATATATGTATATGTGTATATATATGTATATGTGTGTATATATATGTATATGAAATATGCACATAAGTAACTTTTTAAGGTAGAAAAAAAGCTAAAATTTAAAAAGTTCATCTGCCTAAATGATCTCATGTGCTATTAGCTTTACTAATACCACAGTCTGGGACAGTGGGTACCAACTAACCGTATTTCTATAGAGGGAGAATGTCGTCTTTGGCAAGGCAGAGAGAACAATTCTGAAATGTCGAATCAACTTAGCCTGGGAGTATTCTGTCTCATATAGAAGCCCCCCCCCCCCCCCCCCCCCAGTGAAGGTATAGCACGCATAAGATCATTCAACATTAGAACAGTAAAGCAGGAATACCTGCGTCACATGAGACCTGGTTCACACGAGAGGAACTAGAGATTCAAGAGAAGTCAATGACTCCTGTCCGGCCCTGTGGCTGGCAGAGGAGTGTCCGAGGACCCGGCTCCCCTGTTGGCATTAGAGCGTCTTTTATACTCTAATGCTTATTTTGGTATTGAAAGTAGTCAGCCATTGAAAAAGAACCGTCAAAACGCCAATTTTCACACCAATAAATATCCAAAATGTAAAATGCAGTTTCATATGTTATGGTTAAAGCAAAACATAAATGTGAGAAATAGTTTGGAGGGCAAATACCAAGGAATCTCTGTGGTGATATCCCAACGTGACGGCACAAATGTACAAACGCTTTTACTATAGGACAAACCCTGTAGTGTTTAACACAGCAATAATGTAGTGGTTACACAATTCTCACCAATTTAAGAGCATACAGGTGTCACTTTGGGCAGAACAAGAGCAAAACCAGGAAGGCAACGATGGGGTTTGTGTACGAGGAAACCAGCACAGGATCCAGTCTAAGAGGTAGGGAAGAGTCTTGAGTTAACACGGGGAGTTCATTAATGTAAACCTGACTAGTTTTAACTGCGGGTAGTGGGGTCATAGATGTGGAATGGCATTGAAAAGTTAAGGAATGAGAAAACAAACTGAGGCAAAAGGAAGCAGGATTAAAGAGAGCAAATACTGGGCAGAGTTACATAATGTTATTGCTTGAGGATTGGTTTGAGGTTGCTTCTCAGAAGCCTGGCACACTAATAAAAGTGTTCCCTGTCACTGACATCATGCTTCCTTGATTTAGAGACTGTTTCTTTCATTCTGCAGCTTTCTTATTTTGTTAACTAGTCCTTAGAATTCTTCCTCAACCTACCTGTACTTGGAAGTATGGAATTAAAATATCAGGTAAACGAACTAACAAACTAACAACTATCAGCTGTAAACAAACTATAAACTACCCTGGAGTGTATAGTTTTTATGGATAGTTTTCCCCCCAACGACCTATATGTGTTATAAAAGCCACAATGATCATGCTTTACCTTTTTATTTAGTCTTGAAATGTCAATAAATATTTGTTGATTTGCCCTGGAGTTAGCTTTATTGTGAACATAGCTAATAATAATCATGATGATAAAAACAAATTCTTGCATTTATAAAATGTTATATGTAGTTTGCAAGAAAAGTATTAATTTTCTCATAATAATAGCACTACTGTGCATTCATTCATGCATTCAACAACATATATTGAGCACACTTTTATGCAGCAAACATTCTCCTATGAGTTCAGGATACAGCAGTGAACAAAAAGGATGAAGTTTTTGCCTTCCGGAAGCTTATGACATTGTAGTAGGGGACACAGCCATTAAAAATCATCCCACTGATGGGGCACCTGGGTGGCTCTGTCAGTTAAGCGTCCGACTTCAGTTCAGGTCATGATCTCACAGTTCATGGGTTCAATCCCCATGTCGGGCTCTGTGTTGACAGCTCAGAGCCTGGAGCCTGCCTCGGATTCTGTGCCCCACCCCCACCCCATCCCTCTCCTGCTTGTGCTCTGTCTCTCTCTCTCTCAAAAAAAAAAAAAAATTTAAAAGTTTAAAAAATTGAAAAAAAATCATCCCACTGAGAGCCATAAATTAGTATTTGTATTAACATAGTGATGAGTACATTATAGGAATGCATTGGTGTTATGAAATAATAAAATATGGGGACTAAAGTGGGATACAGTGATGAAAAGAACTGGATATGGTCTGAGGAACTGTATATTAATGTGGGACCTAAAGAATGAGAAGGCGTCACCTAGAGAGAAAGAGAGAGAGAGAGAATAAGGTGTGGGGAATTAGGGGAATAGGGTAGGAAGATCATTCCAAGTAGAAGGAAAAGCACAGTCAAAAGTTGTCCAGTGGGTGAGAGCATAGAGAGCATAGAAGGCATAGTTTTGGAAGACTCAATGAAGATTGATGTGCACAGATACAGAGGAAGAGGAGGACAGGAATGGGTAGCAAGGGAAGATGCAGAGAGGAGTCTGAAGAAGAGAATTTTATGCAGATTAAGAAACCAAGTAAAGGTGGATTTTTTTTAAAAAAAAGGTGCTTAGTATTTGTTTCCAATAACTACCGTTAACATCCCTTACTTTTGTTCGGGGGTCCGTCCTCTGCACTCAGTTCACGTTGCTCAGATTGAGCTGACTCTCCTGCTAGCTTAAGGGTAGAATGGAGTCTTAGTCGCCCTTATTCATCAGTGTCTCCCATTCCCTAGTCTTAATGATTGATTGAAAGTAGGGATGTAGCCTCCTGAAACCAAGATATCATGACAGACTGCTAAAACCACTGCATTTGAGGCAGATAGTCTTTCCCATCGGACTTGAATCGAGACACATATACTCGATTTGGCAAGTAGAGGCGTGCTATGTGTGCGTGAGTAAAAACACTGTAATCTGTACAACAGTGTACAGAACTTTCAGTGCTGTCCTTTTTAGTACCATATCCTTTGAAACCACTAATGAAATTCAGTTACATACGAGAGAAAGCAGAAATAAGGAACAAGGGAGGAAGAGTATCTGAGGCATCTCAGAGAGACAAATGAAAAGAGGAATCACTGAAAAAAGGAATAGGAGGTTCATTCAGCTCTCACTATGCTACTCATTACACTATCTGTTGTACTATCTGTTATGTTGTGTGTATGTAAGCCTTACATCTTCAACATGATCAGAAGCTTCTTGATGTGGGGATTATGTCGTATGTATCACATGCAACAGCAAGCAGCATGACCCTAGACAAGCAGTAAGGGATCAAGAGTTACTTAGACATATTTTTAGTGTGAATGTGGTGGCACGTTGCAGGGTGGCATACAAACTCAAGTTGCCAAGAAGAGATAACAATGTATTCAAGATATGCAAAGCAGATCAAGACCAGAATAGAGAAAGAGACAGTTTTCTTTGTTTCTCTCTGTCTCTGTCCCTCTGTCTCTTCCTGTTTCTCTTTGACTCTGTCCCTCTCTTTATGTAATTATAGATTACATTTCTTTAAGATCTGTCTATCTAGGGTAGTTCTAGATATCACATGTATGTATATATGTAATATATAATTAGAAGCAGATAAAGACACATTGTCACTTAGCGAATTTCAGTTTTGAAAAAAGGTCAAATGATTTCTCTTGCATGCACTAAAAATAAAAAATTTAAAAAAGAAGAAAAGAGAAAAAAGAGAATATTTTTGCTTTAACTGGAGAAAGAATAAAGCATGTCTTTTTAATCTCTGAAGAATAGAAGCCGTGCTGAATCCCTCTGCTCTTTCCATTTGAGCCCAATGAAGCAGACAAATTCAGAAACAGTCAACATTTATGACTTGGATGTGAATGGTACTGTTTCATAGTGACCATTAAAGAAATATATGATCTTAGGATAATATTCCAAAATTGGTTCTTATTATTCATACTATAAGACAGCCAGAGATCCAAGTAAATTCCACTTGAAGATAAAAGATCTTCAGAGTCTATTGGATACTGATTCTCTGTTAACTTTGTGAAAAATGCCTGGTTATTCACATATTAGTAAGAATAGTTCTAAGTCAAAGAGAAAACTAATATTAATTATTAAAATATTTTTTTAATGTTTATTTTTGAGACAGAGAGAGATAGAGCATGAACAGGGAAGGGTCGGAGAGAGAGGGAGACAGAATCTGAAACAGGCTCCAGGCTCTAAGCTGTCAGCACAGAGCCTGACGTGGGGCTCGAACTCACGGACCGTGAGATCATGACCTGAGCCAAAGTTGGACGCTTAACCGACTGAGCCACTCAGGTGCCCCATTATATTAACTATTTTAAATGCAGAGTGAGAATTAATTTCACTTTACTGTTACACCTTTAGGTAAGCCAACACATTTTCTAAGAACTGCTACTTTAAATATTTTTCAGATTTTTAAATAATTTAAACAGGGCATTAGTGTTCAACAGACAAGTATTTTTGAATTGTATCCTTTCTTCTTATTCCCCTGACATTCAGTCATATTTTTCACATAGAGCTTTCCTATATTTGAATTTCTCTACTTATACAAATAATATATCACTGATGAAATGCAATTGTTTTCATAATAAGTGATATCCTAGAACTTCTTAAATAGTAAATAAAACTTATTTCTCCTACCAATATTTATAGATTGGTTATGAGATAGCAACTCCTTTGAAAAGATTAGGAAGAATTGAGAATAAATACCCTGATGAGCAGAACAATGCATATGATTGGATCCAAACTTTTCATGTGATCCCACTTAATGTTTTCTCTACGAAAGAGGAAATTATTGGGATTTTAATTAAATGGCCTCTTTCTATCAGATTTGAGGTTGAAAACAAATTCACTGTCACTGGCATGTCTGGAATTCTCCATGTAGCAAAAAAAAAAAAAAAAAAAAAAAAAGAAAAGAAAAAAAAACGGTTTTACAATAATTTACTAGCTAGAAGTAATTGTTCCTATTTTGTTCTTCTGCTTGAAATCTACCCTATCCTCCAGACTCCTTCTTTCATTGACTCCCATCTGCTACACACAGATACTTCTCTACCCACTAAATGTGACATTATCTCCAGGTGATTGTACAGTTCATTTAAGGATATCCCTATGAAGGATACTTTAAATTATTTTACAAGGAAAGATGCCTTCAAAGTTATCTTGAAGTAGGAATTCCTTGGAGCACCTGGGTGGCTCAGTCGTGTAAGCGCCCAACTCTTGATTTCTGTGAGGTCATGAGCTCACGGTTCTTGGGATCGAGCTCTGCATGGGGTTCTGTGCACAGAGCCTGCTTAGGATTCTCTGTCTCCTTCTCTCTCTGTCCCTCCCCCATGCTCGCTAGCTCTCTCTTTGTCTCTCAAAAATAAATAAGTAAACATTTAAACAAGTAGGAATTATCCAATAACAACAACAAAACCTTTCTTTGAGATTCATATCAGTCATTTGGATAAAATTACATTAATGTTTACATTTACCCAGCAACTGAACAAACATAGCACAACTCTCTACTCCATAGATAATATAATCTGCAGTTCAATACTTGAACTTGAGTTAGTAACAATTTGCCAGTTTAGGAAGTTTCCTTCATTCTCATTTCAGGCTGTTCTCTTGTCCACGTCTGAAATTAAAATCACTAGTATCAACTTTGCTGAGCACCTGCTATGTTTCAAACTGTACCAGGTATAAACCATATATTAAATTACTTATTTTGTTTATGTGTTTATATTGGTTTACTTTATAAGTTTTAGGTTGAAGAAAAATTAAACAGATAGTACAGTTTCTATACCTGAAATAAAATTTTCCTTATTATTAACATCTTATTTAATATAGTACATTTGGTATAATTAATGACCCCAAATTGATACATTATTATTAACTACGGTCCAACCTTGATCGAATTTCCTTAGTTTTAATCTATTGTCCTCTTTTTCCCTCATGATCCTATGCAGCATACAATGTTACATTTGGTAGTCATGTCTCCGTAGGCTACCCTTGAATGTGACATTTCTCAGAATTTCCTTCTATTTTCATGGCCTTTAGAGTTTTGAGGAGTACTGTTCAGATACAATGTAGGATGACTCCATATTGGGATTTGATGTTTTGTTTATGATTAGATTGAAGTTACACGTTTTTAGGAAGAATATCACAGAGGTAAAGTGCTATTTTCATCACATCCTATCACGGGTACACACTATCAACATAATTCATGTATGTTGACGTTGACCATAATCACCTGCTGGAGTCGAGTCCATCAGGTTTCTCCACTATAAAGTTACTTTCCATCCCTTTCCATGTTGTACACTTTGGAAGGAAATCACTTGAAGCCCACACTTGAAGAGTTAGAAGTTATATTTTCCCAACTTTCGGGTAGGATATCTACATAATTTTTTTGCAATTCCTCTGCACAGGAGGTTAGTGTCTTTGCTCTTCTTAATTTATCTATTTCTTATAGCAACATGGATTCACAGGTATTTATCTTAGACTTTGAGATAGTATAACATAATTTTGCTTGTTTTGTTGCTCTGATTGTTTCAGGAATTACATACATTGTTTTGGGCTACTAATTTTTGAGTTGATTTGTAACACAGCAATGTATAACTAAAACTGTTTTTTTCCCTCTGATCTCCTCTGGAATGTTAGAATCCTTTTAGTTTACAGATTTAGGATTTTATTTTCCAGTTAAAAGTACTGTTCTATGGTAAAATTGTTTCCCATGGGAGTAGAGTTTATACATGAATACTGGAGTGGAACAATTAAGTAAATAGATGGCAGGTAGTAAGGGACAGTTTTCTCATTTTTGGAGGGGGAAGTTGCAGATAAGCAAGAGGAGGATGCTGGAATGACCTTATGTGGTTATGGATTAGAGTTGGAGATATCACAAGAAGGCATGTTAAACTTAATATAAAGATGATTACATACAGAAATATTTATTGATACTTATATATACATGGGCTAGTAGAGTCACATATATTTCTTTGGTCTGTCAGCTGAGAGGGCCTAAAAGAAATGACTCCCCAGTAAAAATAAGCACACCTAGTGCCCAGATCTAGGTTTTTAATACCATTGTCCATTAAAACAAGCCAAGGTTCCTTGAAGAAATGGCTGATTTTAGAACTGTGGCAGGAATTCCCAGAAAGAGCCTTGTAGTGCCTGAAATTAAAGAAATGCTACACACACACACACACACACACACACACACACACACACACAAAGACACACACATGCACACACAATGAAGAGGGTACGTCTCAACCTGGGAAAAGCCAAGCTCTCTTATGAGGCAGGCTTGCGGAAAGGTCCGTTTTACCAACAACCACCAGAGTGAGGGTGGAAGGGTCCATTCATATCTTGAGATAATTGCAGCCCCACCTGACAAGCATCTAGAGCCAGAGGCACCAAGTAAAGCTATGCTTACATTCCTGACTCATAGAAATTGTGAGATAATAAATATTTGTTGTTCTGGGCTACTAATTTTTGAGTTGATTTGTAACACAGCAATGTATAACTAAAAGTGTTTCTTCCCCCTGATATCCCCTGGAATGTTAGAATCCTTTTAGGTTACAGATTTAGGATTTTATTTTCCAGTTAGAAATATTTATTGCAATTATACTTTTATTATTTTTTTCTATAAAATTAAAAAAAAGTTTCTATAAGCATACCTACTTTATTTTTATCTTTTATGTTGGTTATATTCTATGCCCTTACTTTTGTTTTCTCTTTAATTTGAAGGAGTCTCAAGTTTGTCTCTCATTTCATTCATTTTATTTTTTTTTCTTGGAACTCAGATGTGTAGGTCTAAGTTAATCATATTCCTTATTCATGACACAATGATATTCTGTTAATCCAAAGTTCTTCTTTTCATTTGTTATTATTTTTTCTTTTTTTCCTATATACATTCTGATCCATCTACTGTAGCTCATCAACATCTACTCAAGCATTTATTTATATTTATATGTGTATTCTTATAAAACACAGTGTTGTTTGCTTGAGTACTAAAAATATTGAAGTGGGGTTTTGGTATAATTTTATTCCATTTCTCCATTCAATGTCATGTTTCTGAGAGGCATCATATCACTATATGTGAGAAGAGTTTATTAACTCTGATTGATGAAAATTATTCCATTATATGCTCATGCCAGGGATATTACATTCTATATTTTACTTATTTAGTCATCTAGATGAGCTTCAAGTCCTAGTTATCAAATCCATTGTTACCATACACACCGCTATTTCTGGGGAATGTATATTAGGGTCAGTTTAGCTAGGTTTAGGCTGTAAATGTACTTACATTCATTAAGTATTGCAGATTCCTCTCCAAAATGCACCAATTCATACTGCCACGACCAGATTGTGAGGGCTCTTGCGCCTCAGATTTTCAATAGTTCTCCAGAGATTTCCCTTTGTTTCTTCAAATCGGGTGGATAAAACCTGTGATCTCACTGGTTTCCCTCATCCTCTACCCATCCCATCCTGGTTACTAGTAGCATTGTTTACTACTTTATTTACAAGAAAATTACTTGGAGGCACCTGGGTGGCTCAGTTGGTTGAGCACCCCACTCTTGATTTCAACTCAGGTCATGATCCCAGGGTCGTGGGATCTAGTCTTGTATCAGGCTCCATGCTTAGCATGGAACGTGCTTAAGATTCTCTTTCTCTCTCTCTCTGCCCCTCTCCCCAGCTTGTGTTCTCTCTCTCTCTCTCTCTCTAATAATAATAATAATAATAATAATAATAATAATTTTTAAAAAAGAACATTATCCATTTGGATTATGTTTATATACTTCAACCATGGTTTGCTTGTTTGTTGTTGTGGTTCTTTTTGTTTTCAATCTGGCTTTTTCTATTTTTCTTGTTTATATGACAGAGCTCACTGCATATTTTCATATTAATTCCTATGAGTTTCAGACATTGCAAAAAATCATTTCCTTTCTTTTTCCCTGTTCTTTAAATCTATCCATAATCAAAGTTTTCAACTGACTTCCAGTGTTTTGAAAAGGGGTAATAAATTTACTCCATTAGTTTGTGTTTTCTGAGTTTTGATTAAAAAATATTTTCCAGGGCACCTGGGTAGCTCAGTCAGCTAAGCGTCTGACTTCAGCTCAGGTTGTGATCTCATCACTGGTGAGTTCAAGCCCTATGTCGGGCTCTCTGCTGTCAGTTCGGAGCCCTTTTCGGTTCCTGTTTCCCTCTCTCTCTGCCCCTCCCCAGATCGAGCTTTCTCTGTTTAAAAAATAAATAAAAGCACCAAAAAGTTTTTTTAAATATTGTCCTATTCCACGGTCAGAAAGATATTTTCCTCTATTTATCTTGTGTATAGAAGTCTTTAATTCACATGAAATCATTTTTTACATTGTGTAAGTATAGACATCTTTATTTTTTTATTGTGAACCAGTTTTCCCAACATCATCAATTAAGTAATTCATATGTTTCTTCTTAATTTGTCATATAATACCTACCCATTCTTCTTTTTTCCCTATTCTTCTTCTTTTCATTAATTTTTCATGGAAGTATAATTACATACAATACTATATTAGCTTCGGGTGTAAAAAATAGTGAATCAACAATAATATACATTACAAATGGTCACCATAATAAATGTAATTACCATCTGTCACCACACAAAGTTATTACAATATTATTGGCTATATTCCTTATGCTATACCTTTCACCCCCGAGACTTATTTTATAACTGGAAGTTTGTACCTCTTTATTCATTCCCCTTTCAATGACGCACTTTCTTTCCCACACAAACAGCTCACTCATTTTTTACTATTTTAAATTTTTTATATGTCTTGATATCCAATAGGGCAAGTTATCTCTGTATAAGGTTTTTAATTGCCTTATTTATGAATGAAACTTTGTTCTTCCATATAAATTTTGGAATTGGTTTATTAAGTAATGCCGAGAGTCCTCCTGGGGGTTTTATTATAATTTACTTGAATTTATAGATTAATTAGGGTAAATTGACATCTACGTTATCTTATGTTTGCCATCCATGAACGTCATGTCTCTTTTCATTATTTAGTTCTTCTTTATTGTTCCTTAATAGTCTTAAAAGATTCATCACAGGGGCGCCTGGGTGGCGCAGTCGGTTGAGCGTCCGACTTCAGCCAGGTCACGATCTCACGGTCCGTGAGTTCGAGCCCTGCGTCAGGCTCTGGGCTGATGGCTCAGAGCCTGGAGCCTGCTTCGGATTCTGTGTCTCCCTCTCTCTCTGCCCCTCCCCCGTTCATGCTCTGTCTCTCTCTGTCCCAAAAATAAATAAACGTTGAAAAAAAAAATATTAAAAAAAAAAAAGATTCATCACAAAGGACATGTGCATTTGTGGTTAGGTTAGTTTTCAGAGAATCCTATTATCTGTCATAATTTCTAGATGGTTGATTTTGTACTTGATCTTGTATCTGACAACCATACTGAAATCTCATATTTGTTTTATTAGTTCATTGATTCTCCTGGATTTTGTAAGTAAACATTCATATCATCTGCAAATAAGAACAACTTGGACTCTTTATATCAACTGCCTAATATTTCATATCTTGTTTTCATAGCTAAAGGTTGTATTTTTTTATGATTTGTTGTTTGCTAATATTGTTTCATATTGATTACAGTAAATCATTAAACCTATTTTATATTCTTGGTCCCTCTTTTCAATACTTCTGCTTCAGATGATGTGTCTCCTTATTTTGGCTTGTGGAAATAGATTTTTGTGGGCTGGAACCATCTTTGTCCCAGAAAATGTTTGGGGGAAGTTGAAAGGCCACACCCTAGTCTGATGCACACAGATGGAAAGGGTTGATCTCTAGTGTGGAGATGCTCAGGCACAACAGAATTCCAGTTAATCAGTCTTTTCACCCACCACCTCTCCCTCACATCCCCAAAGGGAAGCAACACTATGAGAGCAGTCTGTTTTCACCAGCCTTGACTGACTAGAGGTGAGAGGGTGAAGGAGTGAATGCCCAGGAAATACAGTGATTTTGCCCAGCTTCTCACTCCGGTACATTTTTGCACTGCTCTGATCTAGGTAGCTGCACAAGAACAATGAGCCATTACTATGTATTGCTTCAGGAGTGGAGCAGGAAAGTACTGGCATAGGCAACGGTGGGTGAAGAAAAAGAAAAAAATCAAATTGCTTCTCTCCGGTTCATACTCCGGGAACATCGTCATTCAGCCTCTGTTCCCAGTTGCAACCCCCTCTGGAGGCTTCTGGGTTACGTAAAGTTAGGAGACATCTTGTACACCATAGCTTGTGAATAGTGTTCTCTGGAGTTGTGCATTATGCAAACGTCATGGCTGTCTTCAGCAACTCTTAACCACTCTGTCCCGGTTCCACACGTGCTAGTTCAGAGGAGCCACCAGAGCCTCAGAGATTTGTAATTTGCTGTTGTTGTTTCCTTGGATCCATATTTCTCTTAATAGTTTCTCCAGAGTTCAGAGAAGGAATCAGCAGCTTATGCCTTTTCATCGACTTATCACGCATCCCAAGCAACTGAGTCTCATATTTTTAATATTTATTTATATATTTTGAGCGAGAGAGAGAGAGAGCATGGGCATGTGTGCAAACCAGGGAGGGGACAGAGAGAGAGAATCCCAAGCAGGCTCCGTGCTGTCGGCACAGATCCCAGTGTGAGGCTGGATCCCTCAAACCAAACCCGGAGATCACGATCTGAGCCAAAAGCTCAACCAACTGAGCCACCCCAGTGTCCCACTGTGTCTCATTTTTAATTCCACTCTTGAACCTCTCTATTTCTATCATTAATATGTGGGGCAGGATCTCCTGTGCTATAATAACAGAGTAGTGAGAGTGTTGTCATGGTCTTCCTTCTCATCCTAGCGGAATGTGGCTAAATTTTGTTCGTTAAGTATGTTTGCCACAAGGATTGGTGGGACGACCTTGAGGAAATTAGCATGCATTTCTTATACTCTTCATGTGTTGTGATATTTTAAAATCATAAATGTTTTGAAAGTTTACCAAACTTTATTTTTTTTAACTTTATAAATAGATGTTAAGGTTATAGAATACTTAGTATTTTACTATGCATATAGTATTTTGTGATAAATGCAGTGTTTTACACATATAGGATTTTTGTTCTGAATTCATTATAATAACGAATCACAGCTTTCTGATGTGGAACCTTTCTTCTCTTTCTGGCATAAGAACTGTTTCACCATGCCTTTTTTTCCAACCTCATTCTAAGAATTCTAATTGCTATAATTGTATTCTGTTGCAACCCATAAAATAGGGATTATTTATTTCTCGACAATTTTTAACATTCACCTATAAAACCATGGTAGCCTGGTATCTTTATTTCTTTATTGCAATATCTTTATTGGTCATTCAGTTTATTCACATTTCCATTTATTCTTATGTCACTGTTATAATTTCATATGTTTTGAGATAGTTATTTTACTAATGTTTTTCAATTTTATTTCTTTTTGTTTGTATATATTTTATCACTATAATTTATTTTTACATACCAACTTCATTCTTCATTGACTCAAATTAAGATTTTTTTAATTAAGATTTTTTAAGTGTATTTATTTATTTTAAGAGAAAAAGAAAAAGAGAGGGAGGTGGAGAGAAAGGGAGAGAACCAAGGCTCGAACCCACTAACCATGAGATCATGACCAGAGCCAAAACCAAGAGTCGGATGCTTAGCCGACTGAGCCACACGGGAGCCCCTTAAATTAAAATTTTAATTCTGCTTCTGCATTTTAAGTTTTATTCAAATATCCATTTTTAACCTCTCGCTTCTTCCTCTTCATGTCATCAATTGGTCTTTTCATCGGAATTCACTCTCTTCTTATAGCTTCACACATCTGTTTCGCTGAGTTTTCCTAAGTCCCATGGAGAGTTTAAAATAGTTTTCTAAAATTATTTTTTCTGGTTCTTGTGGTGAATAATTTTCAGAAATTGGCTTTTAATTGGAAGTATTCATTTTCTTTCTGCCTCAGTGCAATTTTTATTGTTGTTGTTATTCCCTCCCCTGGTTTCCCTTTTTCTTTTTTTTTCTTTTTTTTTT
Source organism: Herpailurus yagouaroundi (assembly GCF_014898765.1). NCBI lineage: Eukaryota > Metazoa > Chordata > Mammalia > Carnivora > Felidae > Herpailurus > Herpailurus yagouaroundi. The sequence goes on from NW_024412406.1 coordinate 9,011,651, forward strand.
TTTTTTTTATGCCTTAGGGGAACTGTCTTTTTAGGTAAGGTCTGTTTGTTCTATTCAACTTTTTGATGAATTTCAATTGCCTGCTAGGTTTTTTTTTTTCTTTCTAGTTTACTGCATTTACATTTTTTAACATAAAATAAGTATTAGGCATTACGATGTTTTGCAAGTTCTTATTCTTCAACAGATAATTTAATATACTTATAAAAAACTCATAAATACATTTGTTTTTTTTTAATTTTTTTTCAACGTTTTTTATTTATTTTTGGGACAGAGAGAGACAGAGCATGAGCGGGGGAGGGGCAGAGAGAGAGGGAGACACAAAATCAGAAACAGGCTCCAGGATCTGAGCCATCAGCCCAGAGCCTGATGCGGGGCTCGAACTCCCGGACTGTGAGATCGTGACCTGGCTGAAGTCGGACGCTTAACCGACTGCGCCACCCAGGCGCCCCTAAAAAACTCATAAATACATTTGTAAAAGTAGGCAAGCATACATATGAGGAGGTATTGAAAGGGCGGGCCTACGCCAGCCAACTCCATCTTGTTCTGTGTCCTTCACCTTGACCACACCTCCTCCCCTTGAGTAACCTCCCCTCACTTGCCTAACAGGACTCGGACTCTTCCCCAGGACCCTTCCCCAGCCAATCGGCTGAGGCCACAGCCATTACCTCACCAACTGCCCCTAGACCCCAATAAAACCTTTGTCCTTTTGAAACTCGCTCTCTTTCCCTGGTATCTCACCGCTGCGTCGGTGCAGGTAGGGGATTGAGCTCGGGCTAGCTCGAATAAAGGCTCTTTGCTTTTGCATCAGACTCAGCTCCCTAGTGGTCTTTGGGGATCACGAATTCTGGGCATAACAGTATATGTTGAGAAAGTACGTAAGTGATTCTCAGCCAGAGGGATAAGATGACATAGTATTTTAAGTTTATATTTGGAACACAATTCCCACTATTCTCATTATTCAAACTTCAAAAAATATATCATAATTTAGTGGATTTGCAAAAGCTAGATGACTTGAGATGGAAGGCTTGATTGGAATATAGCATTGCTTAAAGAAAGTGAGAAACACTATTCTAAGTGCTATGTATCAGTTCACTAAAGTAGTGACCTGAACAGCAACCAAATATGACTTATTCTTTTAGTTAATTTTCCTTTTCCTACATATTTTCTCTGAGATTCAATTTATATTAATATTGAAATGTATTTACTGATTATGATTATTGATTATGAATGTATGAGGTAATATGGTAGATACCACAGGTTATGCGAAGTTGAATTAATAAAAATCCTTACCTTCAAGTAGCGCAGAATACTGTAAGATCAGTTAGACAAGCAGAGTTTAAGAATATAAGCTCTTGATTTTTACTGCCTTAGTCTGAATCTTGGCTCCAGTCTTTACCAGTTGTGTGACTTTGGATAGGCAATTTAGCATCTCTGTGCCAAAGTGTCTACACTTGAAATGGGGATAATAATATTATTATTATAACATTATTATTGTATTAATATATTATACATTGCTATATCAATATATTATGTACAATATAATATCTTACATTAATAATATCATATTATATTAATATAATGGTATTATTATTTCCATGTCAGGATTATTGTGAGTAACTTAGAGGAAACACTTAATAGAGTTCTTGGCACATACATGAAGTATTATTTGTAAATATCAGATGTTATTTTTATTAAAATAAAATCAACAACAAAAAATAAAATTAGAATGAATAATACATAAGAAGTGCAGACAGCACATTTTAGGTGAATTTTATCCAGAAATTATGCATTTTGGAGCACAATTAGTTTGTGAGTGTGCCTAACATTTAATATGTATACATTAAATACCATTTTTTTCTTCAGTTTCTATACTGAAATATGTATATTTTTGACTTTGTAATATGGCTTCTCCTTCTAAAGTGGAAAGATTAGATGAGCATTATTTACCACCTCAGGGAAAAATCCATACTTTTCTTTCTTCTCTCTGAGATGTCTACTTGGAAAAAAAAATAGCCATTTGTATTTATTTCTTGGTCAGATAAATATGCAATGATTTAGAAAATAGTTACAGAATTTTCACAGCTAAGAAGACTTTTGACATGTATAAATCCTATTCATTTCTTTAGAAATTGCTTTATAGTTGATTCCATTTGACTATTTTGTTTTTTTAAAAAAAAATTCTTTAAAAGTTTCTTTATTTTTGAGACAGAGTGAGAGAGAGCGACAGAAAGTGAGTGGGGGAGGGACAGAGAGAGAGGGAGTGACACACAGAATCTGAAGCAGGCTCCAGGCTTTGAGCTGTCAGCACAGAGCCTGAAAACGGGGCTCCAACCCACAAAACACAAGATGTCACCTGAGCCAAAGTCGGACGCTTAGCCAACTGAGCCACCTGGTTCACCTTTTAACAGTTTTATTTAGATCTATGCCCTGCATGTATCTCCCTGAAGTACTTGAAATCTATCCTAATTAGTCTCACCAAATAAAAACTATCTTCAGATATAATGAAGAGCAAAACCCCGATTGTTATTTAATAGGTAGTGTAGTAATGACCAGAGAAGATTATTTAAATTCTAGACAAACCAAACCAAAGCAAAAATCAAACAAAACCAAACAAAAATAACAACAACAGTAGCAAGAACAGCAACAAAAACTCACAATGTTCTCTACCCCAAGCCTGCAACCCAGCTTCAATGGAATAGTTTGTTTTACAGAGTTCACCAGGATTACAGTTGTGTAAAGATTTTCTCTAAGACAAAAACTGCATGCCCCGCTAAGAGAACCTTCCTAACTTGTACCAAAACTCAGTTTATATTCCCACAGATGTCTAACAAGCTCTGTATATGGTCTTGGATTATAGACAGGGAAAAATCAATAGCCTGCTGTCTCAAAGGCACCAATATAGATTATGAATCACAGCCAGGAAGTTGTCAGTGATTTCAGCTGCCAACAGTGCTTCAGTAAAGATATTTGCTACCTCATATTCTTTTAATGTGGAGCTTTCATATATAAAATAGAACAGGTCACTTTTTTGACAAGAACATAAGAGAATTTTAAGTAGAGCAATGAGAGCACCAAACATAGCTGTGCTCTGGACTGATCAAATGAAAAGTACACCTTCCCCACTTGCCCACATGCTGTGTGAAAGGCAAAGATCCACATAAAGGTCCCGTACTGCTGTCAGTTATTCGTATCCCCCTCCATCCGGCTGTATCTACATATACGTCCATATGTAGTCGTTTGGACGGACTAGATCAAGCCAAACTAAATCAGCTTTTATGACTATAATGAAAATGACTCACTGGTCTAAACGAAGGAAGGACAAAACAATACAGAACCCTGGAGCTAAAATGGATTCAGATTAGGAAGGCCACCTCCTCTCATGGATAGAAGAGGAAACTGAGGCTCAGAGAAAATGCAGGTCAGTCAGTCACATGAATTACCTTTACTTAGGTATTTTTTACAAAATGCTGATGAGTGTTCCTTGAAGGCACTATTCCTCTTCATAACATATTCCAAAAAATAAATAAATAGGTTCTCAAGAATATTTTAAGTATTTTGAGTTTAGGAATAAAAGGATTAAAAGAATAAAAGCATATAAAGATGCTGTGTATGTACAATTAATGTTGAAGTTATGACAAAAAATTTAAGCATTCCTCTTATATTTTAAGTGAACGTGATAAAAAAAAAAGTGTGAGGAAAAATTAGTAACACAATAATATGAGCATGGAACCTGGAGAGAGAAAGCTTGAGACTAGAGGTCTCTCACTCACACGTTTCTTTACTTTTATGAACTTCCGTTTTTTCGCTATAAAATGGAATGGTATGAACTTCCATTTCCTCACTATAAAATGAGTATGATAATACTTATATACACTGTCAAAGGGATTAAGGTTAACATATGTGAATCATGTAGTACAATTCTTGGCATTTGGCAGGGAGTAAATACCCGGTTGCTACTTTTTTTAATTTTGTTTCAGAAAAAAAAAAACCATACAAATATGTATATGTATATGTATATACATATATCTGCATATGTATATTCCATTTTCTGACTTAAATGGTTTTTAAAAAACTTACCCCACAAAAATACAGAAAGTCAGAGATCTAAACTGCCGTAGCTTTAAAATAAAAATTACTTAGATGGTAGGAGATAATAAAAGTTCATTCTTCTGATAACTTATGGAAGGATTCTGGAAGAGATTGTTGTTTCCATTTTTTGTTGTTTTGTTTTGTTTAAGGAAGGAAGGTTGATTCTGTAAATCACAGATAGGGCAATTTCTCTGTGGATTTCTCTGAAGGCAACAGAATAATTAGCATGCAATCTAGTGATCACCTAGAAGAGTGGGATATAATACATAGTTTTATAAAGAACATATCTCACAGACAGGTTATATAGGCAAAGGGGCTTAAAAGAAGTGAAAGAGATTGATATTAGGAAGGCTTTCAATTCAAACCCCCACCCCCAACCCCTGCCTGTGACATTCTAATTACCCAGAGCACCTCTGGAGTATTTTTCATTGTGTTCTTAGTTCATCTACATGGTTTGAGGGCTGAACCCAAAGGTAAAAGCTTAGAATCACTTGGGCCAGCATGGATGCTAATTTAAGAATGTCCTCCCACATCAAATGTCTTAAGAGTTGTTCTACTTAGTATTTCAATTAATGGAAAAAACAAGAATTCTGCAATTAAGATTATATGTATATAGCAGGATGGAATAGGAGGAAAAAAAAAGTACAAACCCTAGAACAAAGTAGGTATGGAAGGGACTGATTGGATACAAAGGTTAGTGTACTTCAAACACATTAAAAGACAAATCTTATAAGAATGGACATGATGAAAATAGTCTTTTGTGTGTTTTATTAGGTTCAATGCACTAAAGACATACAAACAATGTTAGAAATGATTTACAGAAGAGAAGCAGAGGTGTTTCAAGAGGGAAAATTGATTCAGTGAAAATTAGACAAATTGTAGTGTTTAAACTAAATGGGAGAATAAGGGATTTGTTTTTTGTTTGATTTGGTTTGGTCTTCAGTATGAGAATATGGATTCTGGAATGTTACATTGTTATTCCAGTGGGGAGCCAAACATTATAATGTAGGCTCAATGTGGGCAAAACCATCTACTAGCTACACAGTCACAATTGCGCCCCTGAGACTTTGTGACTTTTTGGGCTCCATTAGTGCTTAGGGATAAATGAAATGGAAATCCAGCAAATCTCCTGGGCTGTCCCGGGCTGCACCCACACCTTCTGCAATGAGGTCTGATATCCAGCCTCGAGGTGTTCTTTCCCCTTCCAAATCAGCCCTTTCTTGTGTATTCTCTTTCTGTCCTTGGGACTCTTTGAGTTCTCGTTACATTTTTATAGTTACTGCTTTATCATAATGTTTCATTATATTAAACTTTCCTTATTCCAATTACTGTGTGTTTCATCCCTTAATTGTGCCCAGACTTTTAATTTTTATCTTTTAATTTTCTTTTTTCAATGTTTTTATTTATTTTTGAGACAGAGAGAGAGAGAGAGAGAGAGAGAGAGAGAGAGAATCAGACGGGGAGGGTCAGGGAGAGGGGGCAGAGGATCAGAAGCAGGCTCTGTGCTAATAGCAGAGACCCCAACGTGGGGCTCAAACTCATGAACCATGAGATCATGACCTGAGCCGAAGTCGGACTCTTAACCAACTGACACACCCAGGCACTCCTTATCTTTTAATTTTTATTTTTTATGAATCCTGATTTTGAAAATATTTTTCTTGTCCACAGCATATTGTTGGGTTTGCTTATTTTTACATCTTTCAGTTGAAGAATTGTGTTCCTTTAAATTGACTGTAATTACTGCTATGCTTGGATTCATTCTCATCAGCTTACTTTGTGCTATCTGTTTCTCCTTTTCTCTCGTTTCTCATTCTTTTTCATTTCTCTGCTGCTTGGAAGTGTACATGCTCTTGTCTTCTTAGAAATTTTTGTGTGCATGTTTAAATTAATATACTCATCAACATTTTTACTGTCTTCTTGAAAAGTGGTTTTGTTTGTATTACCAACTCCCTTCTGATTCATTTGCTGAGGCTGTCAAAATTCTTTGTTCTGTCTTAAATTTTTAAGTTCACAAATTAGGTATCATTGTTATGGTTTAATCAGGTATATTTGGGGTTACTGGCAAGTTTGCAATTATTTTTTCTAACATTTTACAAATTTCCTTCCCTGATCATCCCCATCCCCACTTTCCCCCCTGAAGTATATCCCTTGGATTTTCAGACATTGAAGGTCTGTTGGTAGTAAACTCATTCAGAATCTTTTTTTTTCTCTCTCTGTCTCTTCTAATGGCTCTATTTTCTTTCCTCAAATTATAATTTTGAACTATAAAGTACTGTGTCTTCTGCTAATTTTTGAGGACTTTCAAGACATTTTGCTTATTGATTTATATTTACTATTTATTTGGAAATAATATTTGTTATCATTTTCCTTCCTTATTGCCTTTGAGAAGTTAGTTGTCACTCTATTGTTCATTTGTAGGAATTTTTTTCTAAACATTTTGAAACATTATTATTATTATTATTACTATTATGATTACTATTATTATTGTTTTATCATTTTGTCTTAGGAGATTTGTAGATTTATTACAATGTGGATATATTTTTACCTTGGAATTTTTGACTTCTTATAAATGTTAGTATTATATTATTCAAGGTTCTCCAGAGACAGAATCAATAAGATATATATGTATATACACAAACAAATGGAAAAGCTTTTACTATTCCTCAGACTTCACAAGTTCATCAGGTTATAAAGATTTTCACTCTTTCTGAAACATTCCAAGCCCATCCCTGATCTAGGGGCCCTTCCAACTATGTCAGGAAACTTTCCTTCTTAGATAATCTACTGGACTACTCATTCTCTCTCTCTCTCTCTCTCTCTCTCTCTCTCTCCCTCTTTTATCTATCTATCTATCTATCTATCTATCCATCTGTAGGGAATGCCAGCAGTCTGGAGAAGCCCCTGGGAGAGCCGATGTTGCAGCCTGAGTCCAAAGGTGGTCTGGAGGCAGAATTCCTTCTTGCTCAGGGAAGATCTGTCTTTTATTCTTAAAGCCTTCAACTGATTGATGGCACCTATGCACAGTATGGAGAATAATCCACTTTACTCAGAGTCCACTGATTTAAATTTAATCTCATCCAGAAAACACCTTCACAGAAACATCCATAACATAAGACCAATTATCTGGGTACCTTAGCCTAGCCAGTTTGACACACAAAATTAACCACTGCAAATTCACCCGTTGTAAGTTTGGTACCTATATCTATCTCCTTAATCTGCATTTAATCTCCAAATAAATATGACAATAATGAAGTCATACTTCTACCTAAGATAATACAAGTGTTCTGCATATGACTGAAAACACACTCTTTCCCCTGAAGATGCAGGTCAACGACTGAGTTCAAAATAAAACAAATCTTTCTCTTTGGAGTGAATGTTTTTTCTGATCTATCCATTGAGAGTATCTTGGCTTTATAGGTCTCTAATCTGATTTACAAGTTGCATAGGCCTTAAGACTTTGCTTTCATCTCCTAATGCTTATAGGTCATTAAACCCATACTCAAGCTTCCAGGATGAGCAGAGCTCTTGGGGTATACTTCTTTGTAATCATAATTCTTTATTGTTTCTTGCTTTGTATTGCTTCTCTTACTTTACTGACAGCTCAGCCATGTTTAAAAAGAGATGTGTCTTATATTTTAGGCAGCTTTTTCAGGTGCTCTGCTCTAGGAACTGTTTTTCTGCAAAATCTAGTCAACCATATCACTAGAAATGGAAATCCCTCATTCTCTCTTTTACACATTTCCATCAGGAATGTGCCCCTTTGCTCTGCAGAAACTTTTCTTTTCAAGGTCACTCATGACATCTACTTGCCAAATCTAATATTCATCTTGCTGGGCTCACATTGTTCAACCTCAGCAACATTTGACAGTTTGATCTCTTTCTTCTTGAGAGAGGTGTTTGTTTTTTTGTTTTTTTTTTTAACTTTCCTTTCACTCACTATGTTTTCAAGTCACCTCTATAGTTTACTTCCTGTGTCACATATTTGCTGTCACTTTGCTAAGTCTGACCCCTTTCCCACGGCTCAGGCCTCAGATTGTTTCTCTTCTCAGTTTACACTCTTGATGACTTGGTTCACCTCAGCTCTTATCCCAGAGTTCTAAAATTGTAGACTCACTTGAGGAGTAATGAGATCTCAACAGAACATGTTTGAAATAGGAATTTTGATGTTCTACCTCAAACTTAGTCCTAATTTTCCCCAATCTCACTAAATGGAACTCTTCTCTCTCTAGCTGTCAGGTGAAATGCCCGGACCTTCTCCCTAATTCTGTTCCAACCCCATAGCCTCTGTCTCACCATCAATATTTTCATACCACAGAGTCCAACTACTTCTCAGCCTGTTCTTTCTTGTCTGAACAATGGCACCCACTCTCTTACTCTTATCCCAGTGAATAGTTTCACACCCCACCATCTATTCTGTATAAGAAGCCAGAGCAGATTTTAAAAATACACATCAAATTATTTTATGTGTAACTCTCCAATGCATCTCAATTACATGTGAAATTCAACTGAGAAATCTTATATAGAGTCTGATATGATCTGAGTCTTGCCTGTTTCTCTGACCTTATTTTCTCCTATTGCCCCCTTCACTTATCGTGGTTATAAAGCTTTTCATCATTCCTCAAACATACCAAGCTCATGCCCGATCTAGGGCCATTTCTTCTTTTCTGCTCTATGCCAGGAAATGTCTTTCCTTAGGCAATCTACTGGATCTCTCATCCACATAATTCATGCCACTGTTCAAATTTGACTTCCACTTCACTACCTTCATAGTGCTGTTCACTCTTAGCTTCAATAGAGCTGATGTATTTATTTGGTGGTATCGATACCCGCATTTGGTACTCACTAGAAGACAAGTTCTAACAAGGTGATACACTTGTCCTGGGTTCACAGATGGTGCCTAGGACATAGAACATTATGAGATTATGAATGAATGAATCATAAATAAAAATTGAAATTCTCCTTTTCCAAAATTCCCATGAATCAATGGCTGCCATATAAATCTTTGTTGAAACTGGTTTAACATTTCAAATTCTGTGTACCTCAGAAAAACACGAGTTGCCAAGCTGACACTTCAGTTTTGTGGTTTTCCCACCTGGACCTAGATTAAGTTTAAATATGTCACAAATTCACTAACTGGCCATCTTCAATATTTTTTTGATATTTAAATTATATTAAAAAATACAAAGCCCTCATAGAAATCAATTGAAAAGAAAATAAAGTGAAACATAACCTGAAAATGGCTAATTAAAATACACACACATAAAAAAAAAAAACCCAAAAAAACCCAGGGAACTCTAGACAATGTGAAACATAATTTTTCAATCTAACTTGTCTAATAAAATTTAACTGTTTTTTTCAAGTTTATTATTAAATTTTAGAAATAAAAATAGAGCTATTGCTAAATTACCTATAAATTAAAATTACACATATGATAAAACTGGTTTTCAATAGAACATTTTTATTTTAGCTATTAAAGTTTTCTTTATGTTTTAGTGCTATGTATCTTTAGAGACACATCCATGTTTCAGCCATGCCACTCTTCCCTACCCAAGGTAAAATATATATAATATATTATTATGTATATATAATTTTACTTTTCAAATTTCCTTTGCAAGATATAAAAAGCCAATACTCTAAATTATTATTTTGACCTAAAAATACCTGATTTACTCCAGTTGTTTAACAAAATTTCACAACTCCAAGGTACTGAAATATACTAAATAAAGTTTACATTTTCTTGTGCTCTTGTAGTTAAACAGGGTGTGAAAAAAACTGAATTTTCTCACGTATCAGATAAATCTGCTAACTTTTAGTTAATCCTTTGAGGATTCTTAAATTGTTGTCACTACCTTGTCCTGTGTAGAGCTCAATAAATATTTGTTTTAAATTTAATTACTTATGTATAGGAATAATCTACTGTTTTGCATCTCTCTAAACCTTCCAATTAGTGTGTACTCCATACAATGAGGCAATTAAAATAGGACCTTCAAGAATATAATGAAGAAAGTAAATTTGCTATGACATTGTACATCACATTCTGAAATCAAATAAAGGTGGTAGTCTTGACGTCCCATTGGATAATTAAAAACTGATTTGGATGGACCTGTTCAGGTTCTGGTTTTGCCTTTTCAACTACAGCTCATTGGCTGGAATACTGCATACTTTGTGTTTTGTCTGTGTTTGAGGGGACAGGGTTCAGGATAGACCATCCGAATGTGATGATAGCGGTTGAAATTTTGATTCTGGAACTCAGCGTAGTGAATTTGCGAAGCCTAAAAGCTGGAGCAGTTAAGGTTGGAAAACACTCACTGGCTCAATCTGGGTTGCAAGTGTTATGAAATCTTCCTATAACCAACAACCTTAGGAATGTTACCACTTCAGGGCATCTTTCTGTTGAGGTTTTCATCCACTAATGATCCAAAATATGTTACAGACCTAATAATAAGAAGTTTTAAAAATAAGGGACTCCTGGATGGCTCAGTCGGTTGAGTGCCGACTTCAGCTCAGGTCATGATCTCACAGCTAGAGAGTTAGAGCCCCGCGTGGGGCTCTGTGCTGACAGCTTGGAGCCTGGAGCCTGCTTTGGATTCTGTGTCTCCCTCTCTCTCTGACCCTTCCCCCGTTCATGCTCTGTCTCTCTCTGTCTCAAAAATAAATAAACATTAAAAAGAAGTTAAAAGGGGCTCCTGGGTGGCTCGGTCAGTTGAGCGTCCGACTTCAGCTCAGGTCATGATCTCACAGCTAGAGAGTTAGAGCCCCGCATGGGGCTCTGTGCTGACCGCTCGGAGCCTGGAGCCTGTTTCAGATTCTGTGTCTCCCTCTCTCTCTGCCACTCCCCTGTTCATGCTCTGTCTCTCTCTGTCTCAAAAATAAATAAATGTTAAAAAAATTAAAATAAAATAAAATAAAATAAAATAAAATAAAAATAAATAAAAAATAAATAAAAAGAAGTTAAAAATCATATCTGATATTAATGCATGATACACTGAAACTTTAAAGACTATTGGTGGTAAGGCTGACAAAGAACTCAGGTCACTTTACCTGAGCACAAGAGGAAAGTATATTCTCTATCTCAGGATGCACTCCATGTAAGAGCTTCTATAACTTTAATGTGCATTTGAATCACTTGGGAGGTGTGTTGATATGAAATATTCTGACTCAGTAAGTCTGGGGTGGAGCCAGATATCCTGCATTTCTTATCCATAGCCGGCGGTGCTAATGCTGTCAGTCTGGAGACTACATTTTGAATAGCAAGTTTCTATCGTTCACAAACTCTTTTCCATAAAGTGCCAAGTAGCAATATTTTAGGCTTTCTGGTGCACACATTCTCACCTCTGCCACTTTGGTGTGAAAGCAGCCATAACCAATATGTAAGCGAATGAGAGCAGTGGTGTTCCTGCGACTTTACAGAAACAGGCAGAGGGCTGGGTGTGCCTCATAGGTGAGGGGTTTGCAGACCCCTCCTCTCCCTGTCTCTCCTCTATCCACAAAGCACGTTATCTAATGCATTCTCGACATGTTTTCAACTTGTATGAAATACTTTCATGATATATTATTTGGTGTTTTTTCATAGTTTGCTATTAGATCTTTTTTACTTTTGTTTTCACTTTTAAAAAAGTTAGTTCAATGCTGCTTCTGCTTTTAAATGCATTACAGAAGGTGATAAAATATATACAAAAGATATATGTATATCTCGTACATATATATATCTCATATGTATATATATCATATATATATCGTAGGTAATCTAGAAAGTATGGAGAAATACAAGAAGAAAATAAAAATTAGGCTAATGCCTCTCCTGGTGCACTAGATTCCATCACATCTAGTTTCCCTAGTTACATTGCTTTAGCAACCATACCTCACTCACTGCATCGTCAAGTTTTTCCACTTTCTGGATTATTCCCAGGAGTCTAACATGTTGTTATGTCACTCATATATAAAGATCTTCTCTTAACCATCCCTTTCCATCCATCTCTTCTTCCTTTCCACTGCTTTATGTCAAATTCCTTCAAAGAAAAGCTTGCTGTTGTCCCTAATTTTTTTTCTCTTATTTTCTTTTGCCACATTTGCTTTATCTATCCCACGAGATGTATTTTTCCCCTGAATATTTTAAATCTCAGTTGCAGACATCATGACTTTTTGCACCTTAATGCATCAGCCTATGTCACTTGAGAACAAAGATATTCTGTTACAAAACCACATGCTTTTTTTACACCCAGAAAATTAAATGTATGCATTAATATCATCTAATAATAAGATCTACTTTCAAACCTACTTTTTTCTTAAACTCTCGCAAGTCACTCCTTAGCTCCCATGACTACACCAACACACATTTGTCCAAGTAACTGCTCTCCATGTTGCCAAAACCAATGGCCAATTACAAGTCTTCGTTCTCCCTGAGGCAGAAGTGATCTTTGTCAGAATGGGTACTAACTCCAGTTATGAAGTGACCCAGGGACAACTCCACACATTTCTTACTCCCTAGGTGAGACGCTCTACCATGAGGTTAAACATAAGTATACACTAAATGACTTCCAATTTATACATCTCTCTTGAACCCCAGATTCAGATATCCAATAGCTTTTCACTGACATCTTCACTTGGATATATCTAATAGACATTTCAAACTTATTTTATCTAAAAAGGAATTCCTGATTCCCTACTCAAATTTTTTCCCACAATATTTCCCAGTTCGGTAATTTACCATTTGCTTAGTCTTCTATCTTAGGATCTAAACTTTGGAGTGACCCTTGATTTCTCTCTCACATTACCCAATCCATCAGCAAATCCTTCCAAATGAATTCAGAATCTACCTCTTACCAAATCCAATGGTGCAAGCCAACACGATCCCCTGCTTAAATTATTATGCTATCCATCAAAAATTTTTTAATGTTTATTTATTTTTGAGAGAGAGACAGAGCATGAATGGGAGAGGGGCAGAGAGAGAGGGAGACACCGAATCTGAAGTTAAGCTCCATGCTCTGAGCTGTCAACACAGAGCCCGACATGGGGCTCGAACTCATGAACCACAAGATCATGACCCGAGCGGAAGTTGGTCCCTTGACCAACTGAGCCACCCAGGTGCCCCTATGCTAGCCTTCAAATCATTCTCCCTTGTCTCATCTCTGTCTTCTTTACCATTTGTTCTTAGCACAATGGCCAGAGTGATCATTTCAAAATATGAATAAGATTTTGTCACTTCAGAGTACTCCATTGACTTCCAGTCTCCTTCAGAGTAAAGGCAAAGTCCTTGCAAGGGCTCACAATACCCTAGAAGCTTTGGCTCCTAACTCCTTTTTGACTTCAATCATTCTTCCCCCACCTTCTGGATTCCACATTCCATTCTCTTATTTTATTTGTCTATCTTTTTGCAAATACCACACTATCTTTTTACTATAGGTTTATATTAGTTTGGGTCCCATTAATATAAAATCACAAACTTCGTTCTTCCATATTGGCGGGTTCATATACACCTTAGTTTCAGCTTGTCCATTTATACACACACACACACACACACACACACACACATCGTTACACAATTGCTTGTTGGGATTCTAATTAGGATTCAACTGAATCTGCAGATAATTTGAGGGAGAAGTGACATTGCTGCACCATTAGGGCTTTATATAATTTTTATATTAAGGAAGATTCTGGGTTTTTTTTTGTTGTTGTTGTTGTTAGCTGAAACCACTTTTATCCCAGGAATGAATATTTAATATTATTAAATATCTTTTCAGCAACTATGATGATTATATAATTTTTGTTGCTTCTTATATATGACTACACATTAATAGGGCTTTCTAATACCGATTCTTCATAATCTTACTAGAACAGACCTACCTGGATATGTTTATATTATTTGATTAATAACATTCTGGATTTGTTTTGCTAGTATTTCATTAACAATATTCTTTTTGTTTTTAAGTCTTAAATGAGTTCTGTCTTTAGTTTTTATGTCAGGTTTTGCTGAAGGGTTATGTTATCTTCTAGAAGCAAGTTAGCATGGCTTTCTTCCTTTCCTATGCCCTGGAACTATTTCTAGGAGACAATTATTTGTTTCTTGTAAATTTGAAAGAAATTATAATACCAAATGCATCTGAAAACTCTCCTTAGGAAATCTGGAATATTGATTACTAAATATGTTTTGTGATAATTGTCCTTTTAAAATCATTGAACTTTGGGATTTTTTTTTTTTTTAGTTTATATATTTCCTAGAACATTATGTATTTCAGTAAGCTTTTCAAAATTATTGGCTTAGGCATTCCCTTCTTATTTTCTTATGTATCTGTTTATTTCCCGTCGCTCATTTTTTAGCTTTTTAAATTTATGTATCTAATGTACTTTCTTTTTTACTTAATACTGTTTAGGAGCTTCCCAATGGTATCGAACTTTTGTGTTGTTTTTACTCGTGATTATTTTTAAATTTTTTTTTCAACTTTTTAATTTATTTTTGGGACAGAGAGCATGAAAGGGGGAGGGGCAGAGAGAGAGGGAGACACAGAATCGGAAACAGGCTCCAGGCTCCGAGCCATCAGCCCAGAGCCTGACGCGGGGCTCGAACCCATGGACCGCGAGATCGTGACCTGGCTGAAGTCGGACGCTTAACCGACTGTGCCACCCAGGCGCCCCTCAAGTGATTATTTTTAAATTTACTTATTAGATTTTTAAAACATATATCAACTTCTGATGTAATCTTCATTTCTCACCACTCCCCCCAGGTTACCCTAATATTTGTGATTTTTAAAATTTAGTGAAACCGTGAGCAATTTATTGTTGCCAAATAATAAATACTTTAAGCAGCTCAAAATTTCAACTTTAAGCAGCTCAAAATTTCAGCTTTCGCCTCCTTGATTCCGTTTGTACAGTATCGATTCTTTACTGCTTTCAAAGCAGTTTTAAAATTAGTTATTGTATCCTTCGTTTCCTTTCATTTTTTTTCCTTATCTCGTTCAGCATCTTCTGCTCTGCTGTCTGGCTCCCAGCTCGCTCCTTTTTATATCTCTGTCTATTGTCTTATCCTCTCATCTTTCATCTCTTGTTTCACGGTGTTCATTTCTTTCTCTTTTTACTGCAAGACAAAGCAGACACTTTCTAAAATCTGCTTCTTTGTGCTGTAGTATTTATTTTATTTTGAAAGTAGTTTTGTTCTTTGATTTTGAGGTGCTGTGCTCACCTCCTCTTTAGCTGTAATCTTTTTATAAGCTACGTGCTATGGTGTTGTTTTCACCCAACCTTGGATGATGAGATATTATCAATAACCACCATCTTTCCAAAATTGAGGGGGTATCCTAACCTTTTCTTTCTCGCTGTCCAAGTGACGTCGGTGCCTGTTGTATCTGGTGGAAAGCCCGCTAACGCAGAGAAAAGCCCAGACGTATGGGTGGGGGGCAGGTGTGGATGCCCACTAATTTTGTTTTTATTTGGGGGTGCCCTAGGCATCCCCAGGGAACTTCTTTCTAATGTTCTTTGTCCCGGAGAAAAAGAGAAAAAGATCCCAAGGCTCTCTGCCTTTCCCATAGGTCAACCTTGTCTCTAGTGCTGTGCCCCTATCAATTAAGCTGCTTCTGCTGGGTCCAAATAGTTATCTCTTGTCTTTCTGCATTGTCATTCTGTTTTTACTCATTAAATTTTTTTCAGTTGAACTCTATCTAAAAAATATCTAGCTGAATTCCTCTGTGTTATTTTCAGTTAAATAATACCTTTTATTAACTTCTGGTATGGATGCATCGTCCCTCCAATTTTTGTATCATTTTAACTATCTTAGAAGCGATTTGGACCAGGAAAGTGGTTAGCCACCTGGGCTCATTATGAGTCTTCAGCTAGTATATGAAGGTGTATAATTGTCTACTTTTTCATTGGAAACACATGTCCAAGAATAAAAGTGATGGAAATTGCAATACCTCACAACATTAAATTATTAGGAGGTTTGCACACTGTTTATTTTTGAGTTGCATCTTATCCTTTACTTCTGACCACAGATTTTCATTATTCACACTCTGGAACTATGGAAGGTAGAAACTCCTATGTCCCCATACCTCAGTTAAATCTTTGTTAAAACAAAGCACATACATTGTCTGAACAGAGATCTGCTGCTTTGCAGACCTCTTGCACGGATGTTCTAGAGTCCATTAAGATGCATAGCTGGGGGCACCTGGGTGGCTCTGTCACTTGAACATCCAACTTCAGCTCAGATCATGATCTCATGGCTCGTGGGTTAGAGCTCCACATGGGACTCTGTGCAGACAATGCAGAGCCTGCTTGTGACTTTCTGTCCCTCTCTCTCTACCCCTCCCCCACGTGTGCTCTCTCAAAAATAAATAAATATTAAAAAATAAAAAGATGCATAGGTGGGGACTGCGGTATTCCTTAAATACACAGGGTAAAGCCCAATCTCCCCCGTGATGAGAGTACATGGAGGGTATGGTCTATTCAACCTGCATGTCTAGGGAGAGTAAGAATCTGAGTATAGGTTCAAAATTAAACCATGCGAATATGTGAAGGTAATATTTGCAAGTCATTTTGTCCATCTGCTTTCTACTCTGCAGCTGGTTGTCTCATTAGAAACAGCACATCTTCAGCAGAAATTTATAAAAGAATAAAGAATAAGAGGACAGACACAAACACGGAAAAACTGAAAAACTAGTTTGGGGATTTTGATACGTTAACCTCTCTTTATCCTCCTCTAATCTCTGCACTTTGCTCACAGTATGGTGAGGAAAGATTCATGTTTACATTTATGTAAAATTCAGCCAATTTCCAACAGGGCGCCAGCAAGGAATGCATTTGCTTTCTTTTTTAGATTTTAAAAACTGAAATATATCTTGGGAGTTAATTGTTAAAATGCTGATGCAGTGTTCAACTCGCAAATCACAAATACAAATGAAAATGTAATGTTTATAAGGTTTATACTGCACTCTTTACTCTTCCGGCTAGATTTTACTTTTTTTTTTTTTTTAACAGCCTAGCCAAATAATCTGAAATACTATATACAGCACATTCTTTGGCATATAAGTGAATAAGCCTTTGCATTTTGTTATTTCCCATCTTCAGTCCTTGAAATTCCAGGCTTAATATTGCAAGACTGGAAGCTTTTTATTCTGCAATGTGAATTGTGCAAGTGTCTATCTATGTACGGGCACAATCCATTTTAAATATCCACAAATTTCCCTAAAGTCCCAAGTGGTTTCCTTGGCAACAAGCGTGCTGAAATGTAAAGGGCTAAGGTAGTTAGGATATTGCCTACAGTTCTCCCTCTCTAGGTTATTTTAAATAGCTGCAATTTTCTTTGCACATCTAAAAAAAAAATCCACAGTGGTTGGAAATACAAAGGCTAATATGAGAGACATTGGAGAATAGTAGTACATCAGAGTCTAATTTGTGTGGACAAATTATTACTTTCACTACTGTCTGATTTGTAGAGCACCATTTTCATATGCCAAATTGTAGTACAAAAGAAGAGCCAACCATAAATACATCAGAATAATTTTTAGATGGAATGAGATAAAATATCGGGAAATAGCTTTTGACAATAGAGGCAGTGATTAATAATGGCCAGGTATCTGTACAACTTCTTTTCAATTCACCAGGAATAGCATGCATCTGATGAGGCCAGACCTTGGCACAATGAGTAAAAGGGAATTAAACACAGTGAGGTGGGCAAGGAATATTCTCTACAGCCCTTTCACTAGGTGAAACTTCAGATGTCTAGACATGTATCTGGTGAATTATTTTGTAAGCTCTTGGTAAATTATTTTAGGTATTGCTATTTGCTTTTATTCGTCAATCTGCATTTCATCAAACTTTTCACATGGTTTCTTACAGTGCAGTAATTATTTATTTTTAGTTGACATCATGCAATACATACCACAGGGATTCTCAAAGCAAAGGGACATCTCCCAGTGGTAGAGTTTTGTGAATCAAATGGCAAATTTTTTTGCCAGCTTCTCCCACTGCGCCTCTATTTTTCGGAGCTGTCTGAGGACCCTCGTGACAAAGGAATATGTCTAGCAGCAACAACTCCCCCAAATACCAACTATCATGGAAATAACCCTTACAAATTGTAAGCCAATATTTGTGAATTCTGTCTGATAACCTTTAAACCTAGTGAGCAGATGTTTCTGAGAAAACCAAATAATGTTTTGTACCAATAAATGAGGGACAGTCTCACACGACCATCCTGACTGTGTGTTTTCTTGTCTACTACCTGTTTATCCAATTGGATTATCCTATGATCTTTCTAAACCAGAAATTTGGAAAAAGATCAGTATTAGCTTTTATTCTAAATAGTTCTTGTACTATTAACAGGGAATGTGTATGACAGAGAAAAAACACAATGCTGTGATGGTTCCCCATAAGATTTTACATTAGATATATTTCTGATTCTGTGGGTCATCACTTTCAAAAAATATTTTAAAGTAACATATCTCATGATCTTTCATACATAATAGCTGCAGTTCCAATAGGCTGTGGTCTTCCTAACTACCAGCGCTGCGCTTCATAGTTCTCAGACTTTCCAACCCAGCCCTTTCATACCTGCCACACTGGTTCTTTTCACCTCAACACCTTCCTTCTTCTCTTTTCTTTCTTCCTTTCTCTCTCTTTCTTTTTTTTTCTCTTCATCCTTCCTCTCTCCTCTCTCTCTCTCTTCCCCTTCCCTCCCTCCATCTCTCTTTCTCTTCTTTCTTTCTTTCTTTCTTTCTTTCTTTCTTTTCTATTTATTTAATGAACCAACACTGGGTAAACATTCAAGGAGAACACTTTACTAAGTGGAGTATCTTTTAACAAATAATTACAGTAATGCCACAGGTAGAGATCATTGCATATCTCTATATCCCTAAGACTTGGTACAAAATATAATATACAAATAAAGTTGATCATAAATGTTAGCTGAAGAATGAATGCAGGTATCTGAAAGTGATTTATGAGAACAAGAGGAGATTCTAATTCTACTCGAAGTGGGAACTATTAAGAATCATATATGATTTTCAACTTTATAAGTCCTGAGCATAGCTAGACTGCAAGCAACTTAAAGGACACTTAAAGAAAATACAATGAGGAATGTTATGTAGGAATTTACATTTTATCCTAGGGAATTTGAACCCTATCATGTAGGCTAATGGTTCTTAACATTTTTAGGACATAAATCCTATTAAATCTCATGAAAATCTCTGCCTCACTCTGTCTCTCTGTCTCTCCATATATATGTATATAGAGTTTGCATATATATATATATATATGTGTGTCTGTGTGTGTGTGTATGATATATATAATATATATAATATAATAAATAATATATATATACATATATATATATATATCAAAGTGTTCTTTAAAATTAGGAGATGCATAGCTACTTGGATCCTTAATAAGTCTTCTAGGCCCTTGCTATTCAAGGTGGCATCACCTGAGAGCTTGCTAGAAATTAGAAATATAAACTCTTATGTACCACTTAAAATTTAATGGACCAGAATGTCAAAAAGATCTTAAAATGATCCATACACAAGAATAAGAATTACTGTCCTAGGCATTAAGTTAAATGACCATAGTAAAAAAAATGATCAAAATACTACATAAGCAGAATAACAAAATGCTCCGATGTGCCACATTCCTTTGCCTTTGCTTGTGAAATTCCACTCTCCGGAATACTTACTTATTTTCCTAAAACTATTGGATGCCTCTTCAGGGCAACAATCCTAGCCCTCACTGGAAAACAGAAGAAACTTCAGCATGATGTAAGAGAGGCTGCAGCGTGTGCTGAGTGTAGTTATGTTGCTAAGCTGGTTGCTAAGTTGCTAATTCCGTCTCTGTAATTTAACTGCGGAATTTTGCAATCTTTCGCGGACCTCCGTTATTTCTCGTCATCATGTTGATGATGACAAAAGTCCCTTTTAAGCCCAACAGTTGACAACAAATATTGTTGGGAGGACACTTAATAATCTTACACAGGAAGTCACATAGCAGCTATTTTCCGTGGAATGGAGAGAACAAATTTTCAACTTAGACTCTAATTTGAAAGTTACCCCTTTACATAAGAAAAGAAGAGTTTAGAGACTCCTTCCCCTTTCGTTCTGTGAAAAAACACTTTGGAGTGCTCTTACACCTAAAATAAATAAATAAATAAATAAATCCTTTTTTAACTCTAAAAATATTTT
This sequence comes from Herpailurus yagouaroundi, assembly GCF_014898765.1. NCBI lineage: Eukaryota > Metazoa > Chordata > Mammalia > Carnivora > Felidae > Herpailurus > Herpailurus yagouaroundi. The sequence goes on from NW_024412406.1 coordinate 9,031,894, forward strand.
ATTAATATATTTCTTGATATATTAAAATTATGTTAAGCTTTATCCATTTCTGACACGTTGGCACAGTCGAGTTGGCAAATAAGGAAATGAAAGAATGATGATAAATGGGTAGGCCTACCACCGTGCCTTTGTCTACAGCAAATAGTAAGAAACAGATGCGACAGTCTGTGTCACATCTGGCAAGAATTTCTGCAGCCGACAAGTCCTGTACCTGATAACCTGAAGGAGATTAATGTAGGGGAACAGCTTTGGTCTTTCCATATTGCCTTTTTTAAAAAAAATTTATTTAAATTCAAGTTAGGGGGCGCCTAGGTGGCTCAGTCGATTGAGCGTCAGATTTCAGCTGAGGTCATGAACTCTCGGCTGGTGGGTTCAAGCCCGTGTCGGGCTCTGTCCTCACAGCTCAGAGCCTGCAGCCTGCTTCGGATTCTGTGTCTCCCTCTCTCTCTGCCCCTTCCCCGCTTGTGCTCTGTCTCTCTCTAAAATAAACATTAAAAAAATTAAATTCAAGTTAATTAACACGTAACTAAAAATAAATAAATAAGTAAATGTTTGGGATGAAAAAACAACCAAAACTATGGAAAGGTGGCCCAGGTAATAGTATATTTTTGGAACCTCCTCAAGAATCTATAGAACAGAGGAATAAGAGAGAAATCAAAAGCCACTGGAATTTAACAGCATACGCACATGGGAAGGTATCTCTTTAACCCCCAATATTATTGGGTGGGGAGAGACCATCAAGAGCTGGTGGACCACACACTCACCAACAGTCGCACAGAGAGGCCCGGTGGACTGGTTAGAACAGCAGCTGAAGTAGGAGGTGGGCTTCAAAGTGTCCGATCTGGGGTGGGGGCAAAGAAATTACAGTAAGTTGGAATGATTCTGAAGTGCTCTTGGACCCATGAGATCTCAAAACTAGCCAACAAAAACTTTTCAGGATATAGATCTATTCGTTTTCTCCTGCTGTGTAACAAATTACCACAGACTTAGCGTCTTACCACGGAGTCCATTACTGAGGGGGTGGAGAAATGAGTTCGGACTTGAGTAACTTTGGAAAGCAGTGTTTTGACTGCAAACTGTGAGACTAAAGACAAAAGGCACTACACATACACTCTGTTTTCTAGTTGGCAGAGTTGTTTCTCCTGCGGGTACGGGTTAACAATTCTGACACTGCTGTACGGGGATACTAGAATCAATTAAGTGGATGGTAAATGGTAGAAGGCAGGCTTCTCTCACTTTTGGAGAGAGAGGTGCAGATAGGCAAGAGGAAAAGGCTAGAATGAAACAGGTTGTACTGCGCTGGAGTCAAAGATATCAGTATGACCTCATGTTTAGCTTAATATAAATTCAGCCATATAGATACAGAAATAACTATATATGTGGATGCGTACATGAGTTAATATCTACATGTATTTCCTACCTCCATCCACTGTGAAGACAGAAGCGATGACACTCAGTAAGAATGGGCAAACGTAGTGTCCAGATCTTAGTTCTAATACAATTTGACAATAAAAGGAACCAGGGCTCCTTGGAGAAAAGGCTGTGTCAAGAGATGGGCCAGGGAATACACAAGTGAGCCTAGGACATCTCGTAGTGTCTTAAAATAAAGAAGCAGGCACTGAAAACTCCAAAAGGATTGGGGCATGTCAAAGGGACACAAAGATAACCTGAATGAGCTCCCAATGGCAAAGCCAGAATATTTTGAGCAACAAAATATCTAATGTAGTATTGGGTTATTGCTTAAGTATAAAGTGAATACCTATGAGTCAATACTGAAATTATTACATGAGTGAATAATATTTTTAAAATAAAGGACAAGAGACAAATCTCCCATAGAGAAAAATTCCAAATAATTTATGTAGATACTTCCTTCATAGGGAGGTAGAGCTTATCTTTCCACCTCTTCAGTGTGAGTTGTGCTGAGTGACTTATTTCAAAGATTAGAGAATGAAAGAGGGAGCACAGTCATTTCACAGTAGAGAAACAGGACAAACAGGTACTTGGACCATTGAGCACAGTTACCATAACCAGGGATAAGTCTGTTGCTGGCATGTACCTTTAATACGATATGATCATATCATCCTCTTAAAACTCATCACCTCAGTCTAATCATGAGAAAAACATTGACAAACCCCAACTGAAAGATATACTACAAAATAACTGGCCAATATTCTTCAATACTTTAAAGGTCATCAATCAAAAAAAAAAAATATGAGAAATTTCACAGTCCAAAGGAGGCTAAGAAGACATGGTGACTAAATGTAATGTGGGGTCCTAGATAATATCATAGATCAGAAAAAGGACTTTAGGGAAAAAGTAATAAAACATGAATAAAGTATGGAATTTAGTTAATCGCCATGGGCCAATATTGGTTTATTACTTGTGACAGATTGTACTATGGTGATGTAACATTTTAACAGTAGGAGAAATGGGGTATGGGTTATGTGGGTCACCAAGGGAGAGAGAAACTCAAACAAGACCAGCACTACAATTTCATGCAACATAATCACATAATCACATACATGTCATCATATACAGTCCATTACTGTGGCCCTATTTCATTGAAAGCCTGTACTGAGGAAAGTTTGGGGGTAGTACAATCCAAATGGAGAAGGCCAGGGACAGGAGAAGCAAAGGAAGAGAGGTATTCAGACAAAAGTGGAGGAAGGACACAGACCTAGTAGTCCTTGTAAAGTACAAGGTCAATTTTCAAAACACTGGAAAAAGGGACTCCAGCATGGGTCAATTGGTTAACTATCTGGCTCTTAATTTTGGTTCATGATTTCAGGGTCATGAGATCAAGTCCTATGTGTGGTGCTGGGCATGAAAACTGATTAGGATTCTCTCTCTCTCTCTCTCTCTCTCTCTCTCTCTCCCTCTGCCCACCTATACATTGGAGTATATACCAATGATTTCTTAAATATGTTAAAGATCAGTGACCCAAAAAAGAAAATATAGATCAATCTTGCTTATTATTATTATAAATGTCTCTAATAAGATATGGCCAATTACACAGCATGTTCAAGAGGTGTTTATTTCAGAGATGAATACATAGTTTAATATTAGGAAAATCATTAACATTATTCATTGAATTAATACATTTGGGCTTGGTGAATGTTTATTATGTAATCATTTCTTTAACTTCAGGAAACATATTTGCCAAAATTCATTACACTTTTATATTTAAAACCTTCAGTACAATAGAATTGTGAGGGTACTTAACATAATCCGATATGTACCTTAGCCCAAAAGCCAGCCTTTTACTTAATGTGGAAATAGAAAAGGTTTTTTTGCTAAAGTCAGAAAAAGATAAAGATGCCAACCCCCCAGAATATGGGCTGTAGATATTAAGCAATGTAGTTAGAAAACAGAAAGGAATTAGAAGCACAGGAATTGGAATGGTGGAAGAAATGCTATATCTATTCTAGCATGACAGGATATATATCTGAAAAGCCCAAAGGAATCTATGGGGGAAAACTATTATAAACTATTATAAAATCAAGATAATTTGATAAAGTAGCAGCTTATAAAGTCAACACAAAATATAAAAATTATTTGGTATACTACCAAAAAAGGATAAAATCTAAAATGGAAGAAAAGACTTTTTTATATTAGAGATAATGAGAGGTAGATGATACACAGATGGTAGATAAAGTATGAATTTCATGCACTAGAAATGTGCGAGGACAAACTTGAAAATCCTGATGTGGAAATGAACTGGGGGGATGAAATGGAGGATGGCTAACCCATTTGATATTATAAAGTATGTAAAGACATCATTCATAATTAAACACTGTCATTTCTAGCCTGAAAAGTCAATGTGGAAAACTAATTCAGTCAGAGAAATATACATAACATATGATTTCACTCATATGTGGAATTTAAGAAACACAGCAGATGAACATAGGATAAGGGAAGGAAAAATAAGATAAAAACAGAGAGGGAGGCAAACCATAAGAGACTCATAAATATAGGGAACAAAGTGAGGGTTGCTGGAGGGCTGTTGGGTGAGGGGATGGGCTAAATAGGTGATGGGCATTAAGTAGGGTTGAGTACTGTTATATGAATCACTAAATTCCACTCCTGAAGCCATTAAAAAAATGGAAAAAGAAAAAATAAAAGAAAATGAGGAAAAACAAAAGAAACAAAAAAAGGTCAGAAAACAGTTGTGTATTTAAATGTGGCTTCTAAAGTCAGTGCAGATAATATTAATGGATAGTCACATTAAAAAAAGAAGATAAGGTTGCATTCCTTTGTAACATGACAAATGAAAAAGAATTTCAAATTTATCAGAAATTTCTATGTAAATGTGAGAACATGAAGGTTCTAGAAGAAAACAGTGCTTTTCTCTATAACATGAACATAGGGAAACATTTCATAACAATTTTTTAAATCCATAAATAATAAGGGAAACAACTGATAACTTTGATTATATATAGATGGAAATAAACTGCATCAATTTATAAAAAGAAATGCAGATGTCCTGAAATTACATTAATAAATGTTCTGTTTGCTCATAATAAGAGAAATACAAATTGGAAGTTCACTAATATACCAAATGCCAGAAGTTCAAAAGATTGACAATAGAAAATGTTGAATCTGTGGTAAAATCAGCATTTTTGTTGGTGGCCAGGGAAAATTATACAATTCTAATGGAGGAGTATTTAGGTAATATCTAGTAACATTAATGATGTATTTATCCTTTTACCTTTTCATACAGCACTCTCACTTCTGGGAATCTTTTCTTAACTTATGGTGACAAATATATGACAGATGTGTACAGAAGACTATAACTGTAGTTCTATTTAAAAGAGCAAAGGAGTGAAAACAGCTTAGTGTCCATCTACAGGGGACTGAAATCTATGAAACTACAGTTATACAACAGAATATCAACTAGTTAAAAAAAATAACTCTATATGACTGTGAAGTAGTTTTGGTACATATTGGTTTAAAAACATGTAAGCAGAAAAACATATATAGTATGAAACTGTTTTTCCAAGACCGATTGGTGGATATGAATACACAAGGCACATTTGCTTATGTCAAAATCTGAAAGGGGAGGGAGACAACTATAATATTCAAGAAATAGTTATCCATATGACAGAAATGAAGTGTGTGTGTGTGTGTGTGTGTGTGTGTGTAAGCAATAAAAGCTAGACCTCTGAATATATCTGTTTTGTCGATTTGACTTTGGAGTCATGTAAGTATTTTATATAATTAAAAATGCTTTAAAAATAGTATTTATAAAAATTTAAAGCAAAATAAAACAAACAAATCTAATAATATATCAAGCTGATATATTGAGGAACTATTTCAAGAACACTTTAAAATGCAGTAATTTGCTAAATACCTCTAGTTTAGGGGCACCTGCGTAGCTCAGTTGGTTAAGCATCGGACTTTGGCTCAGGACATGATCTCACAGCTCCTGGGTTCGAGCGTCGGCTCCTGGATTCTAGCATCAGCTCCTAGGTTCATGTGTGTTGGGCTCTGTGCTGACAGTTCAGAGTCTGGAGCCCGCTTGGGATTCTGTGTCTCCCTCTCTCTCTGTCCCTTTCCTTCCCCCACTCATGCTCTGTCTCTGTCTGTCTCTCTTTCAAAAAAAAAATAATAATAATCATTTAAAAAAGTTAAATATCCTTAGTTTATATATTTAACAAGCTGTTGGTGTCAAGGGGAAAGTGGATTTTCACTTGGGGAAACAAGATACAGTAATAAGATTAATGAGGTTGGGGCACCTGGGTGGCTCAGTAAGTTAAGCATCCATTGTCGGCTCAGGTCATGATCTCAGGGTTCATGGGGTTGAGCCCCGCATTAGGTTCTGTGCTGGGAGCTCAGAGCCTGAAGCCTGGTTTAGATTCTGTGTCTCCCTCTCTCTCTCTGTTTCTCCCCTCCCTGTGTTCTGTCTGTCTCTCAAAAAATAAATAAACGTTAAAAAAATTTTTTTTAATGAGGTTAAGCTAAAACCCTATGGTCCTGAATATAAATAAAATATGGAATTAAGATTTTATAATATATTTTATTTTTAAAAGCTATTTTCTTGCTCCGTCTACCCAAAAGACCTAGAAACCATAAACAAACCAGCAATTATAAATATCCAGTAACCCGATTTTGATGTCTGAATGTCTTTCCAACAGTAAGGAAGCAAGAATCCTTGGAGAAAATGCTGATTCCACATTTGGAGAATGAACTGTACAAGATGATCCTAGAAAATCTTATCACACTACAAAGTAAAGATTATAAGGACTTGTAGGGTCATGACCAAAGAACTCTGTCACAAACTTTATCAAAGACTCAATATGCCTAACAATTGCAAGTATTGAAATGTGTCAAATATGTTTGATTATATGTGTTTATGATGATAATTTAAAAGGCAGAACAAAATAAAAACCTAAAACTCCATTGACCACCTTTAAACAGGGTGACTATACATTTTGGCACTAAAGGTAGGCACTCTGGCTTATTCTGTTGTCCCAGTATAATTATTACTAGTACATCTTTTCAGTTAAAAGTATCCGGGTGTAGACAATAAATTATACATTTAATTAACCTTTGAAAGATACCAGAGAGCCAACATATTGAATAAAAACTTGACAAACAAAGTAAAATTGAACAGAGTAAAATAGAATACAACTGTTCTTCAGGTTAACTAACTAGTAGTTGAGACAGGATTTTCATTATGAAATATTTTAGCTAACTAATGAATAAAAACTGGTAGAATAAAAAAAATTTCAGGGCACCTGGTAGCTCAGACGGTTGAGTGTCCGACTTCAGCTCAAGTTATGATCTCACAGTTTGTGAGTTTGAGCCCCGTGTCGGTCTCTGTGCTGACAGCTCAGAGCCTGGAGCCTGCTTCGAATCTGTGTCTCCCTCTTTCTCTCCCCCACCTCAAAAAATAAACATTATTATTACTTTTTTAAATTTTCTTTGAGGCTACAAAGGTAAGGTCATTTATTCATGTTATAGTACTGGACTTCAAAAGCGAAAAGACAGTGGCATCTGTCTTTAACAGCAAGTTCAGATGTGCCCCCCTCCTGTCTACAATGGCAATTTCAAACATTTGCATGCAGACGAAATCAAAATACACAGCAAAACAGGTCTCCAGGACCTGCTGTTCTGGTTACTTGAGGCACCCTATGCCCAGCCCTGAGGTTAGAAGAGACCCTGTCCTGGTTTTGTGGAAGCACCAGATTGACAGAATTTTTAAACCACAATTTTTTTAACGTTTTTTAATGTTTATTTATTATTCCGAGACGAAGAGAGAGACAGAGACAGTGCGAGCAGGGAAAGGGGAGAGAGAGAGAGAGGGAGGGAGACACAGAATCTGAAGCAGGCTCCAGGCTCTGAGCTGTCAGCGTAGAGCCCGATGCGGGGCTCGAACTCACAGACCGCGAGATCATGACCTGAGCCGAAGTCGGACGCTTAACCAAAAGAGCCACCCAGGTGCCCCTAAACCACTAGTTTTCTGACCTAAAGACCAAATATTATATCGTTTCTATTAGAATTATACCACATTACTTATGAAATATTTTCATGGAAAACTTAAACCTTATTAATTAAAAAAACCCTTTTTTTCTAACCATCAGTTTACAAGATCTACAAGGAAGAGATAAACATGTTAAATAACAGGTTAACTAACTAGTATTTGAGACAGGAATCAGCAAACCACAGACTGGAAAACTATAGGCCAAAATCCTAGTTTCTTAAACATGCAAGTTGCAAGGGAGAAAAAAGAAAGGACAAAGGCAGGGGACCTTGTAATGAGACTACAACATATAAATTCATTGCAACATGCAAAGTTAATCTGAATATGTTTTCACACTGACTCTAAAATATTATAGGATGATTGTGCAAACTGGGTAGTTAATTATATCAAGGAATTAAAACATTTTAGGTGTATAATATATTGAAGTACATTTCAATAATTCCTTCCACTTTAGAAATACACACTGATATGTTTATGGATGAAAGATACGTGGTACAAGGTTTTAATCAAAATAATTGAAGGGAAGGAGTTTAAGGGTTATAGATAAAATCTTTGGGCATTTGTTTGTAATTATTGAAGCTGAGTGATAGGTGACTGATAGTTATGTGTGTGGGGGGTTATTATATTATTCTCTCTACTTTCATATGTTTGAAAATTTCCATAATAACATGTTAACCCAAAAGTGCAGGAAAGAAAATGAACACATGTTTATTTACCTAAGCAGTGTAACAGAAATATATCAAATAGTTGTATATTTTTGGGGGGGGACAAGTCATGCCTGTCTCTATTCAAGAAAACTCTCTGTCGGAGATGAGCAGAGGGAGACATTTCTTCTATACATGAAACATCTTGTTCTCATCCACTCAGACGCGCAGGGAGAATGCAGCCCATTCATGTAATTCCCAGACACTGCTACCCTTATAAAGTAAAAATTCCTTCAGAAATAGGCTTTTCTTTGTAATCTAGTATTAAGTGGTATTACTATTTTGCCCCTAAAAGGAAAGTCATTAAAAATTTGATATCTGAAACCCATATGTGGTCTATTTTTGGAACACAAAAGTGAAGAAATTATATCTGGACACCAATTCTTTTCCGCTAAGCCCAAGACTGCAAAATAATAATAATAATAATAATAATAAAAGACTTAAAAAGCTATTAAATTTATTGCCTCTCATAGCATGAGGGACATTCCAATACTTAAATGACTTCTGCTAAAATATTGAAATATTCTGTCATCAATAATCACCACCTTATTTAAGGAATCTCTTTTATCAGAGCCTATGTCTTATAAGAACATATTATATATACTACCGTTTGAAATCTCTCTTTAGTATATTGTGTAGATAATAATATTCACTTTTTAAAAAATAATTTGAGGATCCAGAAATAGTTGGCCACATTTAAACTAACCTTTATCAAAAGAGAAAAATCTGAGAGTTTGGCACATGGAATCAATGCTCTATTTTAACCAATAAAATAGTAATCTATAAATGGAGGGAAAGGAGAAACCATTAACAGGAACACTAAGCATACTTTTGTTTTGAAAATTTTACTGACTATAAATTTTTCATGTGCTTTAAAAAATTATATTAGCGACAGAGATCAAGTTATAAAGAGTGGGGAGAGCATCAATAGCATTGAAACATTTCCTTCCACCAGATCCTTTAAGAAACCTCATATGGTATTCCTGAAGTTACTCTGATCACATCATAGTGCTTGTTTAGAATATAGGAGATTTGGTCTTGTGGAATCAGAGGAGGAAGATGTAAAATTTTGGCCACAAGTCTCAGATTCTTTAAAAGTGCACTACTTTGTATTGCATTTTAATGTTTAGATCATTTCCTCTTTTAGGCTGAGTTTAAGAATGCCCAAAGACTGTATAACAAATCCACTGAAAACCAATGAATAATCTCATAAAACATATATGCAGTTTGGGAAAGGTGTCTTGTTCATTTTATATTCTCTTCATGATTCCATAATACACATAAAAATATGGTTTATTATTTAAAGAGTTATGTATAAAAGATTTGGATAGGAAAAGAAACGATAATTGGGCTCCAAAGTCTTTTATCTCTAGATCATTAGAAACTCAAAAGGGCAATGTATTTATCATCTACTCATCATATCCTCCAGAAAAATACCATTCGCGTGTAACAAGGGGTGACTGGTATACCTCAAATTTACTGGATAATTGGGGGGAAAATTAACTGTTGGAATTTTGGGTATACCCACAAATTAAAGCAATATGTTGTCCAGTTCAAACTACCCAACAGTCAGACGGGCAGTGTTGTGTCAGGAAACCAGAAGTTTTTGCCTCTATGCTTTATTTTTAGATACACTTGGTTCTGAGCTTTGTGGTAAACTATAGCCCTTTTGTAATTTTAATTTTACATCTAAATTGTAAATTCCCATCCTCTTTCTTTTACAGAGGTGGATAATTTTTATCCTAGATACCTTGATTATGAAATATTGACAGAAAAACACAAGTATCTGAAAACATTTTAAATCTCATGACTAAGGTTCAGGTAAAAAGAAAGTTGCTCCTTTAAAGGTAAATTTGCTCTCCCAAGAAAGAGTACAATACCTAACCGAGGTTTATTATCATTACTTTCAAAAGGGAAAAGGACTTCAAATGTTAATTTGGAATAGCTCACATTTAGGTTAATTTAATTCTTAACTTTGGTATAGTCTGATCTAATTAATTCTGAATCAAAGGCTGTGAAAGATAACAATTAAATATCAAGTGCTAGGGTAGGATGCCTATTCAGAAACTTGAGTTTTTCCTTTTCCAGGTGAAAATTGATATCTTCCTCATATAAATTAGGAAGGCTCTTTTTGGGGAGGGGGGAAGAAAAGACAATGAAAAAGTAAGGCAATCAATGGGTATGACTGGTATATATTGTTATTCACTATGATTACATAGACTCAAGTATGTTATAGGGAAAATAAGGAAGAATATCTAATTGTCATGTTTGTTAACTGAATAACTTTGTAGGCCTCTTAAGTTGTATCAGTCCTTATATTTTTGACCATGTGTGTGTACAGGCACTCATTTGCATTATTTATTTTTTTTGAAAATCAGTTCTTTGAATTCTCTGAATAACCATTTAATTATGTTCTCTTCTCATACAGAGTATAACAATAGAGACTTGACAATGACCACTAACAAGCCCCAATTAATTAATTAACAGACACACACACACACACACATACAGAATTCTTGATCACTTGATAACTGGTAATATTTCAGTCTACTTTCTTATTCTGATGGGCCAGGAGGGAATATTTAACTTTATTGTATAGATTTTTTGCAATATAAATTAACCAAAAGTGATGACACATGAATTCAAAATTAAAGACTTAAGTATTTTATGATCATGTACATTTCCTCTAACCATGAATATGAGGAATGTGGCACTTCTAAAGGTCATTGATATTGCGGAAATTGATGGGTTATTTATTTTGTGAGTATTAACAAAGCTATACTTGTCTTTATGAAATAATTCTTACGAATACTATGGTTAGTTTTTATATCAGGTATGATCATTATTGGTCTATTTCTCATTGCCTTTATCTGAGAAAGAAATGAGAAAAGAGAATACTTTGATTGGTGGCACAACTAATCGGACAAGGTGATAAGCTAATATACCTTGAAAGATTGTCCATGCTTTTAAGTTTGCATACTTCCAAGGCCTCTGTTGTCAAATACCACAGTATTCTGATTGGTTGATGATGTTAATTAGAGCACACATACTTTTACTATAGCCAACATTGCACTATTTTAACAGTGATATTTGATTCACGGCTGGTGCTTCCCATAAATTTACCCATCTTAGTAAATTATATCTCATTTAGTATTTTTCAGTCCCAAAGCACGGAGACAGACTTTACTCCCCTTCTTTAACATCCTACATCCAATTCCATAGTAAATTTTGTTAGTGTACCTTTAAAAAACTGGCTAATGTAATCTATTTTATTAAAAATATGTTAGGTGCTTTTTATTATAGTTTTTACTTTGCATTTAGGCTCTGATATGTTGTTTTATGTTTTGTAATGTGAGTCAAATCAGTTAGAACACATATTACAAAAATCTCCTTATCAAGATTCATTTATAAAAAATGATGTATTAAGGCTGCCTGGGTGGCTCAGTTGGTTGTGTCCGACTTTGGCTCAGGCCATGACGTCATGGTTCGTGGGTTTGAGCCCCACATCGGGCCCTGTGATGAACGCTTGATCAGAGCTTAGAGTTTGCTTCAGATTCTGTTTCCTTCTCTCTGCCCCTTCTTTGCTCACATTCTGTCTCAGTCTGTCTCTCAAAACTAAATAAATATAAAAAAAATTTAAATGATATATTAAACATGCATAAAAATAGGCTTCTCAATTATAAATAAAATGGTGTCTCTAGATGTTATTTTTACATTGTGCTTGTTTATTTATTAACAATGATCTTTCTCAAATAGGTTTACTTGTGTCAAAAACTAATTACATCTTTAAAGCATTGTACCAAATTTCAAATATAGTAGGAAAATAGCGTAGTTATGGAAAAATAATTAAATGATTATTGCAAACTTTTTTTTTCACTTTGTACAATATGCATATCAATGCCTCTTCTTTAAAATCTGGAAATGATACATTTTGAGAGTCTGTAAATGTGAAAGAGCTAGGAGAGCACACATTTGAAATTGAGTGTCAACTCTAAGCAATTAATAATGGCAGCCTAGAGCATTGTGTTGAGAATCCTTGCCTGTATTCAGGGTCAGAGTGAAGATCACCTTGCCCGCTTAGTATGGTCTGCCATAGGCACTGAAGGAGAAGGAAACAGCATGACACATATTCACCATCTGTGAATATGGAAGAACAAAATTCTGACCTCTTTTTAAAACTCTGAATAGTAACTTCCATTACAGGAAAGATATATAGTACTCATCTCTGCTTTCAAAGGAATTAGCATAGTGGTGTGTACATAATATGCTCATAATATGTTGATAGCTGAATAAAAGTAAATTTCATTTACTCTTTTTAAAATATAAATTTTAAATAATGTCACATATTTAAAAAATTTATTCTAAGAGAAAGAAGCATGTGTCAGCATACATGATTTAGAAATGACCTTGAAGATGTTGAACGGTTCCTTGTCAATCTTTCCTTACCCCCAAGGGGAACATTATTCAGAAGTTTATAACTTTTCCTTTTGCTTATAATTGGTTTGCATATGTATGCATGCTTTTGTATTATTTTATAAATGTTTGAAGTTTGTGTAAATATCACACTGTGTATCTTCTTTGTTAACTTGCCGTTACACTAAATGCAATTGTTTTGTGATATTCATTTATACTGATGCATGTAGCAGCAATTCAGTTATTTTCGCTACTGCACAGTATACCTGTGTGTGTACCACGCGATTCATTTATTCATTTTCCATTGAAGAGTAACTTTGATATTTCCCAGATTTGCTATTATAATGCTACTATGACCAACCTATTTATAATATACTTGCACACCTGTAAAAATTTCTGTAGGAACCAGGATTAGAATTTCTCAATCATAGGTGAATTCGTCTTCAATTTTTCTAGTGCAATGCCAATTTTGTTCCAAACGGGTTATACCAAAGTTTACAAACACATGTGCCACGTGTAGGAAATCTTGTGGTGCCACAGCCATGTGAACGCTTGAATGCTGTCAAACTTTTTGTTGTTGCCAGTCTGGTGACTGGCATACTATGTTGTGTTTTTAACTTGTATTTATCTAATTATCATTGAATTGATGTACCTTTTCATATAGTTATTGCTCACTCACGTTTTATATTCTGTAAAATATCTGTTCAGGATTTTTGCCCTTATTTTTATTGGATTTCTTTTTGATTTCTAGTAAGTTTTGTCTTATTGATTGTACAAATTCATTTTTTTATTCTTTGTATTAACCCTTTGTTTGTTATCATTTTAGCAAATATTTTCCTCAGTTTATGGCTAAAAGGTTAAAACCTTTTAATAGTACCCTTGAACATTCATAAGCTTTTGTGTTTATTGAAGTAAAGCAGATCATTTTCTGTGTGTCTTCATTCATTATACATTCAGTAATGTATGTATTGCTATAGGTTGTAGGTTGTGGTTTATAACTTGAAACAAAGCTGATAAAAATCTCTGCTGCTATAGAAAATAGTTTATAGTGTGTATGTGGGTGTTGGGGATGGTGACAATCAATAAGGTTAAAAGTGTGTTAGAAGGACATACCTTGATAAGTGAAAAATAAATCAATAAGAGGGAATTATGTCCATAAGAATAAGGGAGTGCAGTTTTTGATAGAATGACTAGGGAAAGCCATCTTAAGAAAGTGAGATTTGAGGGGCGCCTGGGTGGCTCAGTCGGTTGAGCGTCCGACTTCGGCTCAGGTCATGATCTCGCCGTCTGTGAGTTTGAGCCCCGCATTGGGCGCTGTGCTGACAGCTCAGAGCCTGGAGCCTGCTTTGGATTCTGTGTCTCCCTCTCTCTCTGCCCCTCCCCGCTCATGCTCTGTCTGTCTTCAAATAAGTAAACATTAAAAAAAATTAAAAAACAAAAAAAGAAAGTGAGATTTGAATAAACACCAGGAAAGGTGAAAGATTGAAATGTGCAGATCTCTGATGAAAGAATGTCTCATTCAGAGGGAAGCGAAAGAATAAAGTTCCTTAGGAAGTAATGTGCTTCGCCTGTCATAGAGTAAGTCAAAGTGTACAGTATGACTCTTGTCATAGACTCTTGTCATAGAGTAGTTAGGAAAAGAAATCAGAGTGGTAGTCAGGGTGGGGAGGTCAGATTCTATAGGACTTTGAAGACCATTTTGAGATCTTTGATCTTTATACTATGATGGGAAATCATTAGAAGGTTTTGAGCAGAACAGAGACATGATCAGACGTATGTTCTAATATAATCATCTTGGCTTCTGTGTTAAACATAGATTTAAAAAAAGGGGGCGGGGTGGTGGCAATCATGGAATCAGTGAGACCACTTAGAAAACTTTCACACTGATCCAGGGGAGAAAAGATGGTAGTTTTGACAACCGTGGTAGTTGTGGCGGTGAAGAATAGTATTCAAATTCTGGCTATATTTTAAGGCCGGCTTAAAAGGCTTGCTGACACATCAGATATAGGTGATAAAAGAGAAGCCAAAGTTTTTGGCCTGAGAAACAAGAATGGAGTTGCCATTTATTGAGATAAAGACTAGTGGAAAGGTTTTTGGAATAGAGGAGTTTAGTTTTGGACTAGTTTATTTTGTGTTATCTACTCTTTATAGAAATGGAAATGTTCATTAGACATCTGCCCATGCTTACACAAATCAGGGCAGACATCCAGGCTGGCCATTGATAAGCACATGGAAAACCGTGAGTGCAGGAGAGAGAGAGGCTTGAGAAGCAAGATACAGGACATGCCAATATTTTGAAGTCAATGAGATATTGAGGACCCTGTAAAAGTGTGTGGTGTTGCAGAATTCGAGTGAAAAAGTATCAAGAGAGAGTGAAGGATCAATGCTGCCTGGAGGTCAAAAACATGTGGGCTGACAATGTTCTATTCAATAAGTGTTTATCTTAAGAAATACTGACTTTGAAGCCTTAAAGATATATTCTGACATTCTCTACAAAAAAGTTCCTATTTTTGATTTTTATTTGTTTTATACATTTAAATGTTTAATTTGTCATGACATGCCTGACCAGTTTTTTGTGTGTGGAATGAGTTTACTGATACCTGCAGTACTCCAGTAAACTCACCGTTGTAATGACAACAAACATAATTGGAATGGCTTTACAAAACAGGTGTTGATTTCTCCCTCATGAAACAATCCAACGCAGGTCATGAGCAGCTCATTCTACTCAGTGCTTCAGATATTCAGAGCGCTTCCATTCTTCGAAGTCCTAAGTATTTTCTCCATTCAGCTGGCAAGTAGAAAAAAAGGAATGAAACGTCATGGGAATGTTTTATAGATCAACTTGGAGAAGATGTCCATCATACCTGCCAGTGTGCCCATGGCCAGAACTCAGTTGCATGGCACGTCTAGCTGTAAGAATACAAAGAAACATGGTCTCCATGTACATCCAGGAGCAAAAGAAAAATAATTTAATAGCAAACAATCATTTCCTGTCACAGGACTTAACTTAAAAATTATGTTTTTCATAAGACATTGGCATGGGCTCTGAGAACAGAAGACTTAAGAATACAATTATATAATTCATGGTAATGGGTGTGTTTCAGTAAAAGTGAAATTTCCTCATTCTGTTAAAATGATGTTGGAAAATCTTACACTTTTATTTAAAAAAATTTTTTTTACATTTATTGATTTTTGAGAAACAGAGTGAGACAAAGTGTGAGCGGGGGAGGGGTAGAGAGAGAAGGAGGCACAGAATCTGAAGCAGGTTCCAGGCTCCGAGCAAGTGGTCACCACAGAGCCTGATGCGGGGCTCGAACCCACAAACCGTGAGCTCATGACCTGAGCCGAAGTCCGACGCTCAACCGACAGAGCCACCCAGGCGCCCCAAATCTTACACTTTTATTTAAAAATTCTGAAGCCACTACACATTTAAGATAGTATTACAGTGAGAATTTATCCATACATAATTATTGTTTCACATGTAGTTTTTAAATAGTGTAGGATGAACTATATATGGCAAGCATTTGCAACATGAATTTAAAGATGAAATGTTTCTGATTTTAAACAAAAGTGAAAGTAATATTGTATCACTTATTCAATACATAATGATTTTATTTTAATATAAAAACTTTACTGCACTAAGATAATACTTTTCCCATGATGACTACATTTAATTATTATTAAATTGCTACTAAATCATTATTTAGTTTATCAAGAAGCACAATTGCCCTTTAAAAATGTCCTTCAAAATAAAGTGATCTAGGTAGGAAGGCTTTATTGTAAAATAAAAAAAAATAAATTCAGAACTAATATAACATTAATATTTTATACATATTTTGTTTTAATATTGCATCAGAAGCAAATTAGAATCTAAGCCCAGATTCATGTTTTGAATATTAATTGTTGAAGCTTCATGGATCTTTTCTGAGAGTTTGTTAAATCTCAAGTAACTATCATTAAATTATAAAGGGTAGAAAATGTCTATACTGAAAACCAGTATTTTATTAGGTCAGTATATGAAGGTACAAATGCCCCCAAATTAACATCAATAAAACTCTTGATATGCTAACAGAAAAAAAAAAAAAAAGACATTTTAGTCTTAGTAATGAGCCTTAGAATCACGCTTTTCTGTTGGAAAAATATTTTGCCTTTAATGAGTATTTTGTCAATAGGCAAGGGAGCCACATATCTGGGTAATCAATAAACTCAAAACATGTATTGAAGTAAAAATGTTAAAGTAATATTTGAGATCTTTGTATGTTTTTTATTCAGACTTTTTAACATTATTACTTTTTTAAAAATTTTTTAAAATGTTTTTATTTGTTTTTGAGACAGAGAGAGACAGAGAATGAGTGGGGGAGGGGCAGAGAGAGAGGGAGACACAGAATCTGAAGCAGGCTCCAGGCTCTGAGCTGTCAGCACAGAGCCCGACGCGGGGCTCGAACTCACAGATTGTGAGATCATGACCTGAGCTGAAGTTGGTCGCTTAACCGACTGAGCCACCCAGGCACCGCTGACATTATTACTTTTGTATGACATGATTTCATTACTAAATATCTTGTCTGTGCGACTTAAGTTTTCAGAAATTTAATTCTAATAATCAAACAAAAAGCTTAAATGAATATATATATATATATATATATTTTTTTTTTTTTTTCAAAACAAAGGACACTAGGGGCGCCTGGGTGGCTCAGTTGGTTAAGCAGCAGACTCTTGGTTTCAGCTGAGGTCATGATCTCATGTTTTTGTGGGTTAGAGCTCCACGTCAAACTCTGCACTGCGTGGGATTCTCTCTCTTTCCCTCTCTCTCTGCCCTTCCCTCACACACGCTGCCTCTGTCTCTCTCAAAATAAATAAATAAACTTAAAAAAATTAAAAACAAACAAATAAACAAAAATGGGGCACTAGTATCAAGATAGGTGTCTGTTTAGATAGGGATATGCTTATAATAATTGGAATATCATACTTTGAAATGCAATATTTTGCTTCCAATTAGGTAAATGTTACTATATGTACAACTTGTTACCAATAGTAATAAGTATATAATATTTATATATTTGAAAATAAAAATTAAGATTAAAAGGGAATACTAAAAATCTGATGCTTTATTAGGATAAATAAAGTTAAATTTACAGGGGCACCTGGGTGGCTCAGTCGGTTAAGCATCCAACTCTTGATCTCAGCTCAGGTCTTGATCTTAGGGTTGTGAGTTCAAGCCCCGTGCTGGTCTAGCTCCAGGCTGGGCGTGGAGACTGCTTAATAAAAATTTAAATTTACAGCAAGTGTCCAATTCCTGGTTCATTAACAAAGACACACAAGTGCATGTGCATGCATGCAGACTGTCAATGTGGATGGACAACATCGTATGGTGCAAAGTTAAATACTTTGAATTCACTTTGACCCAGTTGAATCTTGATTCCAGCGGTATTAACTGTGATCGTGGCCTAATGAAAGAATTATTCTCAAAGCAAAATTTATCATCTATTTAATAGAGATAAATATAACATTTGTCCAATAAGGTTGGTTGTAAGGATTTCAGAAAATAAGGTATGATATGTGCTTGGTTCAGGCTTGGAACCAGTTACTCAGTAGGTATTGTGCTAAATTCAAAGATGACTCTTTTTCAGTTTGTGAAAAGCAATCTCTTTAAATACAAAATTATGTATGAATTTCAGTGCTGCATTGGCACCAAATTAACTTGAGCATGTCAGATTTGTGTAATAGCTCTGTCATGTAAGAAAAAGAGGTTTTGGTTTGAGGGCTCTAGATTTAAGACTTTATTTTAGCAGAAGTGAAAAGAAGTATTTTATTATTACTGATTTACCGTTAAATTATTAAGTATAAATACTAAATTAGTATTATTTAGTATTATAACTAAAAGCATATTATGTATATGTTTGCATTCTCCAACATACATTTTAAAAATATATATAATTGGGGCACCTGGGTGGCGCAGTCGGTTAAGCGTCCGACTTCAGCCAGGTCACGATCTCGCGGTCCGTGAGTTCGAGCCCCGCGTCAGGCTCTGGGCTGATGGCTCGGAGCCTGGAGCCTGTTTCCGATTCCGTGTCTCCCTCTCTCTCTGCCCCTCCCCCGTTCATGCTCTGTCTCTCTCTGTCCCAAAAATAAATTAAAAAAAGTTGAAAAAAAATTTTTTTAAATATATATAATAGTGTATCTGTATACATTTACACAAATATACACAGTTTCTTCTAACATAGCTACATGTAAAGATAACCATAATTATGTGAAGGTATACATATATGTATATATGCTATATGTCATGACTACGAGTAATTAATTTAAAAATATTGAATGTTTCAGAACTTATATATAGTAATGATATTTTTTTTTGTTACGGTGATGACTTCAAAAGCCTCTCACTGCTTGAAATACTATTGAAGTGATTGATTCGGCTGAACTTTTGGAGAACCTCAAAGTTAGCAAAGGTGCATTATTTGCAATATGTCTTAAAAGTAATAAAATGATTGCCCACATCATTAAAAAAACATACAGAAAAGTCTCTTTTATGTATTGCTAGGCATGGTTTCTACAGTTTTGAGGATGAATTCAGGAAGGAAAAAAAGAAATAAGGAAAGTTCTCACTTGACTACCACTATTATGGTACAACATTGGTGCACTGCAGAACAGCCATATATTTATAGGGATTCTTCTTCCTTGTTAGCAGTGGGTTTTTTTTTTCTTTAAATGTTTTTAAATGTTTATTTATTTTTGAGAAAGAGAGAGCAAGGGGGGAGGAGCAGACACAGTGAGACACAGAATCTGAAGCAGGCTCCAGGCTCCGAGCTGTCAGCACAGAGCCAGATGCAGAGCTTGAACTCATGGACTGCAAGATCATGACCTGAGCTGAAGTTGGACGCTTAACTGACTGAGTCACCCAGGTCCCCAGCAGTGTTGTTTTTAGTGCCCCAACCAAGACATCCATTTTCACATGCTCTTATATGTTCATATTCCCACTGATGTACATACATAGATGCCTGAGAAGTCTACATATTTGCAATTTGTTCCTCTGAAAACAAATGAACATATTTGTCATTTAAAATATTTATAGTATTTCACTTCTTTCCCTTCTGTTGGCCTAAAATATGAACCGAATTTGCTTTGGAACAACACTGTTCCTGTTCCACATGGCATTTTTTTTTTCATGTATTTGATTGATTATCATTTCCCTATTCAATCTTCTCTTCTATATGTTAAACATATCCAGATATTTAAATTTTTTTTTTAATTTTTTTTTCAACGTTTATTTATTTTTGGGACAGAGAGAGACAGAGCATGAACAGGGGAGGGGCAGAGAGAGAGGGAGACACGGAATCGGAAACAGGCTCCAGGCTCTGAGCCATCAGCCCAGAGCCCGACGCAGGGCTCGAACTCACGGACCGTGAGATCTTGACCTGGCTGAAGTCGGACGCTTAACCGACTGCGCCACCCAGGTGCCCCAAGATATTTAAATTTTTATTGTGAGTCCGGTTTCAAGTCATTTCACCATTGTTAGTAACTTTTCAGTTTGATATTCTTCTTACGTGAGATATGAGAGGAAACACAAGACAGTGGATAAAAACATAGACACTCAAGCTATTCTGTTTCTATCACTTACTGGCTGGGTAGCCTTAGGCAACCTATTTAACCTCTCTCTGCCTCAATTTTCCCAGCTGTACAATGGAGATATAAATCCCATGATTGTAAAGTTGATCTGAGATATAAAGTTAAACATTTTTTATTTTTTTGAGGTGCTGAGCTCAGTATTTAATTCAGTACTTTGGCTATGGTATTATCAAATGATAGATATCAAAATAATAATATTTTATTGTCAAATAAAAGAGATAAAGGATGCATAGGGAATCAAAGCCCGGGGTATGCACAAGAAAGCACACAATGGTGGAGGAGAAAATAAAGGATAAGATATAAACATGTATGAGACTTTCTCCCACAGACAGTGAATATTAGCTTTGTGGACAGGAAACAACATGGATTGTTGCTCTAAATATGGGGAATCTTGGCAAGTCTATGATTGGCATTAGGATGATGCTTGCCGACTGTTTGGTTTCCAGGTACGGTTTAGATGTTCATTCCATCGTGCTTAAGAATCTTTCCTTTTCTAACCATAGATTTATTGTATTGTGTGGTGATTTCTGTTCATTTGTTGGAACTCTGATCTAGACTATGTTGTTTGTGTAGACAGACTTTTCTCTTTTGTGCACTTGACATTTCCCATCCTCTACCCATAGAAAATTCTGAATAAAATTTTTGAACGAATTTTAAATAGAGTGTGAATATGCTCATATATAGGGATGAGGGGTGTTGTTTTCCTGAGCCACTTATGCGATGATGCAAATCCTCCACCAACCTCAGATTTGCCAACTATTCCAAAATTTTCTGTTCTTAAATAAGGGTAGAAATAATAAATCTGGAAGAACCTAAGAAAAGATTTTTTTTTTTAAATAAAAGTTTAGAACAGAAACCTAAATTTGAGGGAAGGAATGAAAGCTTTGGAAAAGAAAAGTGGATTTGAGAAGGAAATATCCACTAGTTAATGGCATCAATTGAATTTGTTACATCTGGCAGACTCAGGATGCAAATAATTTTCTTTATTTTAAGTTAATTTATTTATTTTGAGAGGGGGGAAGGGCAGAGAGAACCCCAAGCAGGCTCCATGCTGTCAGCACAGAGCTCGATGCGGGGCTTGAACTCAAATGGTTAAATCACAACCTGAGCTGAGATCAAGAGTCGGATGCTTAACCGACTGAGCCACCCAGGTACCCCTGGATACAAATAATTTTTCTATCTAAAGATGGTCTATCTGTGGTCACACAAGGAGACTCAAGGTAAGGAAAAGAAGGTTATACTAATAAGTAATATTTTTTAGTGTTTATTTATTTTTGAGAGACAGAGTGTGAGCAGGGGAGGGGCAGAGTGAGAGAGAGAAAGACACAGAATCTGAAGAGGCTCCAGGCTCTGAGCCGTCAGCACAGAACCAGATGCGGGCTCGAACTGACAATCCGTGAGATCATGACCTGAGCTGAACTCAGAGCCTTAACCGACTGAGCCACCCAGGTGCCCCTAATAAGTAATTTTTGATCTTTTAGGGTTTTGCTTATTCACATTTACAAAAAAAAAAGCATTATTTTTCTCTTACAGAATATTTAGCAGCTGTCATGGTTTGAATATTTTACCTTTTTTTCTGGCCACTTTTATTTTCTATATAGTAGATTGTGTTTATCCTCTTTCAATTGCTTTTCAACAACAACAACAGCAAGAGCAACAACAAAACTGACATGGAATAATGTAATTCCCAGGAGACTGGTTAATCTACATGAGATAGCTTTAAAATAAAACCAACGAAAAGAAAAGATTTTAAAAAATGTAATGAAAAATGTAAATCACATTGTGTATAGAGATTACTAAAGATTTCTGAGGAAAAAAAATAAAATAAACTTTAAATATGCCTAATAGGAGAAGGGCGATAACATCAGATCAGGTAAAAATTCCCGAATTTGATAGTGAAAACCTGGTTATGGATACAAAAAATGTAGGCAGAATAAAAGCTATTTACAGGAGTATGTTCTAAACAAATGTTTCCTAAATAGGGCTATTTTTATTTTTTTATTTTTTTTAAACGCTTATTTCTTTTTGAGACAGAGAGAGAGCATGAACAGGGGAGGGGCAGAGAGAGAGGGAGACACAGAATCTGAAACGGGCTCCAGGCTCTGAGCTGTCAGCACAGAGCCCGACGCGGGGCTCGAACTCACGGACGGTGAGATCATGACCTGAGCCGAAGTTGGATGCTTAACCGACTGAGCCACCAAGGCGCCCCCTAAATAGGGCTATTTAAAAAGACATTAAGCCCTGGCTTAAATCTTCTTCATTTAAATGTTTGAGATTAGGTTCTAGAATTTTTAGATTTAACCAGTTTAAGTTTTTAGAAAATTTTAAAACTGCCTGCACCTGGCCAATGTGAGAACCTTTGCTATAAATAGTTGGCCAAATATAGATCACAAAATGGAGCAGCAAAGAGCCCATGATACCATTGGGACTTTCAAATATAAGTAAGGTACTAAGAGAAAATATTGATTTTTTTTCCCCTTGCTAACAACTTCATATCTCAGGAGGTAAAGGAAAAAATAATGAGAACTGCTAATATAGATCTAAATGAATCAATAGAGAGAATCTGTTATATGAAATCACAGTGATGCGACTTTAGGAAAAACTGATTACGTCATATTTGATTATATGTGTTTTCCTAAGTGATACTCTCGACCCCTATTATAAGTGAATAAATGAAGTTGGGAAAATTGTTCTACAAGAAACTCTCAAAACAGTGCTTTGACCATACAATCCTGAATAACCTTGCTGGAAAAGAATATGGGGCAGTGTCCACAAAAACCAAAGTGCTTTCTATGGCGTTCGTTATGACCACAAATTAAAAAAATTAAAATATGCCAACAATGCAAAGAAGAATTAGAGAAAATGAGAAAAATGTTAGCAAGTGTGTTTCAGAACAGAAATACAAAGACTGATTCTCAAAGTGCAGCATTGTTTTCAAATTCCCCAAATAAAGCTTTCTAATTATATTGTGAGCAAGATTGTGAAAATGCTTCTCGCTCTGCCAAATACTATGATAATAAAGCAAAAGAGGGAAAGATTACCTTCTTAACTTCAACTTTATTTCCATCTTTTCTGTCAGAGAGAATCATCTTCATGTGGAAGAGCGAAACGAAACTGCTGAAGAGAAATTAAAATTTAAAACCATTGAAGAGATAGGAAGAGAGGAAAACTATAACAATTCTCCAAATGACCTCACTTTTCTGGCTCAGAAAGTATCTAATTTAGGGCACTGAGTAATTCTGAAGATAAGATCAATGTCAGTAATCTTTGAGGAGTTATTGATAACAGGGTAGCTGCCATGAGAATATAGAAAGGCAAATGTCCCAAGTTTCTGAAAAGGTTAGGCAGTGTCTTAAAACTGTAGACCAGGGAGCTTGACATTTATGCTCAGTAAAATATTTCAAGGGAATACTAAATGGATGGATGGTTTTTTGAGTACTGAGAAAGGTCATGATTAGCAGTAGTCAGCCTGTGTTCACCAAGAATAAGATATGGTAGACTGTCTTCATTCCCTATATTTGAGATGATGACTAGGTCAGTATTCCAGAGGACAGCTGTAGAAATAGCCTATCTGGATTAACACGGTATTTTCACTGCTCTTTTATACAAGATGGAACTGCATAAACTGTATGGCAATGATGATAGGCAGACTCATCATTAGTTGAATAACCTTATCTAATATGAATATGAACTACTGATGGACATAATCCGGGAAAGAAATAAGACTACTTGCCCCTTTTATTTTTAGCATTTTTCCCCCCAACTAGGAAGGACACGTTAGGTGACTGCAACGGGACGTGTTCCAAATTTCACGTCCTGAGTCCAAGCAACAACAGAGATTTGATATACATTCAAGTATGAAAGTGAGGGAGCAGTACACCAAGAGCATGTGGTATTTATAACATTGAAAGGCATCTGCTCATCAGGCAGATGGTTGCAGCAAAGTGGAAAACATAGGATCTCTTTAAGATCCAGGTAAGTACCTGAAATTTGCAAAATGTGAGATAATAAACCTGACACACCAGTGGAAAAGCTTCAATGTGGTCAATACCGTTCAAAACCAGCAGAGAGGGTCGCCTGGGTGGCGCAGTTGGTTGAGCGTCCGACTTCAGCCAGGTCACGATCTCGTGGTCCGTGAGTTCGAGCCCCGCGTCAGGCTCTGGGCTGATGGCCAGACAGGCTGGAGCCTGTTTCCGACTCTGTGTCTCCCTCTCTCTCTGCCCCTCCCCCGTTCATGCTCTGTCTCTCTC
>NW_024412406.1:9056469-9277135 GCF_014898765.1 Herpailurus yagouaroundi
TTGGGAAGAAGAACCAGGGTGAGGCACTGTAACCAAGGAAATCAAGTTGGAATTAGGAATAACTGTAACTGTATGCAGAACCAATGTAAAATTCCAAACCTTGCAAAGGTCGGGGTTCAGAAATAGGATTTTAAAAAATAACCACCAATATCTGAGTTATTGTGAAATATCATGAGGTTTCAGGTTTTGTAGAGCTAGAATTCTTGTATAAATACATTGTGATAAAAAGCACACAAAAAAATTTACCATCTGAACTATTTTTAAGTATACAGTTTACTAAGGTTAAGGATACTCACACTGCTGTGAAACAGGTGCTCAAAAAAATTGTTTTTACTTTTTTTGACTTTATACATTTGTTTTGAGACAGAGAGAGCTTGCATGTGATCAGGGGAGGGGGAGAGAGAGAATCCTGAGCAGGGTCCTTGCTGTCAGCACGGAGTTGGCCTCAGGCTCCATCCCACCAACCGTGAGATCATGACCTGAGCCAAAATCACGAGTTGGATGCTTAACCGATTTAACCAAGGTGAGCCACCAGGGCACCCCTCTGAAAAGTTTTTATCTTACCAGTCTGAAACTGTTTACTCATTAAAGAACAACTTCTCTTTTTCCTCTATCCACTCCCCTTGGCAACCACTGTTCTACTTTCCATTTCTATGATTTTGTCTATTTTAGATACTTCACCTAAGTGGAATCATACGGTATTTGTCTTTTTGTGACTAGCTTATTTCACCTAACATAATCAAGTTTCAACCATGTTGTAGCATTTGACAGAATTTCACCCCACGTTTTTTTTTTTTTTTTTTTTTTCATGTATATGCCACATGTTTGTTATCCATTCGTCAATCAGTGGACATTTGGGTTATTTTCACCTTTGGGTTATTGCAGCAGTATTATTACAATAGATGCATACAATATCTCTTCAAGACCCTGCTTTCAATGATTTTGGATATATATCCAGAAGTAGTATTTCTGGATATTATTGTAGTTCAGTGTTTGAATTTTTAAGGAACTTTCTGCTGTTTTCCATAGCAGCTGCACACATTTTACAATCACACCAACAGTGCACAAGGGTTTTGATTATTTCATATCCTCATCATGTCTCTTCCTTCCTTGCTTCCTTCCTCCCTCCCTCCCTCCCTCCCTCCCTCCCCCCTTTCTCCCTTCTTTTCTTCCATCCTCTCTTCCTCCCTTTCTTTCTTTCTTTCTTTCTTTCTTTCTTTCTTTCTTTCTTTTCTTCTCTCTTCCTCTCTTTCATAGTAGCCAGCCTACTATATGTGAGGTAATATCTCATTGTGGTTTTGATTTGCATTTCTTTGATGATTAGAGATATTGAGCATCTTTTCAAATGTTTGTTGGCCATTTGCATATATTCTTTAGAAAGATGTGTTTTAAGTCCTTTTCCCATTACTTAATCAGGCTATTTGATTTTTATTTTCTTGTGGAGTTGTAGGAATTCTTGATACATTCTGGATATTAACCCCTTATCAGATATATGATTTGCAAATATTTTCTCTATTTCAATAGATTGCCTTTTTACTCTACTATGTCCTTTGCTGTACAGAAGATTTTTGATTTGATGTAGTCCCATTTGTGTATTTTTGCCTTTTTTTTTTCTGTGATTTTGGTTCATCTTCAAGACGTCACTGCCAAACTCAATGTCATCAACTTTTACTCTATGTGTTCTTGTAGGAGTCTTATAGTTTTAGAATCTTAAATTTAATTTTTAATCTAATTTAGGTTATTTTTTTGAATCTAACATAAAATAGTATCTAACTTTATTCTTTCACATACGAATATTCAGTTTTCCCAACACCATTTATTGAAGTGACTGTCTTTTACTCATGATGTTGGCACCCTTGTTGCAGATCGTTTGACCATATATATCAATGTTTAAATCTGGGCTTTCTATTCTGTTCCATCCCTTTATGCCATTATCATACTGTTTTGATTATAAAATCTGTGTTAGTCGGGGTCCTCCAGAGAAACAGAACTGAAAGGATATACATAGTTTATTATAAGGAATTAGCTTATGTGATTATGAAGGCTGAGAAACCCCAAGATCTGCAGTTAGCAATCTGGAGACCCAGGAGAGCTGATATGTGTATAGTTCTAGTCCAAGTCTGAAGGTCTGAGAACCAGGAGAGCTGATGGTGTAAGTGCCAATTCAAAAGCCAGGAAGCATGAGATCCAAAAAGAACAAATGTTTCAGTCTGAGTCTAAAGGCCAGAAAAGACCAATACTCCAGCTCAAGGAATTAGGCAAGAGGAACTTCCTCTTTATAGCCTTTTTGTTATATTCATGTCTTTATCTGATTGGATAAGACCCACCCACATTAGGGTGGGGGCAATCTACTGTACTCAGTCTACCAATTCAAATGTTAATCTCATCCAGACACTTACAGAATAACGTTTGGCCAAATGTATGCCCACTACATGGTCCAGTCAGGTTGACCCATAAAATTAACCATCACAGCAGCATTGTAATAGAGTTTGAAATTGGGAAGTGCAAGTTCTACAATTTTGCTTCCCTTTTTCAAAATTGTTTGCCTATGCAAAGTTTCTTGAGATTACCTATAAGTTTCAGGATAAATTTTTAATTTCTGAAGAAAAAATCCATTGCAATATCGATAGAGATGGCATTAAATTTCTAGATTTGATAGTTTGGACACCTTAACAATACAAGTCTTCCAGTCCATGAACATAAATATTTTCATTTATTTGTGTTTTAAACTCTTCAACTATGTTTTATAGTTTTCAGTGTATAAGTATTTTACCACCTTGGTTAGGTTTATTACTATAATTTTTATTCTTTTTCACACTATCATAAATGGAATTGCTTTTTTAATTTCCTTTTTGATTATTTATTTTGAATGTTAAGAAACACACGTGTTTCTTGTGTGTTGGTTTTGTATCCTTTAACTCTGCCACATTTGTTCACCAGTTTTTAACAATTTTTTGGTGGAATCATTAGGGTTTGTCTACATATAAGAGAATGTCACCTGCAAATAGAGATTACTTAGCCCTTTCCAAGTTAGATGTGTTTTATTTCTTTTTCTTGCTTAATTGTCCAGTCTAGGATTTCTGATAATATGTTGAATAGACATGTTGAGAGCAAACATTCTTGCCTAGTTTTTACTCTTAGAAGAAAAGCTCTCAGGTTTTTACCATTGAGTATGATATTAGTTGTGGGCTTTTAATTAATGACCTTTACTGTGTTGAAGTAGTTTCTTTCTACTCTTAGCTTGCTGACTGACCATTTATTGAATCATGTCAAATGAGTTTTTCCATCTGTTGAGATGAATATGTGTTTTTGATTTTCATCTTGTTAATGTGGTACATTTCAACATATTAATGTGATTTTTTAAATTAAAGTTTTTATTTAAATTCGTTAGTTAATATACAGTGTAATATTAATTTCAGGTATATTATTTAGTGATTCAACACTTACATACAACACCCAGTGCTCATAACAAGTATTCTCCTTAATACCCATCACCTATTCAGCCCAAGTATCTGTCCACTGATAACTAAAGAAGATATGGTATGTTTATACAATGGAATGTTACTCAGCCATAAAAAAGAATGAAATCTTGCTATTTGCAACTATGTGGATGGGGCTAGAAAATTTTATGCTAAGCAAAATAGGTTAATCAGAGAAAGACAAATGCTATATGATTTTACTCATATGTAGAATTTAAGAAACAAAACAGATGAACATAAGGGGAAAAAGATTAAAAAAAACTAAGAAACAGTTTACTATAGAGAACAAACTGAGGGTTAAATATACTGATTTTTGTATGTTGAAACATCCTTGCATTCTAGGATTAAATCCCACTAAAAGGAGATTTTAATGGGATTCAGTCCCATTAAGGGGATGGTGTTTAGTACCTTTAATGTGCTACGAAATTTAGTTTGCTAGTATTTTGTTGAGTATTTTTGCATCATTATTTATCAGGGATATTAGTCTGTAGTTTCCTTATAGTGTCTTTTTTTGGCTTCAGGATTAGGATAATGCTGGCCTCATAGAATGAGTTTGGAAGTGCTTCATTCTCTTCAATTTTTTGTAATGGTTTTAGAAAGACTGTGTGAATCTTTCTTTAAATGTTTGATAGAATTCTCCAGTGAAGCTACTTAGTCCTAAATTCTTTTTGTTTGAAGAATTTCAATAACTGATTCGATCTCCTTATTCATTATTGGAGTATGTTCGTATTTTTTATTTATTCGTGATTCAGTTTGGTAGGCTGTGTGTTTCTAGGAATTTTTGTTTCTTCTATGTTAACCAATCATACAATTTTCCACAGTATTCTCTTATAATCTTTTATATATCTGTAGAATTGGTGGTCATAACTCTTCTTTCATTTATGATTTTAGGTATTTCAGTTTTCTCTTTTTTTTCTTACTGTTGCTAAGGATTAGTCAATTTTGTTGATCTTTTCAAAAAATCAATCCAGTTTCATTGTTTTTATTTTTTCTAATTTTTTTAAATGTTTGTTTATTTTTTTGAGAGAAAGAGAGACAGAGTGCAAGTGGGGGAAGGGCAGAGAAAGAGAGAGAGAGAGAGACAGAGACAGAGACAGAGACAGAATCTGAAACAGGTTCCAGGCTCTGGCTGTCAGAACAGAGCCAGATGCAGGGCTCGAACTCCTGACACACGAGATCATGACCTGAGCTGAAGTCGGCCACCCAACCAACTGAGCCACCCAGGTGCCCCTCATTGTTTTGTTTTGTTTTAATTGTTTTTCTATTTATTTCATTTCTCTACCCTCTGATTTTTTTGTTTTCTTTTGTTGCTTTTGGATTTAGTTTTCTAGTTTCTAAAGTATAAAGTTAGATGGTTGATTTGCTGTTTTTGTTCTCTTTTAATGCTTGAATTTATAGGTGTCATCTTTTCCCTTAGAACTGCTTTTGCTGCACCTCGTAAATTTTGGCATGTGGTATTGTCATTTTCACTTGACCTGAGATACTTTCCAATTTTCCTTGTGACTACTTCTTTGACCCATTAGTTATTTAAAAGTGTATTTTTTAATTTGCGTATATTGGGGGACATTCCACTTTTCTTTGTGCTATTGATTTCTAGTTTCATTCCATTGTGTTCAAAATGATATTTTGAATAATTTTCATCTTCTTGAAATTCTTAGAATTGTTGCCTGACAGCTGGTATATCCTGTATATTGTTCCATGTGCAACTGAGAAGAATGTAAATTCTTCTGTTGTGTGGCATCTTCCGTATATGTCTACTGGGTCTAATTGGTCTTCAGTGCTGTTCTTTCTTTATTGATCTTCTGTCTGGTTATTCTATCCATTATTGAAAGCAGGGTATTTAGGCCTCCTAATATTATTGTCTATTTCTCTTTTCAGCTCTGTCAGAGTTCACTTCATATATTTAGGAGCTCTGAGGTTTGGTGTGTAAACACTTATTGTTATATATTCTTATTGAATTGGATTTTTTATCATCATATGATGATGAGCTTCTTTGTGTCTTAAACAGTTTTTGATGGACTTAACCTGGTATAGAAGGTGTTTTCATGGTTGTTCTGCCCTATGCCATGTAAGGGGAGGGGCCTGGACAAATGTGCCAAATGCTGTGAATTTTCTTACCTCTTTTGTTACAATTCCTTCCCTGTTTTTTAATGGCCTGGGTGCTATAGCTGCTCATCTGGTCTATAGAGGTCTCATGGATATATTCTAGTCTGTTTATTGCTGCTAACTCAGGGTCTCTGTGGAGAAAGGATGGTCTGTGCCATCTAGCATGTCATCTTGCTTTTGTCACTCTGGAGCTGGAATTTTGAAAGCCCTTCACCCAGAACAAGAGAGGAGGTAAGGTAGTCCTATTTTAAGCTACTCTAGTGAAATCTTATCTGGAACATTTTATTCATTACTGGAAAGCACATATTAAGATCTTCATAGAAATTAACTGAACATGTACAGTAGAGAATCCAGAATTGTGAAGGCCTCAAAATTACATCATGTAGAAGCAAAGAAAAGAGCTTGGAATTCCAAAAGAAATCATAAAATGATGGCTTATGAGATTATGTTTGATAGTATTCATATTTGAACATTTATACTTAGCAGGGATTCTAGGTATTCCAACAAGTATAACTCACTTTGAAAATGATTGCAATATTATGGATGAGTAATGTACAATATTATCTTCAACAAGTTAGGATAATGTGTCTGTTCCCATAACCATGAATCAGCATGCATGTAAGTTGATATAACTACCTGATTTGATATCTAACGATACCAGAAAACCCAAGAATAAGCATGTTGTTTATATTCATCTAATAAATAAAAGAAAGCTTCAGATTTGGAAATCAGGTATCATGTTTTGAAACTAATTTAATTTGCTAAATAGTTCTAAACATATCATCTTAAATTCATTCATTTATTTTAAAAAACTTGCTCTACCTGTAGTATAAAGAAGCTGAGAAATTTCGGTCCACTTAAAGTTAATTTATACCACAGAAAAGGAAAACACAAGGAATCATAGCTTTTTATCCTAAAGAATTTGTACCAGCATATTGCTGAATATGTGTTTCAGAAATAATGGAGACACGGAGATTTTTTGATTAGATATAAATAACTGCTAGAGCTCTAATAAGATATTTGATGAGGAAAGTTTTTAATGAATGTTTTCTTTGGAGCTATTTAATTTGACTATTGAGAATATGGATAAACAATATTGAAAAGTGGTCTTAGTGGTCAATACTATCTAGATTTTTCGTTATAAGTTGCAATTGCAATTATAGCTGCCACTAATTGAGATCTCACAATATTTAAGGCATTCAATCAATTTATATGTGCTTATTTTATTGTATATTTCTATTTATTTATTTAATTCAATAAATATTTTTCTTTTTTTTTAACAAGTATTTTCAAGGGCAAGCAACTGAAGATGTTTTCATATGCTTATAGTGGTTGCCATTTATTGTCAAAAATTATAAGCAATTTTCTCAGTAACTTCATTTGAAAAAATGTTTTTAATGTTTATTTATTTTTGAGACAATGTGAGAGACAGAGTGTAAGCAGTGGAGGGGCAGAGAGAGAGAGACACAGAATCTGAAGTGAGTTCCAGGCTCCGAGCTGTCAGCACAGAGCCCAAGGTGGGGCTCGAACTCACAAACCGTGAGATCATGACCTGAGGCAAAGTTGGACGCTCAACTGACTAAGCCACTCAGGCACCCCTCAGTACCTTCATTAATTAGGTGCCATTATTCCCATTTTACAGATGAGGAGATTGAGGTTCACAAGAGCTCACTAGCAGTTAATGGTAGGATTTAGATTCAAATTCAGACACATCTAATTCCCAAGCATAAACTCTCCCAATCTGTAACTATTTTTGAAAATGATTACCACAACTTTTATTCAGGTACCAATTTTTCTGATAAAGGTGAAGTATTTAGGACAAGGTAAGAGTGACAGATTAAAAATATTTAGATTGATCATAGATCTAAAGATGAGGACTTCAAGATAAAAAAATCTATTAATTAAAGCCTTGATCTAATAATTACAAAATATGGCTTTTTTATAGAGGATAAACTTTAACATTTTGAATCACATATCTCAGTTTTGAAGATTGACTTCATTGGATGTGATTGACTTGCCTTTATTTTTGTCAGCCATACACCCTGATTTTTGTGTTGGAAAATATAATCCTCTTCCCTATAAATGTAAAATACTATGTAGCCCTCTGGCTTTTCCATCTAAAGATAGATGGCTATTGTGGCTAAGAAAAAATGTGATTTAATCTGCATCTTTCTGAAATCAAGCATAGGACTATGAGTGATACTTTATTTCATCAGACATGAATATGCATGAGATTCATACTATGCCACTTGTATTTATGTATATGGCCATAAGAAACTGCATAAATTTTGGACTAGTTATTTGCACTTTGTGGGTTTTTTTTAATATGAAATTTATTGTCAAATTGATTTCCATACAACACCCAGTGCTCATCCCAACAGGTGCCCTCCTCAATACCTCTCACCCACCTTCCCCTCCCTCCCACCTCCCATCAACCCTCAGTTTGTTCTCAGTTTTTAAGAGTCTCTTATGTTTTGGCTCCCTCCCTCTCTAACCTTTTTTTTTTTTTCCCCCTTACCCTCTCCCATGGTCTTCTGTTAAGTTTCTCAGGATCCACATAGGAGTGAAAACATATGGTATCTTTCTCTGTATGACTTATTTCATTTGGTATAACACTCTCCAGTTCCATCCACGTTGCACAAAAGGCCATATTTCATTCTTTCCCATTGCCACATAGTATTTTGGTACATCATTTGCAAAAAAAGAGAATTGGATTAGATGATATGTCTCCAATTGATTTCTAGAAGTATTTATTGAGATGCCCTATATATATGAACTCAATATTGTGAAAAAATCCTTATTCATCATCTATGAAGAAACAATACATCTATTAAGACATAATTTATCTCCTTTCTATTTTAAATAAAACAACAAGACACAAATTACCTAAAGTATCATTCTCACTTGATAGAATTCTAACCAAGAGAAAATAATCAATATTTTAGTTAGTTTACTGTGGGTAAATGTCTGTTTTGGGAGGAGGCATTTGTTATATTAAAGTATTTCAAAGATGATTTGAAGATCTCTTGGACGCCGTGGAATGTCACGTAGGAATCTATCAGGCCCAATGATTGTTAAGCTCTCTTCCAATTTTGGTAATCTTATGAGTCTTCTTCATTTTAGAGCATTGATGTAAGAATTTTAAATTGTTTTCCTAAATAGGAAAGAAATACAGTCTTGGGACTTTCTTGGTGAGAGTCCAAATTAAGAGTTCCAATCTAATTCATGTAGTTGTTATTGTTTTCATTACAGAAATCTAAGTCAACAAATGATGCTTCTTTGAGATGTGTCCTTTTTATTCAATTGGAATCTTAAAATTATTGCAGATATTCTAATTTTCTTTTTCATGCTTACAATGGATAATGGACCTCTTAATATTTCTCAAGATTCCTTTTCTATGGATATATAGTAATTATTATCTTCTTAATTGTGAGTTGTGGAGTAGGTAAAAAGTGTATGTTTTAGCTTCAAAAAGAAGATTGGAATATAGAATATCTTTTAAAAGGTAAAATGATGAAAGATGTATACCAATAACTACTAGAAAACCAAAACCACTGTTTAAAATAAATCTTTTCATAATTATGAATTATTTCTAGAGTCACTATTTTTATTCTCATGGGAAACTCAAGTCTTTCTAATTTATTAATAATTTTTATATTATTAATTCCCCACTTGGGGAATATATAATTAGCCCCTTATATATTCCCCAAGTTGGATGTATTCATAATAATAGTATACTATTTGTTTGGAGTCATAACTCAACTAATTCCAACAATGCTTCTTTCTTGGTAAAATACTTCAAAATATGTGACTAAGTAAATGCTCACAGAAACTTGGAAAATTTATTTTATTTACATTTCATAGTTGAGATTCTGGAGGCTTAAGTGACTTGCACAAGATTAATCTATTAATAGAAGATCTGCTTTCATAACTTAAATATGCTGTTTTCAAATTCAATCTTGACTCATTAATTTACCAATTAATTTATTCCATGACTATTTAATGAGATGTATGTAACAAGAAAGACTTGGCAAAATCCCTCCTTTATGAGAATACTCATTGTAGGGTAGGAAAGGCAATCAATTTGTGAACAAACAAACCAGAACATTTCAAAAAGGTATGAAAGAAAAGAGTTGAGTCTGAGAGACTGATGGATCTAGGGGAGAAGGTTGGCACCTTATAGACAAAATTTTCAAGAATAGTGTCTTTTAAGTAATAATATATTACTTTAGAAATTAAAAATGAAAAAAAAAGCAGTCTGTAGAGCTGAGGAAAATTGTTCAATGAAAAAGAAATAGGAAGGTCAAAAGTTCTCAGGTAATAAACAGCTTATCCCATGTGATTAACAGAAAGAGTTCAGTCCATATGAAGAGATAGAAAGGAAGCCAAAATCTAATAAATAATGGATGGGGCAGAGAGCAAAAAACTGGAAAGATATGCAAAAGCCATATCATGCCCTCTTATGAGTAGTGAGAGAAGGCAGCAGGGTTCAACGGATCCTGGAATGGTCAGAGAATAGCTCTTCAATTTTAACAAGTGAACTGGAATAGACTTATATCCTATGTGCCCAGGAAAAGATCTTTAATGATCTAGATTGCAAAAGTGTAAACTTTTAGGTATATATTTTTTATTCTCATTACAATAATATTAAACAAGATCATACAGGAAAAGATTGTACAAGAGAAGAGGGTAAATTGGAGTGTGTGGGGTGTGTGTGTGTGTGTGTGTGTGTGTGTGTGTCAAGCCTTATTGTCTTAACCCTATACAAGAAGGCAAATGATTTAAAAATCTTCTTATAAAAGCTTTATAAAATTTGTGGAATAAACACCTATTTATTCCTAAGTAGCAGCAGTAAATGTTATGGCTTTTCTTTTAAAAAATTAAAATGTTTTGGGGTGCCTGGATGGCTCAGTTGGCTAAAGCATCCAAATCTTGTTTTCAGCTCAGTTCATGATCTCACAGTTCATGAGTTCGAGCCCTGCATTCAGCTCCACGCTGTCAGCGAGAAGCCTGCTTGCAAGCTTGCAAGTGTGTATTCTCTCTCTGTCTCAAAAATAAATAAACTTAAAATAAAAATAAAAAATTTTGATATGAATATCTTTCCTTTTCTAAATTTGTGAAGTAAAATGAAGAACAGTGCACAAAGATATTCCTTGTGTATTTTATCCACTGGAACAAAATCATGAGAGATGATTACACAGTGTTCAGTCAAGGTGATAGATATCACTATGAGAGCTCTCAAACTCTGCTTTTAGGACCTCTTAACACTCTGAAAAATTGAGTATTCCTGAAGTTTTGAGTATCTAAGTTGATATCGAGTATCTAAGTTTGAGTATTGAAGTTGATATCTATATATATTTACCATATTATAAATTAAACTTTGAATTTTAGAAGTATCTACTTATTAATTCATTTCAGAATTAGCAATAATAAACCTATGTTACCAAAAATAAGATATATATTTTAATGAGATATTTTTATTGTAAAAAATTAAGTTTTACCAAATAAAATGAAATTGCTGAAAAGATTGGCATTATTTATATTCTGTGCAAGTCTCACTAAAACCTTACATAATAAATTCTCCTATTTCTATACGCAGTCTGTCTTGGTTAACATATAAAAAGAAAATCAAATAGATAAGTAGTTGGAAAGGAAGGCATATTTTAATATTCTTTCAGATAACTGTGGATATTCTTCTTTGGTCTTACATCAAAACTAGGTTGTAGTCCCTTCAAGATTGGTTGCAGTGTGATATCAATCTATACCAATCAATTTTCTTACTCTGTTTTGTTAAAACCCACTGGGCTATCTTGCACTTTTTTTAAAGTTTTATTTATTTTTGAGAGAAATACAGAAAGGGAGGGAGGGAAATGGAGGGGAAAAAAAGAGACAGTGAGCAGGGGAGGGGCAGAGAGTAGGAGAGAGAGAATTCCAAGCAGGCTCCACACTGACAGCTTGAACCTACCAACCGTGAGATCATGACCTGAGCCAAAATCAAGAGTCAGGTGCTTAACCAACTGAGCCACCCAAGAGCCCTATCTTGCACTTTAAATGAGTCTTTACCTATGTTTTATATTGTACTATTATACATTGGTCTTTTGAAAAATAAGTTCACTGAATTTTGCACACCCTTCAAATGTTAACCCATTTTCTTGTATATTATTTAAAAAGTAATGTTTGTTAATTCCATCCTGTATTTTATCACAAAAATATTTATAAATTGGGAAATGAGTAGGCTCTGAATTTTACTTCCCATTACTTTTGCTTCCTCAGTTTAAATGTGAACAAAATTAAAAAAGCAATTAACATCTTGGTATTGTAGTAAAATAATTTTGACATTGCAGAGCTCTGAAAATGTGCCTTGGAGCCTCCCAAGGGTCTACAGAGCACATTTTGAGAACTGCTGCACTATGACACAGGCCAAGATCAGTTTAAATTTTTATCTTAGAGCATTTGGAAGGCTTTGAAATGGTTTAAATAGAGGAGTAATATGATCTGATTAAAAATTAAAAACAAAAAAAAAAACAGTCCAGCTGCTGCTAATTGGAAAAGGGTCACTTTGTAGGGAGATCAGTTAGGAGAAAACTTCAGTAATATAAGAGAAGAGTTAATGGTGACTTAGACTGGGGTGGTAACAGTGAAAATGGAGGGAAAATGATAGAATATTCGGAAGTAGAACCATGGGCTTGCTAATGGGTTATGTGGGAATCAAAACTCATGTCATGGTGACATTTACTCGGAAGGTTAGGAGAGGAGTAAAATATTTTGAAGGGCAACTAAAGTTCCTTTCCATATAGTACTAATTAGGGAAATACTTAAATATCTGTCTTGAAGGAAAAACAAGTATCTTCTTTTGCATAGTTCCCCTGTATACTGTGACCTTGCCAAACTTCCTGTTTTAGTGCTAGGAACTTTCTATATTTTGTGGAATTTTCTCTGTAGACAATCATGTTGTCTAACCATAGTGATGCTTATATTTTATCGTTTTAAAACTGAATGGCTTTTCTTTCTTTTCCTTGCCTTATTATACTTTCTAGGTGAAACCATCTTACCTGGAAATTTCCTTATCTGGCTGCTAGGCAGTTTTCAATTATCAGTCTATTTTATTTAACAGATACATCACAATTTGTGTCCTTTAAAAAGTTAATACGTTTCATCTAAATTGTTGAATTTATGGGTGTGACATTGTATTCATATTTATTGTATTCCTTGATTATCTATTCAAAGTCCATAGAGTCTATTGTGATGTTCTCTCCTCCACTGTCTATATCTGTAATATGTGTTCTCTCTATTTTGTTTGTTTTTTGCCTTTGTCAGTCCGGCTAGAAATTTATCAAGTATACTGATCTTTATAATAAACCAGATTTTGGTTTCATTAATTTTCTCTATTATTTTCCTATTCTTAGTTTCACTATTTTTTTTCTCTTTTCTTTATTATTTCCTTATCCTGGCTTTGGATTTAATTTGCTTCTCTTTTTCTAGTTTCTTAACACTGTAGTTTAGATTGTTGATTTGACACCATTCTTTTTTTTTCTTTTTAAAAAAAATTTTTTTTAATGTTTATTTATTTCTGACAGAGAGAGACAGAGAGAGAGAGAGAGAGACAGAGCATGAGTGGGGGCAGGGGGGCAGAGAGAGGGAGACACAGAATCTGAAGCAGGCTCCAGGCTCTGAGCTGCCAGCACAGAGCCCGATGTGGGGCTCCAACTCACAGACAGCGAGATGATGACCTGACCTGAAGTCAGACACTCAACCGACTGAGCCACCCAGGCGCCCCTCACCATTCTTTTTTTTCTACATGAGCAGTTTATACTGTGAATTTTCTTTTAAACACTGCTTTAGCTGCACCCTACAAATTTTAATGCCCAATGTTTTCATTTTCATTTCATTTAAAATATTTTCTATTTTCTTTTTGTCATATTCTCTTTGATTGATGGACTGTTTAGAAGTACATTGTTTAATTTACAAACTGTATTAGTTTGATAGTGATGCAGGCTGGCTGCGTCCAAGAACTCAGAGTGAAGTTCTGCCGGGAAAGTCCTTGGCCTCACACAGGGTAGAAATCCAATGCAAGCTGAGAGGAAGCAAAAGCAAGTTTACTGAAGACATAGAGACCATTTGCAGACAGAGCATCTAGAAGACTCAGAAAGGAAAGACAAATGAGTTGCCATCCTTGCTTGGGGTCTGGGGTTTTTATTGAGGATTGTGGTCTACTGATTTGTCTTCTCAGGCATTCAGGATCAAAGACAAGTGTTTAGGTGTCCTCCAGAAGCCACTAATGCCCTGGAGCCGGGGATTTCGATGCCTTAGTGGTTTTGGAAAAAGTTCGTGACCACCCTGCTTCATCACTGCTTAGATGTTATCATTGTGCCGGAAGATTCCAAAAAAATCATTAATTCCTTGACCTTTACAAAGACAACATACATCATCTGTTCCATAAGGAAAGTGTAAGGTGGAAATATGCATCTTAACAAGAATAGAAGGGGGGAAAGGAGCAAAAAAAACAGTATTTTATGGGGTTTCCTTTAATTCCCCTGTCTCAGTAGGGCTGCTATGACAAAATACAAAAGACTAGTGAGCTTAAACAGCTGAAATATATTTTCTCACAATGCTGGAGGCTAGGTATCCAACATCAGTGTGTCAGTAGATTGGGTTTCTTCTGAGGTCTCTCTTTGGCTGCCTTGCTCTGTGTCTTTACATGGTCTTTCCACTCTACCTGAACTCCTGGTGTCTCCTTGTGTGTCCTAATCTCTTCCTATGAAGACACCAGTCAGATTGGATTAGGACCTACCCTACTGGACTCTTTTTTACTTAGGCATCTCTTTAAAGGCCTGTCTTCAAATACAGTCACATTCTGAACTATTAGGGGCTAGGGATTTCACACATAAGTTTGGGGGTGACATAATTCACCCCTCACACAAATATTTAGAGACTTTCCATATCTTTCTGTTATTAATTTTCTACTTTCATTTTATAATGGTTTGACTACATAGTTTGTATAATTTCAATTCTCTTAATTTTGTTAAGGTTTATTTTACCTTCGGAATATTATCTATCTTGGTGAATATTTCATGTACGCTTGAAATGAGTATGTTATTCTGCTTAGTGGAGTGTCCTATAAATGTTAATTAAGTCCTTTTGGTTGATAATACCATTCAATTTGTCTATATCTTTACTGATTTTCTGACCACTTATACTCTCATTGACTGATAGAGGAGTGTTGAAATTTCTGACCCCAATTGTAGAGTTGTCTATGTATGTTTTAAGTTCTATCAGATTTTGTATCTCATATTTCAAAGCTCTCTTATTTGGTGCATAGACAGTTTTTATTGTTGTATCATCTTGGAAAACTGACCCTTTTCTAGTTTACAATGTCCCTCTTTTATCCTTGGCAATATTCCTTGAAGAAATTGTTTGATCTGATCTTACTGAGGCTGGATATGGCTTTTGTTGTTGCTATAATTACCATGAGTGTATCATGGACTTAAATTATCCTGTGTTATTTTGTGTTTACAGTGGGGGCTGATTTGTCGAGGATTTTTCTCAATGTCTAATCTATTTTTAGCTTTAAAAATCTAAAGCTCTAAAACAAAACTCTTCCTTTGGTTCATGAGTCTCTCCACGCTCTTCCCCTTTTATCAGAAGAAACCTGCTATTCCTTCTTAACTGAGCACTTATTGGCCTGATGATGAAGAGAGGGGAGAATGTCCTCTGTTATTCTGGTTTAAGAGTATGCATTAATCTTAGGCATGCATTGTTTTCTTGTGTCTTTGGTATTGGGTCTTATCGGTGATCTTGTTCTGTTTACAACTATAGGAAACTATCAATGGTATATGTTAAGGATGAATTCATGTTTCTCTGCAGGGATAGAGAATTTTTTTTTTTTTAATTTCCATTTCCTTTTCCTTAGCTTCAATTCATTTTATAGTGCCCTCAGGGCAACACAGTTTTCTGCTCTTTCTAGGTTGTAGAAGGCTTTTGCTTCATAGAAAGATGGGTAAAATGTATCTGGACAGGGATCTGTGCCTTTCCTGTAGTGGCTACAATTCTTCTTCTCCAAGCCTACTTCATGAGAGACACTTTCTCAAGACCCTTGTTTTGCCCTCGGTCTTTCTTGTTGAGCATCCAGTGAGGTCAGTGGAAAAGAGTTTGTAGAGGGGTGTGCATTTCCTT
Organism: Herpailurus yagouaroundi; assembly: GCF_014898765.1. Lineage (NCBI taxonomy): Eukaryota > Metazoa > Chordata > Mammalia > Carnivora > Felidae > Herpailurus > Herpailurus yagouaroundi. Next base: position 9,072,228 of record NW_024412406.1, read on the forward strand.
TGTGTCTGAAGTTATTAGGGTTGCTACATTGTTACACTAGCCCCTTTAGCAATTTGTTAAAAAATAATTTAAGTGAAGGGAATCGTAGCCACTTTCATGGTGTCCAGCGTCATCTACTCCAGGTAAATAAGTGCTCTCATCATGTCTCTCCTTTGATGCATCTGTGTTTCCTTAAATTTTGGGTTAGTTATTTGACTTGTAACCTCAGTTTTGATGTGCTTAACAAAAGCTGTGAATTTACATTCTCCATCATTATTTTGTTATACAAGTAAGAGTTGATGCTCTTTCCAGCTTTCACCCTAAGCAGATACCAGAAGTTGCAGGATCTACTTTCTCAGAGTTCAAAATAGAAAGTTGTTATTGCACAGGGTGCATGGGTGGCTCAGTTGGTTATGGGTCTGACCCTTGATCTCAGCTCAGGTCTTGATCTCACGGTTATGACTTCAAGCCCTGAGTTGGGCTCTGTGATGGGTGTGAAGCCTACTGAAAGAAAAAAAGAAGAAAGAAAGAAAGAAAGAAGAAAGAAAGAAAGAAAGAAAGCAAGCTTTATTAAATAATGTTTAGGTTCAAAACTTATTATACAGTAGTTTGAACATGCCTGAACTACTGATAAAGCTTTGTTTTTTGACAAGTTCTTTATGGGCCTTTGACATCACACTAAAAAAATACTTTATTCAACTCCATGCATGCATACTTTATTCAACTCCAATCCTTATTTTTGTTTATAAAGATAATACCATCAGAGAAGTTTGTGACAAGTATTATATTTTTAATTCTTTGGAAGCCAAGATAAATGAGTCTTTTCTTACATATATACTTTCTTCTTTAACTAGCTCTAGCAAATATTGATTTCCTCTTATATAAACCTCATAATGTACCAAAAGGTTAAGTTGTTTTTGCAATATAAGTTCCTATTACTTAATATAACCCATGAAATTTGCCAACTATGAAATTGAGATGATTTGGTTTACAAGTCATTTTCTGAACCTTCTTATCTGTAGGGATTTAAATAGTCAACCAACTAATACATTGAAAGAATGACCACTTATACTAGCATATAACTTATTTTAATCATTTCTATGATTTTGTCCTTGAGGTGTTTCCAGTCTCTTAGATTCTTTCTAATTTTAGTTATTCTTTTGATTATTCTTTCGGTTTGACCTATAATGTTTATATGTTTATCATTAGTTGATTTAATATCTTGGTTGTTTATCTCAAAAGAAAATTGAATTTGGATAACTCCATAAAATATTCATGAAAAAATGAATTGAAAATTTCTTTTTCAATATTTCTTAGTTGATTTTTTTAACATATTCCAGCCTTAATTACATTAGAAGAATTTTTAATTGTCCATTTTAATACCTCTTCTAGAGAAATTGCATTAAATAACAACAATGATTTATAGAATGGCTGAAAAGTATTTTAATAAGCAGTGGGTTTGCAATCACATTTTTTAGCTTATATTTTTATTGTACCACACCTGTTATTTTTGTTCTACTCACTTGGTGATCTGTCTACTCAAAAATTTCCTTTGAGAGATGCCACCTCTGGTAATAGTGAACTAGGAAATTTAGAAAAACTCTCACACTGAAAAGAAAAGCTGGCAAAATAAATCTGAAGACACTGGAAAGTTAAAAGGCTAATAAGGAATTATAGGGTCAAGATCTAGGCAGGTTAGAGAGTAAAGGAACCTTGAAAGGTGAACCCATCATTTTAGGCTGCTCTCACTTAAGAGATTTTTTACTTAGAGGATTTTGTGGACTACTGTAGAGGTGGCGGAATTGGAGAAGCTGAACAAAGCTTTGAAAGCCTCATGGAGCCTGAGGACAGAAACTGAAACCCAGGGCCCTCAAGCTTTATGTTAGGTCCTAAAAGTCTACATACAAGGAGTAAGGGTTAATCAGAAGTAGTTTAGTCATTGCCGAGACTGAAGCACAGTTTCAACCATCTCCTTGGAATGGGTTATGTGGTCTGAAATTGCAAGTGCCCCTAGCTATCTTCAAGAACAAAAGTATATTCCTTTTCAGAGAAGCCGTAATCATTCTAGACCTCAAATTATTTCTAAATATTATAAAGCCTCGCGGTCTGTCAAAATAGCAAGGTGTATAAGACTCCATGTTTTAGAACCATAGGAGAACAATGCAAGTAGAAACCTATCGGTTTAGGTAGTCCAGAAAATGGAGTCATGAGACAGACTCTAAATGGCTGAACTTGTTAAGCTTAAGGATTTCTAAGTAGATTGAGAAATTTGACAGAGAACTGGAATATGCAAACTAAAGCAAATGAAAATTCAGGAACTAAACAATTCAGTAAATAAAATTTAAAACTCTGGGTGTGCTCAACGTTAGATTGGACACACATACAGAGATAATTACTTGCATAAAATGTAGGACAGAAAAATATCCAGAAGAAGCATGGAAAAAGAAAAAAGAAAATACAGTTAAAACAAGAGCGAGAGAGAGAAGATATATTGAAAAAGTTTGACATACATGACACAGGAGTTGTAGAAAGAGATGGGGCAGAAGCAATGTTTGAAAATATACTGCCTAATAAATATTTTCTGAAACTGATAAATGATATTATGATTGGAGAAGATAATATTCAGTAGGCAGAGAAGGAAAGATTTGGGTTGGAGGTCTGGTGGGGGAAAACACCATTGTTTGGGAACAATGCTGGGAGTGTCTGACGACAGAAAACCCCCTCATGCATAAGGTTCCTCTTAATGTAACTGAGGCCACCTACTCCCTCTCAGGTTTCCCCTCAGGAATTTGACAAAAGACCTAAGTATGGCCAAAGAACACCCCTCATACAATGGAAACGAGTCCATCAGGAGTGGACAAACCAGCACCTAGAGCTATCAAGCCAATAAGGGTAGAACGTGAGAAGGAACAAGGAGGAAGGCATGGGGGAGGGCTGACCAGAACCTTATAAAACAAAGACCTTTGCCTATAGATAGTCCTTGGGTATTCACTTTTGAATGTCCCCGCTCTGTAAAGAAAGGTTTCAGACTACTCTTTCTTTCTAATCTTATACTCTAATAAACTTGGGCCTGCTGCTCATCTTGTGTCCACCTCTTCATTTTTCAAAGGGGTGTGACAATGGATCCCGGGTATTGTGGTAAAAAATTCTGCAACAACATCAAGCTTCAAGAATCACTGTGAACCTCATGCAGAATAAATACAAAGAACGCTAGAGAAAAAAATTCCAACTAAGCAATTATAAAGAGAAAATGTTAAAAGTACCTGCAGGGAAAAAAAAAAAGAAAGTATTGTTTTTAAAAAAACAAAAAAAAAAAAAAAAAAAAAAAATCAGCTCAACACCTGTCTTCTCAACAACAAACTCAACAAAACCGGAAGGCAGAACGTAGAGAAATGATATCCTATAAGCAACGAAAGAAAGATGGAAAATTCCTTAGTATACTGAAGTTGAACAGGGATGTAGAGGAGTATAAGAGTCATGAGGGGCGCCTGGGTGGCTCAGTCGGTTAAGCGTCCGACTTCAGCCAGGTCACGATCTCGCGGTCCGTGAGTTTGAGCCCCGCATCGGGCTCTGGGCTGATGGCTCAGAGCCTGGAGCCTGCTTCGGATTCTGTGTCTCCCTCTCTCTGCCCCTCCCCCGTTCATGCTCTGTCTCTCTCTGTCTCAAAAATAAATAAAAACGTAAAAAAAAAAAAAGAAGAAGAGTCATGAGACCAGAAGGAATCACGGCAAATCAAAGTTACGAGGCAGCAGACATTTAGAGGGAAACAGAAAGACGTGTCATGTGGCCCATGAGAAGGAAAAGGAAACAAAAGGTCCCTAGATTCCACAGAGTTCTACAGTAAGCTCTCTTTTTTCTTTCAATGAATTTATAGAGACTCTATTTCTGTGAAACAAAAGAACTCACTGAAAGCTAAAACTTTGGTTAGCACTGCCAAATATTGACATGAGGAGGACACTGGGTACGCTGCTCTCTAATGATTATTCCTTCCTTCTTATAAGCTGTGCTCCTTTCATAAGGTACATTGGGCATCTTCAAGAAGGAATTAAAACATAATACGTCTAAAGTGTCTTGTGGCTCTGAAAGCATGCTTGCTTACCATTTCTGCTCCCTCAAGAAAACAGGAAACTGCTCTTCCTCCAGGGGCCTGAAGAGTTTTGCTGGGATGTTACCATTGTTTTAGCATCTGCTAAGAGAAATCCTAAAAGTGGCCCGTGCAGTTCTGTCCTTTGAAATGGTGTCTCAGTTGGCCCTTCAGGAGCGGAGCAGAAGAAGGAAGCAGCTCTAATATTCCTAATCTCTAGACTAGTAAATCCAGTCTGAGACCCCCAAAACATTTGGAAGATGATATGGTCTCTCTCTCTCCCAGGTAGTCACAGCTGGAAGCATTGCAGTTTCTATTAGGATTTGTTTGACAACACTTGGACAACAAAAGAAAAGGCATGATCAAATTTGCATCCGGTATTTTTCCCTGACTTCCATTAAAAAATATATGAATGTGTGGTCTGGTTTAGAGAAGGAGGCAGCCCCTGGTTTGGTAATCATGGCATGCGGGCCGCTTTCAGCATGGGCTGAATGGACTTTGCATCAAATGCAAAAGAGGCATTGAGGTCAGTGCTTCTCAAAGTGGGGTCTGGTAATGCTAGTTTCATAATAATACTAAGAGGTTTTATGCCTTTTCACTCATTTTCTCGGAAATACATGGTGAGTTTTCCAGAAGCTATGTACGATTTGTGCTCTCACAATAGACTGAGCACAGAAGCAGATTTAAGAATCCATCTATTCTCTATTAAACCAGGTATTGAAGATATTCGGAAATCTACAAAAAAAAAAAAAAAAAAAGAAAAAAGAAAAAAACTATTTTTATTAAATTTTGGAGAATAGGTTTTTGTTTAATAAAATATTTTATTTGTTAACATGAGTTTTGTATTGCTTTTGTAAATTTAATTAATAAATATCTTTAAAGTGCCTGTTTTTACTTCTAATACAGCACGTATTAAGAAATGTAACTCAAATAAGCAAAAAATTCTTTGGAGTCCTCAATAATTCTCAGGATGTACAGGACTCTGAGATCAAAACATTTATAAGCCTCTATATTAGATATTTTCTTAGTAAAATGGCAGGTTCTTTTATTTTTTATGTTTTTTTTCTATTAAAAATAACCATACTTTGTATATACTTTAATAACTCTCTCAGGTTTCTCTAAACAATTAAGAATATCTGATTCTAGCTAATATTTTCAAATTGACTAACCACATGGGGTTTTTTTTGTTCATAATCCTGAACCTATTTTGCTCAATTATTGTTTCAAAAAATGTGTTCATTCCATGTGTATATTTCCTGTTACTATCTTCTGGTATATCATATTCCAAAATTTAGGATAATAGCTTTTCTTGGCAAAAGTCTTTTTCATTTTAATTCAAGCACAATTTATTGAATGAATATTTACTATATATATTTTTATAGTCACTGAGAATAATAAAATAAATAGTATGATGATGAAATGCATTATTTTCAGTAGTTAGGAAATAATATATAAAATTGCCAAAGAATTATGAGGCAATATGTAAGCACAAAATAGTGCACCTTGAATGATAATTGATATAATAAAATGTTTAGCTCTATGAGTTTTTCATATTGCTCTTTTAAAGTACTTAGGTTGATGGTTTAAAAATATCTGTTTGCATTTCTATTAGTGACTACAAAGATGTGCTATTAAAACAGAAAACAAGAAATGGCAAACATGGAGACATAGAAAAACCCATGGTATTTCCTGAAGTATCTGTTACATAGTTTACAATATATAGCATACAGTTTCATGTGTCCTAAGCATATGTATCAGTCAGGATTCTTCAGAAACACATACTCACACACAGATTTATTTTAAGGAATTGGTTGGTGGAATCGTGGGAGCTGGCAAGGCTGAAATTTGTTCTGAAGGCCTTTATTATTTGGATGAGGCTCCACCAAGATTATCAAGGACAATCTCCTTTAGTTAAAGTCACTCGATTGCAAATCTCAACCATATCTACCAAATCGCTTCCCAGCAACACCTCTATTGGCATCTGATGAAAAAAACTGGTTACTGTAGCCCAGACAAATTGATATATAAAACTAACCATCACAATATACTACTGCATTTTCCTTCGTACAATAAAAGTGAGAAAAATGGGAAAAAGAACGGGGTAGACAAACAGAAAAAAGTGGAAATGATTGTTTCCAATGGAATGTTTAGCATTAATTTTAATCTATAGAACAAAAATTTAATACATAAATGCAAAGGTCAAGTTCTACATTTTGCTAGTCACCAGGCTGTGGGATTGGTCCATAATGTAGTCTTGGTGATTTTATAATCTAGGGGAGAAGACAGGATGTAGATTACCCTCAACATCCAGTGGCAAGTTTTAAAGACAACAGAAGCAACATCATTCCAAATGTTATGTATATCATATCTGTATTTTTCAGATCAATGAATGCACAATCCTTTCAGGATATTCTAAGGATGAAAGTTTTCTACAACTTTTCTCCCCCCACCATTTACTACAGGCTATTTCCTGATCAGAATAGAAAAGCAATGATTAAAACAACAACCATGACAAAATATACTCTCAACATATTGCCTGCTCGTGAAAGTTAAGTTTATCAGGAAAGGTGATTTTGCTGGAAGAGGGCTGAGCAGAAAAACCCTGCGCACGGCAGAGTCACATTTCTTTTCTCCTTTTTTGGTCCACATTCTATTGACAGAACCTGTGACAAGAAACTGAACAGCTGTGTTGTTCTCAGATTGAAGGGCTTGTATTTGTAGCCGTCCCATCTTTTGTCAGAGGTAAGCACTGCGCAAAGTTGACGGAGGATACCATTATCCACTGATAGTCTTAAGATCATATTACCCAGATAATCTTGTCTTTCTTCTCCCAAACTCTTGGGCAGAATCCAAGAAAAGAAAGAGGTGCTGAATTACTATATTTGTTATTGTACAGAGCTGTAACTCAACCCTCATTGTCCTTCATTATTTTTTCAAGCCATCAGGGCTAATTGACAGCAAGCTTTTATATCTAGATTTGTTCCCATTAGAAGTCCTTGTGTCCTTGACTACACAGGTAAGGTAAGAACTTTAATTACTGCAGTAATTAGATGTATTGAGGCAGCTGTGCTTTGGCTGAACCAAAAGTAAAGCTCAGAAATGAGCTATCTTTCTGCAACTCTGATAGGGATGCTGTGCTTAGTGTCATTTTCTGAACAATCAAAAACATGGCAAGTAGGCAAAAGCATGGCTTCAGTCGGAGGAAATTCTACCCCTTCTCCAAGTCTAATCACCTTCCTGACTTTATCCCTAGTTTGTTATTTATTTTTTATAGTCTTCCTTTATTATCACAGCAGAGCACTGAGATCTATAAGGAAAATACTATGAAAGACACAGGATTAGCTTTGAAAAATCCATAGTCTTATGGTATGAACAAGAAAGGAAAGAAAAAGAAATAAATCTTTAATGTAGTACAATGGCAAATTAATTGATCTGTATTATGTGTTATCATTCGGTTTAGTTTCTGTGAAAAGAACACATTCGGAGAAGTATGTGCCACCTAAATGGACATGTTTTTCAACCTGCATTAACTAACCCTGTCTTACCTGATCAATGCTGGGGAAAAAAAAAGAAAGGAACTTTTTTCACTGAGATTATTCATGCTCTCTTAAAAGAGAGAGTATTAAACACATGGAACATATGAAGTATTAATTTTTTGGATTGAATACTGAATTCATTGAAAATCCTTCAAAGATTAATTATGAAAGTAAATAGATTCAGAACTTACAAGCTATATATATGGGCTTTAAAAAGAGTTATTTTCTTAATTCAAAATTACTCTTTCAGAACTTGAAACGCCTTGGTCTAATGTATTTCACAATTTTGTGTGCTAAAGAGAAATCTAAAGTCAGTTTGATTCTTTAAAAAAAAATTTTTTTTATGTTTATTTATTTTTGAAGGAGAGAGAAACAGCGTGAGTGGGGGAGGATCATAGAGGGAGACAAAGAATCCAAAGCAGGCTCCAGGCTCCGAAGTGTCAGCACAGAGCCGGATGTGGGGCTCAAACCCGTAAACCACGAGATCATGACCTGAGCCAAAGTCAGAGGCTCAACCGACTGAGCCACCCAGGCTCCCCATAAAGTCAGTTTGATTCTTAACTTCTTTGTAAATGCCTTGCCTGCCCCCCCGCCCCTGTTATTATATATATTATTCTCATTACCAATGCTGTTCTGGTTGTTTATGCTGCGTAAAAAGCCATGCCAAACTATAGTGGCATGAAAAACAATTATAATTTATTTATTCCCAAATTGGCATTTTGGGCAAGATCTGGCATGGATGTCTAATTTCTTGTGTCCACTGCATAGCTAAAGTGGCTCAGCTGGAGCTGAGGGCTCATGTCCAAGATGGCTTCCCTCACGTGGCTGGCAATTTGTGTGTATACCACCAAAAGAGGGGGTGGTGAGTGGCACATTATATTCACTGTTCCATAATAATTCTGAAATCTATCGAAGCACATTTTCTAGTTCATTTATTAGGGCTTAGTACTCCTGCCTAGGAATGATTCTTCACAGGTTTTTGTTCTGACCTTTAGGCTCTTGGTTTTTCCTTTGGAGTCATCCTTTCTTTTCCATAAAGAATTGTTATTATTTGCTGCTGAGTAGTTTCATCAGCTTGTTTTATCTTATAGTGGTTCAGAGACCTAAAGGTCATTTTTCATTTTGTACTGTCACTGTTCAATTAAGTACAAGGCAGCAGTGTTTTCAACTGCACAATTCCCTTAAAAATGCAGTGGGTTTTTAAATGAATCTTATTGTTGTTCATCTAGCCAAAGTCATAACCAACAACTGTTTTAGGTAAGATCTCCTCCATTTTTGGCTTCTTGTTAGACTTCTAACAGAAGCCTGTGATCTGCACGTTTAAGATTACTAGAGGACTTTATTCGACTGAGTGAATTTCTGAAGCAATTCTTAAATCTTAAGAGGCACTAAAATGATGCCATATTCCCACCTTGTATTTAATATTTGCTCTGCAGTTCATTCTCACTTGAAGGACTTGGGGAGGCCAGTAATATTATTATTTTTTTAAAAAATTGAACTCAGTAAGATCTGGCAGTTTATATCTCCTAATTTCACTTGAAAACAAAACAAAAAAAATAACTTTTCAACTCACTTCTTTATCAAAACCAGTGAGAAGGACCCACATGGCACTATAAGTAGTCTCCCTAGGAACCTCCTTAGCTAGGGCATCCGATTCATTAGGTTTGCTTTCTATCTTCCACGTTATCAAAGGCAAAGTGTGCTGACACTGTTTGCCTCTATGTAACAAGGGTTCCTGTTCCTCCAGCCCCCAATAATATTTTCTTCATATCTTTTAAATCATCACTAACAGTCTCCCCTGAGTGCCATAAAGTATTATGGAGAATCTATTGATATTCTCTGCAAGGCTCTTTAATCTTTCCCTAACACTTTCCTCAAAGTCCTTTCAGCTTCTACTTGCTACCTGGGCCCCAAGCAACATGTTTTACATTTCATGATGATGGTGCCCTATTTCTAATTAACAAAATTGGTTCCAGTTATCTATGGCTACCTAAAAACTACCTCAAAACTTGGTGACTTAAAACAAAAGTAGCATTGATTTTGATCACAATGTCCCAACTCAGTGAAGGCTTAACAGAAATAGCTTATTGCTCTGTTCCATTTGGCATCAGTCAGAGCAAAGGATAGGGATTGGACTCTCCTGAAGACTTACATGTTCACAAATTTGCCAAGTGATGCTGACTGTCAGCTACACCTCAGCCGGGTGTGTTGACTGGAACACCTACACATGGCTTTTCCATTTGACCTGGATTTCTTCACAATATGGAACTAGGTTCTATGGACAAGCATTCTAAGATGAGAGCGAGACAAAAGCCACATCCTTTTATAACCAGATATATATATACACACACACACACACACACACACACACACACGCACATATATATATACATATATATTATATTCCACTAGATATATATTATACATATTATAGATATTATATATATATATATTAGATAGATAGATAGATTAGAGATATAAATATTCAAGAGCCAGACAAAAGCCGCATCACCTTTTATAACCATATGGTTATATATACATACATATTACCAGGTTATATAACATATCTTCCATATTCCATATATCCACAGTGAAATAGATCCCCACAATTTCATGTTAGAGAAAATAGACTATGCAATTTTATGAGGGAATAGAAAAGTTCTGGAATTGGAAATAATGCTCTGATTACTTTTGGAAAATACAATTTATCTCAAGTCTGCTGAATTCATCCTTTGACATGTTTTCATTTATTTTCTGTGTTTCAGAATTTTTTCCATTTTTAATTTTCAGACTTAGGCCTAATTTTTGTGGGTTTTTTTTACGGGATCATATACTTAGCCATCACTTTGCTGACATTACAATTGAGGTTCATAAGACAAGATAGACAAACACAGGGCTCAGATCATCATTTTGAACTGGAATCCTTTTAATTTTTCTCTAACCAGCTGTATTGATGATTTTGAAGAAACATGTGTTGAATTTTAAGATTGAAATTTTATATTAAAAGTGAAAATTACGTTATTGTAACTTGTGAATGAAACACTGCTGGTTGTGTTATAGATTAAATAAAATTGGCAGCAAGTGAAAAGTAAACAATATTAATTAGCAAATTACACATGGGCAAGCAATCAATACTGTCTAAAATAAAATTCTGCTAAACTCTTAACCGGCAGCAATACATCATTTAAATCCCAGAGCGACAGCAGGGGCCGCAATTATAAACAAATGTAAAAAAAATCACTGCAACATTTTTGAGACCACCTACAGCCTCCTTAGAATTAGAATGTTTACAGTTATAATTTCCATATCATCGTACTTAACCACATATCACTTTTTAATTATTAATGAAATTTATATTTTTCTTATCCACACACAAAAGTGTTTTCACTTAAAAACTAGAGTAAAGCAAAATAATAAATAAATCAAGTTACTCATAATTTTACTCAAAGAAACAATCATGCTAATATTTTATCAATATCCTTCAATTCAATTGCTTTCTTGTTCTTCTACATCCCTATCTTCTTTTGTCTCTGCCCGTCTTTCTCAACTTTCTTCTGTAATTATCATATTATCATATTATATTATATTATATTATATTGACATCTTATCTTTGTTTTGTCTTCTTCACAATCACTGAGTTTGAATGTCATGATTAGAAGATTTGTATACAGTTAAATGTGATAATATTCTACACCTGTATTTAAATCATTTCGTATGTTTAAACATGAAGTTTATGTGTCCCTTCTCTAGGTTTCAACATTTATTACCACAGAGTCATACATCTTTATTGGAAATGGATCTTTTGTACTCAATTAACATAGCTTTCTGGCTGGAGACTTTGGTGTTGGAAACGAGGGCCCAGCGTGCTGGTCACGTGAGCCCATGTGAGCTCTCTGAATGTCACTAAGTTCCCTCCAAGTCTAAGGGGAACAGAGTAACTCATGACGTCTATTCAAAGACATTTCATACGCGAATGTATTTCTGATTATGAAATCCATTCAATTCAAACACATTTAAAGCATCACTTATGCCTTTTGAAAGAGCAGGCACAATTCTAGAGATGAAATGGGTTGCACACGTAATTTTTATATGAAAGCAATGTTTGCTTCAAAATACGATTTATGTTATTTAACAGTTCTTCTTCAGCTGTGGTTCGGCCTGGATTTCAAGTCTCATCACACTCCCACTGTTTTCTGACTTCTTAAGAGCCAAGAAGATAGTGTGCCATGATCAAAACCCAGTGTGCTTGAACAAGTTAACTACTTAGTAAAAACATTATGTCTAGGAAAAAAAGAGCAAGTACAGGGACAACTATCTGCAAGATTTTTGTTGTGACAGAGTGAGTTTTTTTTTTTCAAACCAGGTATTAAAGGGGAAGCTCAGCAAAAGGTACACATTTCAAAGGTGCTTTCAAACAGAGAGTTTCTTTTCTGTGTCCGTTACCCGAATGAGAAATGCATTGTAAAGGCTAAGTGACCAATAAATGGATTTTAAGCATGCGATTTAGTTGGACTCTTCCTCTTTTTCATTTGAATCTTGTTTGATTACCATTTTTTCAGATGCTTTCAAATGTTTACAATCTATCATAAGAGCCTTCTTTTATATAGCACAGTACCTCCTTCCACTGGGCACATCCCAGCATGACTCCAGCATTTATAGAGGGGGGATGATTCCTAATAGGCTAGTTTTTCAACTGCAAGTGGAATAAAGGCTAATTGCAACAAACCACCCCAGTTTAGTAAAACTAGAAGTCTCCTGGCCAGTCAGACAAATCCATTAGGATTTTATTGGGTCCTAAAAAGAGTTATGTGATTCCCTAGGATCCAATCCTTGTCAATCAGGCATGGTAAATTGGATTCTTGAATAGGGAAATCCCTTAGGGAGAGTAGATGTTATCTAGATCAGATGCAGTGATTTTTTCGACTCTGTGCTCACTAGGTTCTGTTCTCTCTTTAGTGAACCAATAAAACCATAATAAGTATTGATTAACCCATTACTGAGCATTATCCACTGGCTTCTGCCTGGCTGTATTTAAACACTACATTGTACTTTCACAGTGCCACTGTACAAACACTTGCCTTGCTTTGCCCTCTTGCCAAGATGGTACCAAGTATATTTCCTGTTAGTGAAGACTAAATATTTCAATTATACTACCCCTGCCGGTTTCCAGGATGTTCTGCTGGTTTTCTGAAGAAAAAAAAAAAATCATGCAATTTGGTTCTGGTACAATTGGATATATGCATAAATCAAGTGTTTTAGTGTTTTCAGATCTCAAGTAATATTTTCCATCAGGGGAAAAAGTAAAAGTTTCATCAGAAAACCTAAGAAAGCTTTTCATGTTGACAAAGTAACTTTTACATTAGTCTAGCATTGTATGTCTTTTAACAAATTATGTAACCTTCTAATTATTTATGATGTCACTATAGGGAGTTTTCATTAACACACAGCTGATTTCATTAAGTACTGAAAACTTCATAATATTCAAGAGACCTCCAAACTAAAGTTTGCCTGATGTTATGAAGCTTTAGTGGAGGTGTTTAAAGGTTCCCCTGTAAATTGACTATGTATGAAGATAAAATTTCTGAGGGGGCTGATCTATGATATTTTCAGAAATTCCTTTAACTACTACGCGATTCGTAGCTCTCTGATTCTTCTTTCTGTGTGCTACTAACAGTTAGAAATGCAAAGATCAGCCAGATAAATTAAGTTTGATTAGAGGGGACAAGGTCATGTGCTGAATGGAGATAGGTCAATCTTAAGCATCAGAGAGAAATTCACATTTTTTTTACATCCACATAAATTATTATGTTTTTATAAACTATTTTGTTTCATATTTATTCTGACTACATACAGTTTTTAGAAAAAAATATGCTTTGAGAAATTGATGCGTATTTATGTTATTTTGGAGTTTATAGTTTCCAAGGCTATATTGCCTTTTGTGTTCATTATAGAATAGTCATTTGATCAAGTGATTTTCAATACATTGTCAAAATAAATTACATTCACTTCATTAGATGTACAGGAAGTGTAGCTAAAGCAGGGACAAGTATTAATTTAGGACTCTGCAGAAACTGACACTCCATCTTATGACCCTGAGGCTGTATTATTCAAGATACCTAGTGATGGAAGGAAGTCTGTCTCCATAGCAATTACCTAAATCTTTTATCAGTCATTTCTGGAAAGAAAATTAGAGCAATTGTGTCAGGATGGTCATATGGGCAGAAATTGCACACTCATTCAAACCACTTATGTGTCTGACTTTGTCCTTGCTTGATCGCTGCTTTTGTTTACTACTCTGTGTTTGAAAGCTTGATTGGACATGAGCAGATGTGCCAAACTGTAACCACAAAAGGTTGGCCTTTTGTTTTCTTATTTCTTTCTTCCTTCCTTTCTTTCTTCCTTCTCTTTCTTTATTTCTTTCTTTCTTCCTTTTTTCTTTCCTCTTTCTCCTTTCTTTTTCTTTTTCTTTTTCTTAGCAATATTATTAAATTATACTGCTTCTGCCTACTAAGAAAATTACTCCGATAAAACTAACAGTATTAAGGAAACTCAATTAGATATTGTTAAAGTAAGTTGCAACAGCTCTTTCTCCTTATTAGTATTCAACCCAGTAATATTTAATCGTCAGGTAATTGCCAGCTTGTAGAAAATTTGGCAAAGACTGTATCTCTTCTCATCATATTGTATGACATGTGTGTATTAATCGTTTAGATAATTGATGTCATACCAGTAAACTTGTCAGTGTGGAAGGCCACTGTCTAAATATGATTTTATTGATCTAGTCTAGAAGTTTTAAAAATATTGAAACAAATTAACAACCAAGGAGGAGTTTCAGTTGCACTGTGGGAAAAGCTTCAAAAATCCTTCTGAACATTTAGATTTTTGCACCGTTGGATTTTTGAAATAAGAATAAAAAGCTTAACTCTTGATCAATAAGAGTTACAGTTTTCATTGAGTGGTATGAACAACGCAGTCTAAGCTTTCCCTTCAAGTTCCTTGTTCAGGAAAATTTACAATTAATGGCTTTCTACAACAGCAAAGATATCCCTTCTTCATGACTCAGCTAGGGACCTGCCAGACTAATCTATTCCCAGTGGGCTGGCCATGGTCCTTTACTCTATCTGTCTTAGCATATTGATTTCTGAGCTGTCTTATTGGTTCCTAACATAATTATAGCAGGAGTGGGTCTCTTAGTACAGCTAATACATTTACACCATGGCATCTAGGGGAGCTTATTATAACGGCATCCGGCAGTGCCGTTATAGTTAAGGGTCAGTTTCTACTTCTATTATAAACCTCATTCTTCAGGGAGTTTATATATTAGCAGTTTTAATTTATATTTAAAGGAAAAAAAAAAGTCCGGCATTGTGTCATCCAAGCTTAACACATTTCTGCCCTTAAAAGTTAATAAAACTGAAGTCTCTCTGTTTGCCATACTTTTGACATTTTCAGGAAAACAAATGATATTTTCTATCCTTATGGGATCTTTGACTTAGCAACTAGTTTGATGTGTAGTTCAGTTGTGGTATCAATAGAGATATTTTTTATATCCTAAACATTTTATGAATAGCATACTTGATTATGTTTTCGTCTACAGAAGTTATGATGACTCCAGGCCCCCAAAGATTAAGTAAATATGTTTATCCACAAAACAGATAAAAGATTTGACAGAAACAATGTTTCTTGAAATAGAAAAATTACCAATATGATTTTTTAGTGAAATATTCATAATAAATAACTCTTTCTAAATATGACAGTACAGTATGTAAAGAAAGAAATGTAGCCCATATAGGACAATTGTGTTTACTTTGCAGAATTTAAGACACACAGAAGAGTAAACAATTGACTAATGAAAGTTTGGTTGGCACTTGTAGATGTGAGAAATATGAGGCTGCTTTGTCTCAAAACCATCATGGTTACTCGGGAGCTGGGCAATCTGAACACACACTCTTTCCATTTCTGGCGATGAGTTTGAAGCATTTGGAGTGATGAGTTATATATGGGCATTTCACTGCTGTGTTGTATCCCAGGATCCTTGAATTCGTTATAAATTTCAGAACATACCAAAACTTCCTGCCAGATTTTATGTGTCTTCTCTAACCGCTCTTGAAAGTGGTGAAGATGGTGCTTAAGATCCAAAGGGAATCTGTGGAATGGTTAACTCATAATCTTTCATTTCCTTAGGTCTATATTTATGCTATGCAAGCTCTAATTAAACTATGGTACAATGAAAGTCATGTAATAGTCACATTGGCCCTGGAATCATTTCTATTTTTATATATTCAAATGGTATAAGAAGTTGAGACTATGTATAATATTACATATGCTTTTGAATATATAACTGATATACTGTATACTACATAAAGAATATATACTATATACTGGTAGAGAAACTTTCCCGATAACTCAAAATTTACTTATCTAAGGGAAACAAACTTGTAATCTGAACACCCATTTCTAAATTGCATTGTATGTCACTTTTTGTACGTCCCCCTGCTATAAAGCAAGATTTCATCTGATATTATTGGAATGTGGTTTGGTTCATCCATTTCTCCTATTTTCATGGCAAACATCGTTCTAAGAACAGAGTGAGGAAAGATTCAAAAAAAAAATAAATCATGCTTACTGTACAAAAGCTTATAGTTTAGAAAAAGAGAAAGTGTTATAAATGCCCTAGTAAAGTAAAAAAATATTGAAGGGTGCCTGGGTAGCTTAGTTGGTGAAGCATCCGACTTCAACTCAGGTCATGATCTCGTGGTTCGTGAGTTGGAGCCCCGCATCAGGCTCTATGCTGACAGCTCAGAGCCTGGAGCCTGTTTCGGATTCTGTGTCTCCTTCTCTCTCTGCCCCCTCCCCTGCTTGTGCTGTCTCTCTCTCTCTTTCTCTCTCTCTCTCTCTCTCTCAAAAATGAATGAAAAAAAATATTGAGAGGTATAGAGCCTGGAGGAGATAGTGATGATTCTGATAAACAGAGTCAAGAAAGGCCTCAAGAAGGACATAATATTGATAGGTAGCCAGTGTGACCACCTACTAAATAGCTTCAAACTATCACGATGGATTGATTGATCAGTTGACTTGTTAATGTATTTATTTACCTGTCTTACAGTCTTCCTCACATAAAAGGCTGTTTTCAGGGTACATGTGTATGGCAACATCTGTTTTTGTTTTTGTTTTTCTCATTCTCATTTCTTTTCATTTATGGTAGCCTAGAAAACCAAGTAGCCACATGTCAGATCTACACAAAGAGCAAAAATGAATTAGAATCTGAGTGGCCACTTTAATGGCTCTGTTACATGTAAAGTGCAAGTATTTTAATTCATGTACTTTACAATATCTATTTTAGACACTCTGCACACCTCTTTTCTTAATCACTGTTGCATTCCAGGTGTAAGAGTTTGCCAAATAGTTTATTTCAGGGTAGGTAAAATAGAAATTGAAATTAGAATTTTTTGGTCAACTATGCTTCAATAAAAATAAAATAAAGTAAAATAAAATAAAAAGCACACTTTTTGGTGCTGGCCTTACTAGTTTGAATGCCAGGACTCCCCTTTATACTCCTTAATGTAGGATTGTGGGCAAGTTCTTGGCCCTTACTGCCTCAGTTTCCTCATATATCAAGTGGAAGTAATAATAGCAGCTATCTTATAAGGTTATCTGTGAGGGTTCATGGGGCTAATGTGTAGTGAGTGTTTAAAATCAGGCCTGGCATATAGTAGGCACTATTTTTAAGCATTTGGTATTATGTAGTGTGCTGTAAAACTAGACGCCAGGCTCACTATTCGCGCCATTGTATTGTTGTCAATTATGTCCCAGACAGATTAGAAACTCCTTGAGAACAGAAGCCAAACTCTTTTTGAGCTCATTCCCTAATACTAAGGAATCTGGGCTTTATTTTGTCATCTGGTCTCATGGTAAGTGACCAAGGGATTGCATGCAGGGAGGGTTGTAGTCAGAGTTGGGTTTTGAAAAAGGTAATTCTTGGCAGTCAGGAGATAATTTTGTAAAGAGTGTGTAGTAGGTTGAATTGTGTCCCCCCCCCCCCCTTAAATTCATGTCCACCTAGAACCTCAGAATGTGATCTTATTTAGAAACAGGGTCTGCGGAGATGTGATTAGTTAGGATCAAGATGAGATCATACTAGACTAGAGAAGGCCCTAACTTCAATGACTGGCATCCTTACAAGAAGAGGAAAAGAAACAGAGGCACGGAGAGAAGGCATGTGAGGACAGAGGCAGAGACTGGAGTTGTGCAGCCACAAGCCAAGGAATGCCAAGAATTGCCAGGAGAAGTTGGAAGAGGTGAGGAAAGATTCTTCCCTAGCTCCTTCAGAGGGAGCAGACACTTTGATTTCAGACTTCTACTTGTCAGAACTGTTGGAGAATAAATTTCTATTGTTTGAAACAAAAAAGAAAGAAAGAACACTTTTTTATCTTTACGTAAGTGTCGCAGAACAATTCTGCGTTCTCCTCTTCTTCCTAGTAGGTGTAACAGCTGGGCTTGTGGTTAGCTGTGACCATGTGACTGTCACCTAGTCAATACACTGAGAAAGGAAGGGATGCATGCTGTTTCTAGGAAAAGGACTTTACGATGTGAATATACTTCCCATGCTCTGTGTTTGCTCTTCTTAGGCTGGATAATTTGGCCCTAGTGCGTGGTGAAACCACAGGATGGAAGGTACCTGAAGGCCATGGATCATGTGGAGAAGAGTCATTCCACTAAGCCTTCATGTTCAGCACCTGGGAACACAGTATGAGGTGTATATGATCCTATGTGGCATGTGTGATTGTTATTGTAACCCAGATCACCTAAATTACACAATATGTTATGAGGGTCTGTTTATGCATGAAATATATAAATATATATATTTATTAATAGTTCTAATTTCATAGATTATGCATATTACATTTAAATTTTTTAAATATGTATTAATTTTTGATAGAGACTGACAGAGTGTGAGCAGGGGAGGGGCAGAGAGAGAGGGAGACACAGAGTCCGAAGGAGGCTCCAGGCTCTGAGCTGTCAGCCCAGAGCTAGACACAGGGCTCAAACTCACCAACCCCAAGACCATGACCTGAGGCAAAGTCAGCTGTTTAACCAACATAGCCACACAGGTGCCTTGCATATTACATTTTAATTTTCAGTAATTTTACTCTTAAATAGATTTTTTAAAGCTATTTATTTACTTATTTACTTACTTAGTTTTGATTTGTTTTCTTCAGAGAAGTCCTGGGGAAGACAAATACAATGACTGTATGAGATGCAAAGTGAGAAATCAGTTTTTAAAGAAATTGGTAAACTCAGTGAGATAATTGATTAGTAGCTGCAGATAGTCCAAATTTCTTACCAGATGGGCTAGTAGTTTTACAACCATTGAGATCCAGTCCAGCCCATTAAACGTTGCTTTCTTCTTGCAGGTTATGGGACACAGATGGATGGGCATACACAGATGCATACAATCAAAGACATGACCTCATGATTATGCTACTAACAGGTAAATCTTTGAGGTTTATAAATTAGATCAAATTACAATAAATTTTAAGGGCTTAGCATTTCAGCCAGCACTCTTGAGTCATTCAGATTTTCTCAGAACATTTCATGAAACATAGCTAGATATGTTTTTCATACTAAAAATAAACTTTAGCTAGACATTTAACTTTTTTAAAAGACCATTTTGTGAGTTCCGTATGAAGTATGGAATTACAGCGGCACAGGAATTTTACAAATAATGAGGTGAAAACAGCTTAACCAAAATTTTCAAATCTTCAAAAGAATTCTACTCTGGTTTATAACAGAAGTGCCTCCAGATCCACAGTCGCAGCAAGATGGCTGAGCCCCTCTGTAATACAATTCATATTCACAAAATAAGCTTTTTCTTGGTAAAGATGGCTTTACATCTCCTGTCATAACAAAGAAGAATTGCCAACTATTTATTTCAGTGTTCCTAATTGTTGTCAAAATGTGACCTAAAACTCTGACACAGAATTTTTCAAAGTCAGGCCTGCAGAAGGCACACGCATTTATCAATGTTTATCCCACGTTCACCTAGGCGGCAGCACTTGTGAAGGTCTGTTTTTATTTAATTCTCAAGATTTTGTTGTTAATGGGAAAACCGTCTCATAAATTAGGGAAGTGCTCCATTACAAGCCTGACAGAGATTGATTTTGGTTCTGCTGCTGGTCACTACCAGCAAGTGAAGGCCGCGGGAGCCGCAACTCCAGCCAACGCTCGTCACTCCAAAGGTGATCATGGAACAAGTGTTCATTAAGAAGGGAGCGGATGCTTGGCAACACACCCGTGAGCCGTGTGCATTCGCAGCCCTGGGCTCTATGGACACTCCCCTGGCCGTCCAGTTACACGCGTTCGTGTGATGGAATAAGGTAACTTTGAAGAGTTTGCCTGCAGATCTGACAAAAACAAACAGAACCAATTAAAGGCCTAGCCATCCGCGACACCTGGATGGCTCTGTTGGATAAGCGCCTGACCTCGGCTCGGGTCATGATCTCACGGTTTGTGGGTTCGAGCCCCAGGTCGGGCTCTGTGCTGACCGCTCAGAGCCTGGATCCTGCTTCCACTTCTGTCTCTCTCTCTCTCTCTCTCTCTCTCTGCCCCTCTCTGCCTCTTGGACTCTTTCTCTCTCTCTCTCAAAAGTAAATAAATATTAAAAAGTTTTTTTTAAAGATTTCAGCCATCAAATGTAAAACAAGAAAATGGATCCTGTTGAAGGGGTAGCCGCCACCCTGGAACTCCACAGAATAAAATGGCTCTCGATGGGAAGATAATGCACCCAAAATGTGAACTTAAAAACTCGAACTTGGTTCAGCCAAATGCCGTGAATTCTTTCCTGAAACTCATGAAAAATAAGGTTCAATCAGCTAAAATTGTAAGATAATTGCAAAATAAAATAAAATCAAATAACAAGGAAATGTCTGAATTCTTGTTCTTTGGGAAAGAAATTTTAGTAAGTAGAGTTGAAAAATAGGGTTTTTCTTTGACTTCCAGATGACCAACCCGTTTGAATAAAAATTTTAATCCTTTAAAAATTTTTCAAAATAATTACTACTATCATTAAAGGGCTTATTTAATCTGTTTAAAAAAATTCAGTTATATTTTCTGCCTAAAATAACTGGCAAGTGCCATTTAGGACCATAAACTACATTAGAAGTAAAAGTAAGGGACGTCTGGGTGGCTCATTCGGTTAAACGTCAGACTTTGGCTCAGGTCATGATCTGGTTAAATGTCAGACTTCGGCTCAGGTCTTGATCTCCGGGTTGGTGAGTTTGAGGCTGCTTCAGATTCTGTGTCTCCCTTTCTCTCTGCCCCTCTCCTGCTCGCACTCTGTCTCTCTGTCAAAAATAAACATTAAAAAAGTTTTAGTGTAAAAAAAAAAGTGTACTATACTGAAATAAAAGAGAAATATAAAAGAAATAGAAGAGGAATGGTGGTTGCTATAATTCCCAGGAAAGTCCATTCCTGCTCTCCTAGCATGGTGTCACTGCATAACAACCTCTGTCCTCCATAATCTTCTATCACAGTTTGATGACTAAACAAACGCATTCTGTTCTAGTGTTTATGGCAGATTATTTGTTTCCATAATTACATATGGCAGAATAATGTAAAAGCTACAAAATGGAAGATGTGGGCATAGTAAAGTCCATGGTCCAACAAAGTGTCTCGATCATGAGACTTATTGAAGATATTATTAAGAGATTAAACAAAATGCCCTAGATCTGATGTGTGGCTCTCGAGGATTCAAAAGGACATTTAAAAAATATGCAAATACTGTATCAGTTTAGGGTTCTGATATCTACTTATCCTAAGCTCCAAATTTGTGGTGTGAGTATAACTAAGGAGACTGTATGGATAAAATAGTTCTCTTGTGTCTCTTCTTCCTTACTCAGTAAATTAAATAATTACTGAAACACATCAACTGCCTTGCAAAATCTGAAATAGAAGTGTAAATTGCTCACATTTTTTCTTCAAAAGTTATATTTGATCTTTACTTTCAATAAAATGAAAACAAAACAATAATATGTTTTTACAGTTTTAGAACTTTTGTTTGGTTTTCTCTGGACAGTATGGTACTAAGATATTTGTGTGTTGTGTAGACAATAAAACTTAACAACGTTTCTCTGCAACTGAACTACACGGCTCAGATTTTTCTATGAGGAAGGAGTAAAGTCAATTTTCTTAAGAGCAAATATAAACTAAAAGTGTTTTCTAGAGAAATAAAACTGTAATGCCCTAAAATTTAAAGTTCTTTTCTTTTTAAAAGTAACATCATAGGGCCTTGGGATTGTTTTTCTGCTCTGCATTGTTTTCAAAGTCACCTCATGGCAAGCGTGGGAAACACATTGACTACAACTGGGTTTTGTAAGCAGGCTTCATGAAATAGCAAATTTGTTGGGAGCTAAGGATGAATCTCACTATAGTTATTAAATTACTGTTCTTTAAAAAACATTAGACAAATAACAGGAAATCACGCTGTGCAGCAAGATAATATAATAAGGCTTCAATTATAAGAGTTACGAACAATAAGTGAGCCTCTAAATGGCAAAGTTGAAAGTGACCTTTTATTGTAACATAACATTTTCATGGTTTAGAACTTAAATCACTGTATCTTCAACAACAACAACGACAACAAATAGAGTGTGTTTATCTATATGGCACACATAGTTTTTTATAAACCTATAGTGTAATAGCATTTGAGGAAAATTACTTTGTAGTTTAATTTAACGGATGCTATTTGCAGCTGCATTTTAGTTTCTAGTGACTGGGCATTTTATCAGCTTTGCTAGTTACAAAGGACCCAAATTCAGGTCTCTTTTGGCCTTCATTTACTTTTTAGAATATGGTTTCAAGGGAAACTGAAAACGTGGATGTCACACGGGCATTGGACAGAGTGACAAGATTATACCTACCAACCTTCATGAGCAGGAGTAGAGGACATGTGAAAATTTCTAAAAAGTTTATCAATTCAAAAGTCTTCTGCTATCATAACAACTTGATCATTCTCACTCATTTGATGTAGCAATGATTTGCCCTCAGGTTATCTTTTAATTACCTCACTGACTAGAAAAATCCTTCCCAAACATCCAATACCTCTGAAAACATTCTGAGTCTCATTGTAAGACTAATTTCTTATTCCTGTGCTCCAGTATGTCCCCTACATTCTGTGACAACTTCTATGGAAATACTAATGACCATCTTTCTTGATCATTGACTCTGTGCCAGGCATGTGCATGTTATTTCATTTGCTTCAACAACCTCATACATAGAGATAAGCACCATTGATGTCCTCATTTCACGATGAGGAAGACTTGCTAAGGCTAGGCTGAAAAGTTATCAGCTAAAAAGTAGGGGAGCTGAATCTGTACTCCTGATCTTTCTAATTGCAGAGCTCATTCTCCTTGATCATTCTTGTATATTGTTTGTCACTTTAGTCCCAGGCATGAAATCATACAGATTTAGTTCAAGTGTAATCTGAGTCATAAATAACATCTATGTTAGAGATGCTTTTCTGCTCTGGATTGTCCATTTAAAATAAAACCAAACAATACGCCGCCACCACCACCAACAACAACATCAAACAAAGCCTGTGCACCCTGGTTCTCTACACACAGAGGCTGAGTAACTTCCAAGGAGTTTCCTGAGCCCTGTATGAGAAATTAGCAGCGTTAGGTCAGAGTGTTCATTGTTATGTGTGGTGGTTTGCATTATCAACCCCAATTTTACTCGTCCATTCATAAATCCTTTTGCCATGGCCTCATCATGGGCAGAGTATACATTTCTTGTCCCCTGACTTTGAGCTTGGATATGTGACCTACTTTCGCTAATGATAAATAGACAAGTGATGGTGTGCCAGCTTCATGTCTGGGCCATAAGAGGTCTCACATGTTTCTGCTTGCTGTCATTGCCATAAGAATATGCCCAGGCTAGCCTGTTGGCTCCGAGAAGATATAGAGCAAAGCTGCCCAGATGAACACAACCCAGAGCGGCTGAAACCCAGCTGGATCACAGACATGTGAGTAACAATACATTATGTTGCTTTAAGCCACTGGGTTTGAGGGGCGTTGATATATGGAAATATTTGTGACTAAGTCATCAAGCATAAAGAAAGGATCACAGTGAGTTAGTATTAGTTTAGCACTTACTACTTTCAGCAAATAAAATAAATAGGGCCTTAAGGCCTTGCCACTGTGATATTTTGATACCTAATATTTCTAAAATTTATCTTGATAAGTAAGAGAAAGTCATGGAGCTCATGAATATGCTTTTTTGATCAGATTTAACCCTCTACTTCTGACATAACAAACTTCTGGATCAGTGAAGAACTGTGGGGATCCTGGTGAAGGAGTATAGGCAGGGAGGTAGGGGGAAAGAGTCACTCTAATGAATTAGTATATAACATCTCTCCTTTGGGGAAGATACATTGAAACTGAATTTCGTGTGATCTTTCACAAGGAATCAATATTCTAAAGTTACATGACCCGAATGGGACCCTAAACTCATACTCACGACTCTATATCCTCTAGCTAACTCGTAGAACTTCCAGTAGTGACTCTCAATAATTAAAACTGATATGTCCCAATGCCCAAAGTTCTCAGGATAAATTCCCATACAATCGTAGGCTAAGTTCAAGATGAGACAACAAAGGTAAAAGAACAGTTATGGCCCTGTTCCTGTGGCCAAAGTGCTGCCTCTTAGATTAGCCTGTGAAGCAAAAGATATTCTAACTTGTGTCATGATGCTTGACTTGCCCTTCAATGCAGCTCAGAAATCCTGCTAAATGTCTCTGGCCAGCCTCCTTGGTAATCATCCCAGCATGTGTTCTAAAAGCTTCATTACTATTCTGAGACTTCCTTCTTCCACCATTCTCTCTCTCTCTCTCTCTCTCTTTTTTATTCAGAACGATCCCTTTTATTTTTATTTCACGTAGAAAATGGAGGTTACATGAACTACCTCCATCTTCTGACCTTCCATTTGTACACCTATTAGCATTGGCACCAATCTCAGAAATTTTTCATATACAAAGCTTCTCTTTTAATGTAATGTTAATTTATTCATATGAGCTCTTGATTCCTGAGTCCTCAACCTTTCATTTTTCACTGAGTCCTTTAGTACAGGAGCATGCTGACGTATCATCCATCCACGCACTTCCCAACTCGCTCTCCTCTTAGCGATCTCCATATAGCTCTGCTTTAAAACCAGGTTTACAGAAAGAGGAGGATAAATTTCCAGTTGCAAGTTATTTGCCAACCTTAATAGTGTTATTTGTATCTACCGGGTACAAATGCGAAAGTGGAACAAAATATGTAACAAAACTGCTTAGGAACATCACAGAAGAACCAATGCGAAAAGGATTTGGGGAGCCTTAATTCTAGAAAGGACACATTGAGGGAGTTTTTCACTAACACTTGCTGTTTTGTCAGGAATGATTCACCACTTCTTGCTACAGAGAATAGACTTCTTTTAAAAATCAGCAGCCTCTCTGGGCTGAGGAGAAAGAGGTTGCAGTGAGGGACTTCCAAAGCAGCTAGTACTTGAGGGAGGAAATTGTCCAGAAGACTGACCTACAGAAGACTAAACCCAGAAATGGGATATTATTTGGCAATAAAAAAGAATGAAGTACTTACATGCTATGACATGCATGTTGTAATTCATCAAGCAACCACTGACATTAATATTAAATAAATTTTCAGTAAGTCAATTAATAAAAGAGAAAAATGAAACAAAAAATACTTGAATAATCCAAAAGTAGTAAATAATGGAGAAATGATAGGACAAAAGCAAAGATGAAAGGAACAGAGACAAAACAAGCAAACAAAAAAATTCAAATTACTTATGTTAATACTTATATGAAATGTAAATGGAATAAATAATTCAATTCAATTTCAAAAACTGTCAGGCTGAAATAAAAAGCAAAATACAAATATATGCTGTTGATAAGAAACCTATGCTAAACCAGACTAAGAAAAATATTAAATATGAAAAAAACTAACAGAAGAAAGCTAGAGTAGCTATATTAAGTGTAGAAAAGGAGAACTTTAAGGCAAAAGTATTACAGGATATAAAGGAGAACATCTGATTTTTAAAAAGATTAATTGAATAGAAATATATAGTAATTCTAGGTGCATACACCTACCATAATGACAACATTTCTAAAGCAGAAATTACAGCACCAAGAGGAGAATTAGGGGCACCTGGCTGGCTCTGTTGGATGAGCTCTTGATTTTGACCCAGGTCCTATTCTTGATTTTGGCTCACAGAGCTCACAGTTCGTGGGATCAAGCCCCCCGTGGGGCCTGTGCTGATGGCATGGAGCCTGCTTGGGATTGTCTCTTACCTCTCTCTCTGCTTCTCTTTTACTCACGTGCTCTCTCTCTCTCTTTCTCTCTCTCTCTCCATCAAAATAAATAAGCACACCTTAAAAAAAAAGAGAGAATCAGACAATTCTACAATCCTATTGTGAGAGTGAAACGTACTACTCAGGAACTGTAAAAGAACAGCAGAAAAATATATTAGTAAGATTAAACTTGATTTGAGCAACACGAATAAACAATTTGAACTAATTATTATATACCAAAAGTATGTCCATCAGCGGCAGAATGCCTATTCTTTTCAAGTACTAAGACACATTTATCTGGGTAGATTTAGATATAGTAAGTGCGTGTGTAACAAACTGATAAATAAGAGGAAAAAAAGAATGAAAACATTTCAATAATCTAAAAGAAGTCAATGAAAGAGAAATGATGGAACCAAAAAAATTGAAATGGATATAAAATAAGATTTAAAAGGATATGGTAATTATAAAATTATATAGTAATGACATAAAAATATAAATAGGATAAATAATTCAATTTTTAAGAATAGGGAAATTCACTTCTGTTAACATGTCCTTTCTATTTAAGCTGTTCTAAGGATTCTATAAAACTCCCCTAGAAGGATTCCAGCACTTTATTCAAGTTATTTGTGCAGACTGACAAGCTGATCTTATATTTAGTAGAAAAGCAAGGGACTAACTGTAGCGAATATAATATTGGAAAGCATCAATGAAGGAGGACGTATGCTACGTGACTTAAACAGTGATTCTAAATGATAAAGTTACAGTAATTAGGACAGTATTGTATTGGTGTAAGAATAGACAAAAAGACAAAGATTTCTACATGGGCCCTGAAGAAATCGACCCATCCACATACTGTCACCTGTGGAACAGTTGTGAAAGGACTTATTTTCCAAAAATGGAGCTGGTTCTTATATCTATATGAAAACAAACAAACAAACAAACAAACAAACGAAACTTGAGGTGATGTGGGCAAGATATAGTAAATAGTACACACAAATATTAATAACTTGAACTTTATTAAAATTAAAAGTTTCTCTTTTCTAAAACACCATGAAGGGATAGAAAAAGCAAGTCATGATAGGGAAGAATGTATTTGTAATTCACATATTGAAAAAGACACATATTCAGAATATATACAGAACTTCACAAATCAATAATAAAAAAGTAGACAATCATATAAAAATCATCAGAAGATTTGAATGTGTATTTCACAAATGAATGCCAACAAAATTAGGCTTCAAAAAGATGCAAATTAAAATCACAATGAAACAGCACACAAGGGTCAGACTGGCAAAAATAAAAACAGATGGAAAACACAAACGTTGGCAAAGATGCAGAACAACTCTCATACTTTGCTGATGGGAGTGTTAATTAGTGTGACCACTTTGGAAAATTTTTGTATTTTCCTGTTAAAATTAAACATATGCCTACATTCCCATCTAACAACTTTATTCTTAGCTATATACCCAAGAGAAATGAGTACATTAACTCCCAAAAGATAAGGATAAGAATGTTAATTGCAGGAAAGGAACCACTGTAGTAACTGAAAACTTCCAGTAACTGTAATAACCAAGAACTCTTCACCAATATGACTAAAATAAATAACAGCTTAAAAATTTTGAGTATATTCATAGCATGGAATACAATGGAATACAAAAGAGTCAATTATGGCTACATGCAACGACATACACTTTGCAGTCAAAATTTGAGAAAAAGAAGCTAGACACAGAAGAGTATGTGTTACATGATCTTATTTGTATGAGTGGAAGAACAAGCATATGTATTCTGTCATGATGGAAATCGGAATAGTGGTTGTCTCCTTGGGCTGGGAGGTGGCACCGGGAGGGGGCATAAGGGAGACTTCTGAGGTGCTGGAAATGTTCTGTCTTGATTTGGGTGATTGTTGCGTATGCATATCTAAACATAAACACTCACTGAACCTATCCTCTGCAGCTCTGTCTCTTTTTCCTTATAAACTGCATTTACTCTCTCTCGATGCCTCACTGTGACCACCTCACTATCTGCCGCCTCCGGGTTTGTCTCTCTCCACTCCACTGAATCCGCTATACTAATTAGGTTAATTAATCATGACCCTTTCAAAAAATGCAAAGGGTATTTAAAAATTTCGATATTCCTTAATCTGTTTGCTGCATTCCAAATCATGTATTGCCAGTCCCTCCCTCACCACTGCTCACTCACCAGACGACCAGCTTCTGCTGCTTCCCCGCCCTTTCATGTTCTCGTAAGGACTTGGCCAGAGTTTCTGATAGCACAGAGGTTGCCTTTGTGCACATTATTTTAAAATGCCCCCTCTGGGCAGATGGATTACAATAAGGCATTTGCTCTGAACAAATGAATTAGCAAAAGGGCTTCTCTATTTGATCTGAACCAGCCGTGCTGCAGGGAAGATGGGCTTGCAAATGGACAGAGAGCCATATTTCAGCCTTATTTTTTTCTTTACCCCTTGGCTGAAAGCCCTTGTGTGGAACTTCACCTATATAACTCTTCCTTGTGATACCTTGCCTGGAATAAGTTCATCAAAATCTTACTTATTATGTGAGGCTCAATTCAAGTGTGAACTTGTCTGTGATACATTCCCAGCTTTCCCCGCACCCCCGCTCCCCCCACCCCCCCCCTCAGAATAGGCATCCACTTGCTCAGTATATTCTGCCATTCCACATGAAAGCAGCCGACCCATTATACTGTGATTGTTTGCATGCTTCATTCCAGTCTGAACTGTAACCCATAAGGGCCAACAATGTGTCCTTTTAATTTTGTAAATTCAATAACATACACACAATGCAGCCTATAAGTGCAATCGGCAAACATGTTTTGAATGAATTGATGAATAAACCCAGTAGCAAGTAAAGACAAAAAATTAATGTCCGCAAGAAAAATACAGTGATTTAAGTGGCACCATCAGATCCAAATTTAGGAAAACTGAAAGGTCTAGAGTTTTTGAAAGTTAACAGATTTACAAAGAATAAAAAAGAAAGTTTAGAGTAATGGACGATGTGTTAGTCTAAATGAAATACGTAAAACCACAAGAAATTCACTTCATGTATATTTATACAGTATGTTTAATGGATTTGATATACTCTACCTATCAATGTCTGATATTTTACAAACTAAATAATGAAGACTTGTCTATCTGAGTTTGGCTTATTCTATGAATCCTCTAAAAAAAGGAACTTGCTAGATATCCGAAGTAGGGCAATATCATCATCTGTTTTCAGATACCGCAGCAACAGAGTGCTGGGTGAAATTTACTAACCCATTCCCAAATGGTTCCTATCTAAAGATTCAACACTAGACTCACTGACACAAAAATATATTGTAGCACAGAAACTGAGATTTTGAAGATATTTTGCAACATTTCAAGAATTTGTGTTTTGAATTTCATTTCTGCAGCAACTCCTATGAGTAAAATTCATCCTTTTAATTTTAAGAACACCAAACAATTACATTAAAAATTTTTTATGAGCCCATTGATTATACAAGACACTGGGCCAGACACAACAGGTGACATACAAGAGTAAATAAGTTGTTAAGGCAATCCCCATCTCGAGGGAGGGAGAGACATATACAAATAGATCAACGATTTGAGACACAGATATTACTTGGCTTGGCCTTCTGCTACCTCCCCTATCAAGAGTGAAAACTTGACAGATTACACCACCACCAGGCGTAAAAAACTATAGCAAATTCTTATTAAAAACGGATGGCCATTTAACTATTATTTCGCAACAATTCTGTTGACTGAACTCTTCCCATGCTGAATTCTTGGTACAAGGTGTTCTGGAAAAAAACTCATTAGTAGTGGAGTCCCCACATTAATGAACATTCCCATATCCAGCTCCACCCCTCCCCCCATCTTGATTCAACAAAGAAAGTTGATCTTTGAATCTTTACTGTGGTTCACACTCATAAGTTCATCTGTCATATGACATCTCAGGAGGAATTCAATGCGTAGTATCGTTGCTGTGGCTCTTCACTTATATTGGCTCTTCCCTTTGTACTTACGCTGGGACATGTCCGTGACATCTTTTCAGTGTGAGGAGATTATTTCACTCTCACTGACTCTTATTCTGCTTCTACTTTTACTTCTACCTCTTAGGTTCAGAATTCTTAGCCTTCTCGAGCAGATGAACTTCAGCAATTTCTCCTCCTCTAAAAGTTCCACATTTTGAGGTGCACTCAGACACAGAATTATAGTGGGGCACAGATGTGAAAGTTGACGATTTAGAGGAGCTTTGAGAATTCTCCTTCTCTACCCTTCTGTCTCAGGAAAGCATCCCATATGTCTGCTCTCAAAGCTTTAATCTTTCCCCTCTCACTGTAAGTGCAATCTACCAAAAATATGCTTTCTTTTAAACTCTGAATGAAGAGAACGAGGAAGAAAGTGAGAGCTAAGACCACAGTTCTTGTCAACTTATATAGAGAAAATTAAGTTTTAGAAAGGATTTTTTCTTGGGAGATAAACAATGAAGAAGTTTTAGGCAGAATGCTTTGTGTTGTCTGCCATTTAAAAAATGTTATTATAATTGTACTTAGGTAATTACCTGTGTTTTACATGGAAAAATATTCAGAATCACTTTCTTCCTAATCAGGTTGTTTTCAAGTTTTTCTGAAGTAATGAGACTAATAGCAGTTTGAAGTTCAGGAAGGAAGTAAAACTTTTCTGACTGATATAATGATCTTTTGATTAAATTATGTTTTACCCTTATCTTGTTTTGGTGTGTTTGTTTGCTTTTAGAATATTACTGGAGGTTCTTAGTTGAGGAATAGGTATAATATTATTTACAAGTGATAGTAGGGTCCTAATCTATGCTTTTGAAGTACCAGAGGGATGGGCACAAAGATATTGTAAAGATAGAACTGATCGTGTCAAGGAATTAATTGCTTGAAAAGAGAGAGTGATAGTCTTGCCCGAGAGACGAGGAAAACAGAAAGAACTATTTTGAAGAAGACACATGTAAAGCTTGAAAGTGCTCCAGCTCCCCCAAGAGAGGCATTTCAGAATGCAGTGAAAACACAGGTCAGAGGGTTAGGTAATTAGACACACCTATAGATAAGGATTTCATAGTCTTTTGCATGGAAGTGAAAATTAAAATGGCGGCAAGCATTTGAAATCGCTAACGTGTATAAGACGAGAGGAGAGTGGATGCAAACATGGGAGGAAGAGTGGGAGAAAAAATCATAGACTTTGGAAGAAGATCAAAATGAAGATTTGCAAATGGCAAGTGGGAGGAGACATTGAGTGAACTATGTGAATGATGCTGAAAGGCATTCAGAAAATTGGACGATGGGTGATGGATTGAGGAGGAATCATGGTCTAGGAAGTGTTAGCAAGAGGAAAAGCTGAAATACTCAAAAACTGATGGGAAAGAGTTGGGTAGAGTAAATTTGTGTGCTAGACAGGTGAGATAATTGTTGAAGAAGGATTCCAGCGAACAACATAGCATTAATTATCACAAATAGAAGGCTAGTCTTAAAAATAAGTGGGTTTTTTTTCTGACTTTTGGGGAAAAAGGGAAAAAATCATGGTGATTATGCACAAGGAGAAAGTGAACAATACAGAAAACATTTGAAGTTAGTTCTTACCCAAATTTTCAATACAGTGGGAATTAAAGGTACCTGCTCAGAGAAATGTGATATTATATATGTTTGAGGGTTTGTGGCAAGATGAATGATTGGTTTGGCTGATGAGCAAAGTGGGAATAAAAGATTGAGAGTAGCTTTTAGAATCCAATGAAGATTCGCTAGAATGAATTCAAAGTGCAACCATTTTAGGGGCTCCTGGGTGGTTCAGTTGGTTAAGCATCGGACTTTGGCTCAGAGTCATGATCTCATTGTTTGTGTGTTCAAGCCCCGCGTCAGGCTCTGTGCTGATAGCTCAGAACCTAGACCTTGCTTCAGATTGAGTCTCCTTCTCTCTCTGCCCCTCTCCCACTCACACTCTGTGTCTCTCTCTCAAAAATAAATAAACTTCAAAAAAATTAAAACAAAATAAAGTGTAACCATTTTTAAAGACGTTTTCCCCCAGAAAAACTTACAACTTGAGAGTCAGGATTAAAACAAAATGTGCATTTGAGTCTATTCGGGTGAAGATACCGAAATACAGCAAAAAAACAAATGGAATATGGAATTATGTGGGGAGGAATGTTATCCTGTGTTAAGAAATAGAATCAATAGATTCAAAATTATAATAAAACAAATTCCAAAGACATGGAAAAATAATAAATTTAAGATTCAAGGGTTCCTGAGTGGTTCAGTTGGTTAAGCGTTTGACTCTTGATTTTGGCTTAGGTCATGATCTCGAAGTCATGAGATCAAGCCCCACATTGTGCTCTGCCCCAGGATTCTCTCTCTCTTTCTCTCTCTCTCTCTTTCTGCCCCTCCACAGCTCTCTCAAAACAAAAAACAAAAACAAAAACAAAAACAAAAAGAAATTTAAGATTTAATAAAGTAATACATTTTTCAAATATTTATGGCTAATAGAAATTACAAAATGATAAATTTATAACAAATTTTTGACAGTATTTTATTTTCAGTAAAAACTGAATGCTAAGGAAAAAAAAATTAGGAAAACCACCTCCTTCATGACACATTGCCACTTGATGGAGCAGATCTTGCAATTTCAACAGAAGGAAACTAAGGGATTGGGATGGAATAAGAGAAACAGGAAGCAGGCGCAGAGACAGAAGATCTCCTCCAGTCTTTAAAAGGGGAGTCTAGGGGTACCTGGGTGGCTCAGTCGGTTACACGTCCAACTTCGACTCAGGTCATGATATCACAGTTCGTGGGTTTGAGCCCCACATCGGGCTCTGTGCTGGAGCCTGTTTCAGATTCTGTGTCTCCCTCTCTCTCTAACCCTCCCCCGTTCATGCCTTGTCTCTCTCTGTCTCAAAAATAAATAAACATTAAAATTTTTTTTTAAAAAAATAAAAATAAATAAAAATAAAAGGGGAGCCTACCCAATCTTTATTCCTAGTTAAGTAGACAGGAAGTGGCTTATCTATGAGAGATTAACTAAAATATTTTCTTAATTTTCATCCAAAGTAAAAATTCCTATTACACTTCTATTGTAAATGCAACTGAGGAAGATGAGAAAGCTGAGGCTGTTTGCAACAGAGTACAAAGAAGTTCTTTACAACTTGAGCTAAAGAAAAGGGAAAAAAATAAAGAATGAAGCACATTGAGGGATGGAGAGATTGAGGTGGGGTCAATGGACTTTGCATAGAGATAGATTTTTCTGGAAGGAGCAAACTAGGAAAGAAAGAGGTTATCATTGGAGATCACGTTTAGCATCAGATATTTCTGAATTAGGTAATCAGAGCCTAAAGTTTTGCTGTGGGAAGTGGAGAAATAATTGAAAAAGTCACGGGAGGAATACGTACACATGCGTGTGTCAGATATGTCCTTCATGTCTAATTTGAAGTCCAGATGTATGATGAAAGCAGTTGGAGTGGAAAAGAATATGAGTCTAGGAGTCCTCACTAATACATTAAGTGATAAAAATAATTAGAACAAACAAAAACAGAAACACCTGTCAGTTCTTTCATCCTTTCCATGAACTGCTACGTGTCCATCCCCATTAAATTCCAGCATTGCTTTCTTGATAAAGCAGCCACAAAAGTAGGATAAAATGAAAGTATTTACAACTCTTATTATATATTCAATGGCTTTCCACTAAGCTGGTTTTCAAATGCCCTGAACTGGCACACTGGGTGGATAGAAGGAACTGACAATAAGGTTCCTGTGCGGGCATGTTCCAGTGTCACCAAGGAAATGGCTCACCCACCGTGAAATAACAAGAAGATAATGAATGCCACTACTATTGTTTAATGACTATATAAGCAAAGTTGAGGTTACACACTTTGGAGGATGAGCAAAAGAAGGAACAACATGAGGGAGAAAGCAAGGACATGCATTATTAGGAGTCATAGGGAGAGGTAGAACTACTTGTACACTAATCTAACACTGACAGGGTTTTTTGACACTCCATTCCACCACAAAGCAGTAAATCAAATTTTGATTAAGTTCAGCACTATGTGTTCATGGAAACTCACCTTTGGCGCATAGGTTCATATATGCTGTGTGACTATTCACACTAATTTTTCAGCCGTCATTAGTCTGTCTTTCTTGTGGAATGCAGATGGGAGCAAGTAAGTGTCCAATACATTGGGAGGGAAGCTGTAAAATTTAGTACACTATAAAGAAAGATTTTGAGCCCAGAGTTCAAGTTTTCAATGAATGACAGCTGGTGACCAGCAATGAGAAGGGAGAGAGGGAGCTATATCTGAAGGTACGAGCCTCAACGGATGTCTCGCAGAAAGAATCTAGAGCCTTGAAGGAGCTCCAGGCAAGAGAGGAGACAAGTGCTCCATCTTCTGGCAAGAAAGCACTGGGGCTGTAACAGAAAGAGTTACTTCTCTGGGAAAGGACTGATTTAAGAAGCATCTTGTTTCAGTTCAATCAAAGAGGTGGCAAAGATGAAGCTGAAAATATGAAAAAGTTAACTGGCAACAGAATAAATTTTTCGAAGGCTGGTGAAGCTGATGTTCAGACCAGATTTCAAGAGAAGACAGAAAGGTGATGTTTGCACTTCCAGAGTGACCTTGTAAAACGGAAGTGGGAGGTGTGTTGGGAGGTTCTAACGGTTTCTGCCCAAAAGGTGAAATGATTGCTTCTGATGCAGCAGTCCAAAATAATTCGCTCAGTGATCCAGAACTTCATAGGGAAGGAGGTCCCCCAAATCATGAGGGGAACCATTTCTTCAGATGCCTCTAAAATGCACCTCATGGGGCGCCTGGTGGGTCCGGTCGGTGGAGCATGTGACTCCTGATCTTGGAGTTGTGAGTTCAGGCTCCACATTGGGTGTATAGATTACTTAAAAACAAAATATTTTAAAAAATGCAATAAAATGCATCTTATATATACATTTTCTCTCTTTTATCAGACTAAAGTGTTACTCATTTGCATCCACTGATTTTGGTGTCTACTCTTTTATATTCTGATCTGAAGTTGTACTCCTATCTTTGACTGCAAGGGTTACAATTTAGATAATATCAGCAAACGGCAGAGCGCTTAATACAATACTTAGTCCTAGATCCAGGCAATAAAAAAGGAATTATAATGATAGGCATAACAATAATAGTAGAACAGTGTCTTCTCTACTCTACCCATTGTTAGCATACGCATTCACTAGAAAATCCCTTTGGTTAGACACTGTTTTGTCTCTATTCCTCAATCAGGTGATTGGTCTTCTAACTAGGATTGAGGTAATTGGATTCTCCATCCTGGAAATTGGGAATGAGGACTGAGAGAGACTAAGGGTTAAGCAAGTCCGTATGGGCTGATCTCCTAAAAAGAAAAGGTATTAACTTTGAGGCCATGTGTAGTACGTTTGGTCACATCCAAGAGGATTACGGGGTGCACTTTTATCAGAGGCTTTGAGTGCTTGTCCTAAAGGTGAGGTGAAAAATGAGTCATTTTATTAAAGACTTGTGAGTGCTATCTATTCTTTTCATGATTGGAAACATATTTAGTGAATAAAATGAAAGTATATATCATAATCCAAATAAGTGGGCAGGCCCCAAAATAGTGATTCAAATGGTAGAAAGGCTCCAGGGCATCCCCCTGATTATCTTAGTGTAGGCATCATAGAGTCAGATTTGCCCAGCATTCACTGGGGCCTACAGTGCAGCATACTACCTCATTTCCTCCCCATTACAGTTTCTGCACCTGCCATCCTCACAAGAGTTACAGGATTCGCAACATTTCAGAGTTGGATTCAGCCCCTTTGACTTCAGGCTTTGCATTTTTTGTTCCACTCTATCTGGCTATCATTCAAGACAAAAGTTTATTTTGGAGTAGAAGACTAACTGGTTGGAGCGTAATAATGTCTATTTATTAGCAGTGTTCTTTCCTGTTTATTTATTGAATATCTTCCTCATTCCAAAATGATAGAACCGCCAAAACAAACCGGTAAGAAAATTGGGGCAAAGAGAGAATTAAAGTAGGAAATTCAATCAAAATCAGAAGTAAGATTCATCAGTCCCTTTTTATTGAGAGTGGAAGGGGTTTAGATTTACTAGCAGTCAAGTAAAGAGGGAGAGGGAGGGTGAATATAATACTGTGTACTCTCCCTGTTATAGCATTTTGCACACTGTACAACCGTTTTTTGTTTCCATGTAAAGTATGATAAAAAAAAAAAATTAAGGTCTTGTTTCCAAGCGTATCTCCAGCACTTCTCACTCTTCTTAGTACACAGTGGAATCTCAATAAATATTTGTTGAGTGAATGAACGAATTAATAAATGACTAAGTGAAGAACCAGAAAAGCAATCAATCATCCTATTAAAATATATAAAGAATTGTAGGAATTAGCTTATGAATATCCTTCACAAAACTGTAGTTCATAAATCAGTGTTGCTTTGTATCTTTCTCTTTCTTAAATTCACCATCAGTAAAGCTCTTTTTCCCTCAGACTTCTTCTCACACTTAATGTTCAATACGAATTGAAATGTATCCAAAACTTTCCTTCTTCTGTTTTTGTTTTTAGCCAAATGAAGAGATAGCTCCTAGGAGAATTTTAGTCCTCAAGTGTAGACATAAGTTTGAACAAAAAGAAAACACCAATATTCAGCCACATTTCCAACAAAATGACTATTTTACATATTTAATGATATATTTTATTTACTTTAGCCCAGCAGTAAGCTGCTCTCCAAATGTCGTTGAATATATTTGAATGCATGGCCGGGTGCTCAGTGTTGGACAGCTTCATTTTCCCACAGCATTTAGAGAGATTCTGTAGCACTCAGAAATTTCATGTAATGAACAACTTGTGGTAGAAACCATGAACAATTTATCAGAGGGTATGCTTTTCCTCTCTAAAGCTTTAGAATGCCAGAGATGAGAAAATTTTTATATTCTCTTCTATTCTTTCCAAATTAGGCAGATTATTCTGATCCAACATAAGGCCACCACTTATTTAGAAATTATACTGAATTTGACACATATGCTATAATTTTTTCCTCATAGGACAATATTTTCAAATATACATTATCCTTGGAAGTTTTCACAAATGTTTTAAATTGTCTTAATTCAATAAACACCATATTCGTTATTGAAGCACAATAGTTATTAGACAATTAGACAATGTAGTTCTATTCTGAGTTTATAAGGGATCTTCAAAGATAAAGTGGCATTTTCTCAAGAAATCAAAAAGAAAGCAAACCTATACCATGTTCCCCAAAGACAGCCAAAAAAAAAAAAGAAAATGTGCAGTTAAAATACCCCATCTTTCTTACCCACTCTTCTATTTTGCTGCTGCCATTTGTTTCCTAAATATTGATATGCAAATGATGCAATAAAGAATAAACTGTTTCTTTGTACAACCAAACATTTCCTTAAATTTCACAAATTACAAAAGTATGTGTATTCACTATTGTACAAATTGTTCTGTGAAATAACTCTAAAAGTCATAGTTTATATGCTACATTTGTATGCGGTTGTGTGGTTTTTTTAAGAAAGACTTCGGCAACTCTTAATGTGGTAGTTATTAAGAAAGCAGAATTTTTTCCATGAATAGTGAAGGGGCATGTGTATAAAATCTGTACTACAGAAATAGCTAACGCATGAAGTAGAGGGGCATAACTCCTTTTCGGACTTGCTTCCTTCTCTTTCTAAACACTGGAGACTTCCATTAACTCACATGACTTTTTAGTCTGAGGTGTTGATATAAGATTCTAGGATAAGTCCAATGAAAATTTCATTATTGCAAATTAGAATTCTCTAGTGAGGTTTAAACAAGTAACGATTTTCAATTTAGTAGAATTTAAAATAAGATAGATGTAGATTTTACAACACAAATATTCCGACTCTCTTTTCAATAGTTTCTAGTTCATTAAAACTTCACCAACGTATACCTATATTTGAGGCCACAATTAGTTTCTCTGAATTTGAGAATCCACTCCTCACTGTAGGTAACTGGGTTTCCATTAGTGCCCTCAGAAATGTTTATATTAAACCTGTTAAAAGCTCTCAGTATTATGATGATTTCTTGAAACTTAACAGTGATTTTTCTTTTTGTGATTTTCATTAATTTACACAGTAAATGACTAACCGCAAATTGTTGAAGAATTCTTTGCTTTCATTTAAACTCTCTAGTCTCTAACCTCTAATTTCTCAAGAAGAAGAAAAAAAGTTTCTAATACATGAGCCAAGGTCTGTTCTGGCTTGGGTTACAAAATTCTATGAGGAAGAATCCAAAGCAAACCAGAAAACTTTCACTTCATTACAACTGCATTAGGGTAAGAAGCCTAGTCTCCTCTCATAGTTGTTTTATGAGGTGATAATGAGGGGAAAATTCTCTGGCCTAGACAATAACACATATTTTAAAGTGGGTTAGAACACATCATTTCAACAGACCCAATTCAATGATAAAAGGGGTTTGAATGACATCTTCTGGTTGAGAATAAATTGACCTTTATTAAGATAAAAACAATGGAGAACCAAAGCATAATAATAGATTTATCAAATTAAAAGTTATATTAAAAAAAAAAAAGCCTGAAGTTTTTCCTTATACCCACAAAGACTGCTGTCTTCCAGTCTTCCAGTATGTCACTTTGGCATTCTTAACATTTGGAGATGAATAAAACTGAATTCAGTATTGATAATCCACCTCTTTCAAATTATGTATGCTATTGTCCATACTATTGCATAATGTTCTCATGTGACGTAATTCCCAGAGGAAAAATATATTGTCACTGTCTGGGAAAGCTATTGAACATGAGACATGAAGGGTATAAAATAAGTTACTTAAATTATAAAATGTAAATTACAGTTCTCTTTGCTTTAAAGTAGTGTGCTTATCACCTTGTTAATGTTTTCATTGTAGAAATTAACAAGGAAGAGGAAACTATTACTACCGTCTCTTAGAGAAACTGATCACCACCACGATAAATTTTGTGTATTTTCCTGCCATCCTTTCTCTCCACTCCTATCACTTAGCAGGAATTTTTTTTTTTTTTTTTTATTCCACAGAACCTCTGATTGGGTACATCATGGTGACATTACCAGATAAAATAGTAGTAATTCCGATATCTCCGATTGGGTCTAACAATCTAATGATAATAATAATCAATAACATAATATTGTCACCATGTGTAGTTTTAAAATTTAATAGCACTTTCTTGTGCATTATCCCATATGTCCTCACATCAATTCTGGAAGAAAACTGAGGCTTGGTAAGTGAATTCACTCATTCGATGAATCACACATTGACCAAGTAAAGGAGTTCAGAAAGGAATATCCCCAAATGTAACTGGATACAACTAAAAGATACACAATTTTTTGAAAAGTCCTTGGTCTGACTTATGTACTGCCAAAGAAATCTTTTTCTTACATAGTATAAGAACTGTAGGTACTCAGCAATATTTAAAGAAGTAGTAAATGAATTAATTAATAAATTAAACCATCCACTTACCACAGCACTACCTTAGATGAGTTTCTAGGGATATGAGTTTCTTGTACAACAAAAAGTATGGGGAGATCTGAAGAAGACGACATCACATAGGCTCTTATCCAAATAGGCATTCAAATTGGAGACTGGAAAGAGAAAAAAAAAATAAGTTCACCAACATTTTTGGCTCCAATTCACGCCATTAAGAATGGAAATAATTTTCTCCTCTTAGGAAGTATTAAATAAATTTCAGACCACAAGAAATTCTGGAAATCCATAA
The DNA here is from genome assembly GCF_014898765.1 of Herpailurus yagouaroundi. NCBI lineage: Eukaryota > Metazoa > Chordata > Mammalia > Carnivora > Felidae > Herpailurus > Herpailurus yagouaroundi. The sequence continues at coordinate 9,111,917 of NW_024412406.1, forward strand.
AAAAGACACAAAATATAGCAACTTAAATAATTCTGCGAACCGTAACCTTAGAAATGCTCTATTGTACACTCATAATGTACTAAAGTGTTAGTTGAGAAGGAAGAGCAGAAAAATAAAAGACCATGTCTTTTATTTCACTGGTTGGTACTTTGAGATGCAGATATTCTCTTTTATAAATTATATGTTACCACATATAAATGTCATGTTTAGAATAAAGAAATACCAAAAAAATAAAAATAAAAAATAAATAAATAAATAAATAAGAATAAAGAAATACCTTTTGAAACAGGAAAAGAAAAGTTGGTGCTACTGCGAAGTGAACACATCGATGATGTTAACAAATGAATGTGTTCAGCTGCCAATTTTTCCCAAGGATAGGCAATTCAGACCCCAGTTTTATTCGTAATAGTACGTGCTTCAATTTAATGTGGAATAAAGCATGGGAGAAGGACTCTGTGAATGAGGAAGGATAAATGCTAATTAACTTGAATTGATCTGATGTTGTTCATTAGTGCTAAATATTCCTGAATTGCCACTGCCTGCAGATCCCAAACGAAAAATCTCCCAATCTAGCTTTGCATATTTAGTAGCATATGGAGTCTTGTCAGGCGGCCAGGAACTTCCTCATCTACTTCATTCTGAAGCAAAGGGGTTGCCCCTAATTTAGTACCTTGAACTGATTCTATTTAATGTGTAATCTGCCTTAATTGCCATTAAGATACTGAATTTTATAAAACAGCTGTTTAATACCATTTGTGAGTTAATGAGAATCATCGTACAGAATAGAAGAGGCATAAAAAATTCAAAAACCGCTTATTTTGAAAGCCAATTTCTTAATTAATAATGGTTCGGAATTTTTCTAGAGTTTTCAAAGTGAAATTCTTCATGATTTTCAATCATAGGGTAGACTATGGACTTTTACTACCAAAGTTTAAGAACAATATTCTGAAGAAACACCTGCTGTGTTTAAAAACCTGCGGTCCAAGAAATAAATATTAAGATCTTTTGATTCTTCTATTTCATCTGAAATGAGTAGAGTTGATGAAAGTGTTAAATTCTTGAAGAAATTTATTTAATGTAGTATAGATGGATGGGGACATATCTGTGCCCACGCTTGTAATGGGGGCTTTCTTTTAGGGTATAGCATAGGACTCCTTTAGGGTATGTCCACGGAACCAAATCCGACATCTTAAAATGCCCGGGGAAAAGCTCCAGAAATATGGGAGTATATTCCTATAAAAATGCTGTTTGTGGTGTTGTTGGTGACAAATTATCACCAAATGGCTAAGATCTTCCCTATACCAGAACCTCCATAGGTCTATCCAGATATTGTGATTTCTGCTAGGATAACCGAGGAGTTCTTTAATGTCTCAAGAAAACATTCAAAGATGTGGGGATTTTATATCACAAATGGATACCTTGAGAGAATATACTATGTGAAAATCTCTGAGAATTTTTTTTTTTTTTTTTTTGTACCCTGGACTCCGGCAATGTGAACTATACAGTTGTGTGAGGGACAAAGTGATGCTGAATTACTGGATTAGAGCAAGGTACCTCTCGATCCTGCAGTATTTGGAAATTAATTACAGTGATAAGAACACCTTCCAGAAAAAAAATAAACTGTTCCTATCTAACTTTTGGAGACCAACATATTTCCTTCTAGATTAAAATAACATATTTGGCCTAATGAAAAATCACCATGATTATGCATTTTGCTGTTACGTGGAGAAATTCACACTCCCCAAACACTAGGCCAAACACAGCTTTCTTTAGTAGGAACTGATCCTGATCCAGAGAAAGAGTATCTAAGGACTTTGTATAATCATTATGTACTTAAAACATAAAGATGTTAACAGAGTCCATAAGAACTAGGAAAAAGTGAGAACATCAGACAATTTACTGTGAGTCAATCTTAAGTAGTTCATTTGAGAGGTTGGAGCTGCCTATTGGAATCCGTATTATATTTTGTGATAAAAGAAATAAGATATCAGTTTTGCGGTAAAGTTCTGCGCTATAACAACAAATATAAAGAATTTAAGCACTACTTAGCTAAAGTGCGGTCTGCATAACATATATATTAGAAACATTAACAACTGAACACTAGCTACTCAGAGTCAATTGTCAGTATCAACAAACTTATTTATTTATTCTTTTTTAGGGAGACAAAATCTTACAGGTAAGACCTCTATTTCTTGTTTGAAATGATGCTTTCTTAATTTTTTAGATATAATTCATACTTTTATTCATAATAAAATTCTTCATTTTAATTAGAAATTTATATAGGTTATTCAGGAAGCAAATACCAGTATCTAAAAATGATGGTACACTCTCTAGGAATGACCTAAAATAAAAAATAATAATAATAATGAAAAGTAGATGAATTTAAATACATGGCATACAAAGGTACTGTATGGCCAAAACAAAATAGGTGTATTTATTTCTAAATTCAATACTTTAAAATTATTCTACTATATTTTCTAATAATTTTAAAATCTATCAGTAGAAATGTTGCAGGGTTTTTTACCAAAATACCCAGGGTTCGTTGTCTTGCCACGTCGAAGAATGACGAGGTGGACGCAAAATGAGCAGCCGGCAAAAATTTATTAGAGTCTAAGATCAGAAAGGAAGAATGGTAGGAAAGCTCTCTTCACAGAGAGGGGACATTTGAAAGTAAATGCCTGAGGACTCCTTATTTTATAAGGTTCTGGTCAGCCCTCCCCCATCCCTCCCCCCTGTTCCTTCTCAGGTTCTACCCTTATTGGCTTGATAGCTCTAGGTGCTGGGTTGTCCATTCCTGATTGGCTTGTTTCCATTGTATGAGGGGTGGTCTAAGGCCATACTTAGGTCTTTTGTCAAATTCCTGAGGGAAAACCTGAGGGAGAGTAGGTGGGATCTGTTACATTGTTAAGAGGAACCTTATGCCTGAGGGTTTTGCTGTGGTCAGACACTCCCAGCATTGTTCCCAAATAGGTGTTTTTTTCCCCACCCGGGGACTTCAGGCCCTAATCTTTCCCTCTCTGCCTACTGAATCCTGTCTTCTCCTATCATAAAACCCCTTAATAATTTATTTGTGTGAAAAGTGTGAGATAAGAATTTGGCCTTTATGTTTTTTACCAATCAGAAGCTAGAATACTATAGGTAAATGTAGGTTTAGATATAAATGTAAATCCTACATTTTTCAAAGCCTTGATCATGCCAATTGTAAATATTCTCTCAATCCCATAGTAAATACATAGGTACTTAGGGTCTGTTTCTAGATTTTCTATTCTGTTCCTATATTCACCATGTGTTTCTGATTCAGAGGTTTTGACCCTAAAGGGACTGCCCCTCCCCTCTGAGGCTTAGCCAATTACTAGAGTTGATAAACAACTTGCCTGGAAACAGGCCTTTCATATGCACACTGAACAATCTAGAGCCCACCATCCCACCTTCTTTATTGGACTCTTTGAGCCACTAATTCTCTACCCCTAATCTCCCCAGAGCCAGGTACCAGACAACTAGGGAAAATTCCTACCCTCCACAAAGCCTGCTGAAATTATTTAAACCAGCCAAGGCTTACCCTGCCTTGCCCATTCCTTCCCATCAAAACCACAACACAGGTTCTTGTTCATATTGTTTTCCTATACCTTCTGCCTGTTGACTGACCCTGGTGCTGCCCCATGTGATCCTGCAAGGCATGGCATGTCTCTTTCTCTTTGGAACTGCAAAGTACACATTGTTTTTTCAATGGCGGTCATCTTCTGATCTGTTGGCCTTACCATACATGAATAATGTTAAAAGTTTCATTTTAAAACAGTTCCATTGCTCTGTGACTCTAATCCTATTCTTACAGATAATTTCTCTGTGCATGATTTTGTAATACCCTCAAAAATTTTGTAGTACAAAGACCCTGTCACTATTTTTTGAATCCAATATGGTTGGCTGAATTCGGATCTGAGTAAGTTAACATGAGTATGCTCCAAGAAAGACTCTTCGCATATGTCCTACATAAAGCCAACGAAGGAAAATGTGACACTTAAGTTTTAGAAATAACCATAGTAGTAGAAAACAAAATGATGAAGAAAATAGTGTAAAATTAGGATGTCAGAAGGGAGGAATTTTGATCCTAAATATGCTAAGTAGCTTTATTACCTTAAAACATCACTAAGGTTTCTTAGCCTCTTGTCTAGCACCCCTCTAGAGAGAACGAGATCTCTCCCAGTTAAAATTCCTGCATCCAGCATTCTAACGCTATCATTCCACCATCCACCAAACGTACATGTCTTATGTAGGGCAGAGAGTTCCGCAGAGAAGATGCTCCATATAAGTGTGTGGAAATGAATTTCTTCTCCCCATCCACAATCTCAGGGCCATCACATTCATGGTCACGCTCTTGCCACGCATCTTTGTTTCCAATGAGTGCTATCTCAGCATGCTTTCATCCTCATTAAGATCATATATGTGTCCTTCTATTTCTTCAAACTGAAGATAAATCGTCTTCCCTCATCTCCCAATGTTCCTTATTATTAAACTTTGGCGTTCAACACAAGTTCATCTTCATTGTGGCAATTGCTTTGATCATTATGATCTAGACCTAATTTAATAATGACTTAACTGAAGAAAATAGTTTTGTTTTGACTTAGGCATAAAATTATTTAGTTTAGTCAAGATACAGTAACAGTATAGACTTCATGAAAGGCAACTGAAAATACTGTGAAATATATCTGAACATCTATGATCATTCAAAAGAATGAGCAAATTTTTACCCATTGCAAAATATTCAAAATACCTATTTTCCTGGGAAGCTACAACAAAACAAGAGAATCTCATCATTGTCAACAATTTATTTTACCTAATGAATTCTGTGACAATATTTAATATGAACACTATGCTATCATGCATATCAGTCATAATTTTGTTGTTTTCTGAAACTAATAAGCTAAAATTCATCATTGATGAAGAAAATGGAATACTCAAGGTACTTTTTTCATTGAACAATCAATATTTTTTTTACACTCATTAGAGTTCTAAGAAATGTATTAGGCAAACTTCTAGTCTTTTTGCTCTGAATCTGCAAAGGACGGAGTCCTTCTCATGACATGTTTTTATTTTGTGGGTTTATATTTTTAATAAAGTGATAATTCAAAAAATCTAAAGGTGAGACGTAAAGATTTCAGACTCCCACAGAATTTAAAATACTGAAGCATTGGGGGAGCACACTGGTAATGTACTTTCTATAGGCATTTCTGTCTGAATAAGTTTTGCTTCAATATTAGAAATCAGCAGGAAGAGATAAATAGGGAAAATATACAGTCCCCATAGTTTACACAGTGTCTGTTTTAGTCCATTTGGATTACCGTAAGATACCAGACTGAGGCTTATACATGACAGAAGTGTATTTCTCATAGTCTGGAAGCTGGGAAGTCCAAGCCCAAGGTACCAGCAAATTTGGTGTCTAGTGAGAGCCTGATTCATACAAAGGCCTCTTCTCACCATGTCCTTATGTCGCGTAATGGATGAAGGAGCTCTCTGGGGTCTCTTTTATAAGTGCACTTTTATATAACAGTGACATAACCACCTCCCAAAGACCCCATCTCTAAATATCATCACATTAGGGGTTAGGTTTCAACATACGAATTTTGAGGGGACACACACATTCATTTTATACCAATGTTGTATCTGATAGTCAAAAAAATGTACAACCAGAGCTTATATAAGAAGTAACAATGCCACTAAAAAATGAGTCAGCTCTGGGGCATCTGGGTGGCTCATTTGGTTAAGCGTCCAACTCTTGATTTGGACTCAAGTCAAGATTTCTGGATTCGTGAGTTTAAGCCTTTCATCAGCACTGAGCGTGTTTGGGATTCCCCCTCTCCCCGCTACTCCCAGCTCTGCCCCTCTCTTGTGTGCGTTCTCTTCCTCTCTCTCTCTCTCAAAATAAATAAATCAACTTAAAAAAAAAAATGAGTCAGTTCTTTACAGTGGCTAATCTATGAGTACAAAAAAGTGCATTAAAATTTGGTGTTGAGTATAAGGACATACAGTATTGGAACATTTCAGAAAAATATCAGTGATATTGTAGATTTTATTTAATAAAAGTTCAGAAACAGCAGTTGTGTGTGGGCAGAGTATGCTGTACATGACAGCATCAAAAAAGCTACTTTACAGATATCAAAGAATATTGCTACAGATTAAACACACCCGCCTGCATGCATGAACTGCTGAGGGCTGAGAATTAGCTGAACTTTTCCTATTAATAGTCAAGTGAAACTAATCCCTTTAAATGTCCTGAGATGCTACTCACTGACAGCTTAGTCCCTTTTGTAATGTTTATAAATAATAAAGAGATTAGTAGTTACCACTTAGTAGATGTATGTAGTGTATTTTCAACATATTTTCAGTAACTAAAATTTTACTTTAATGCTATTTTATGTAATCAATGGCAGGATGATTTCCCAGTCTGCTACTCAAAAGATGGTGTTCATTTTGAAACCTATAGTAATTGCAGCCATTTATTAGGTACCATCTAATAGGACAAACCGATGAGCTGTGGGTATCGTTACTTCCATCGCATAGGAAACGAACTGCAGCTTAGAAATGCGACCCTGGTGGACACCGTCACACACTGCCCAGATCCCCTGCTGTCGGGAGTGCTATTTGCAGACAGCCTTCAGCTGTGAGTCCCTCAAGGATTTTTTCAGCTGTGGAGAGCAGCTCATGCAAGGTTAGGCCCCTTTCTTCAGTGGTCCTCATCCGTGGACCAACAATTCCATGGTTGACATTGGAATATCCAGAGCTGAATATCACCGAAGAGCTATATGAGCTCCAGAGTTCTGTGGGGCTTTAGTCAGACATCCCAACTCCACTTTCCCTTCTGCTGACTCTGCCTTCTTTTCTCCTCTTTTCCACAAGTGTCAGCCCCAAGGGCTCACCTCCATAAACGTCCCGAATGCTAGACTCTCTCGCAGTCTGCTTTCTGAGCAATCAATCTTGCAGCCGGTTACTTACTGCCCAAGGTTATTGAGCGAGCAGGGAACCTGGACACGATTCAAACTCAAGTTTATTCAGCTCCAAACCTCCTCTCCTGCTTCTACTGTACACTCGGAGCCTTCTCATCCTACAGAGCACAGTTCCGTTTCATTGAATCTTCAAGACAGCTTCAAATCCTATCCACTTATAAAGCGTTTCAGTGGAGGACTAAATTTTCACTGGACTTAGCCACACTGCAATTATCACACAACTGCCTAATTACAGGCATGTGGTAATTTCAGTCCTAATTAAATTATTGTCTTCCCATGGTCCCATTTCTAATTAGCCTTCTCATTTCTTTGAAGTTGTATTTTAGCTTACAAGCGGCTAAATTGTATGGTTGCCCTAATTGTGCACACAAATTTAGTGTGGTTTAAAAAGATGACCTAGAAATGTGCTTTTAAATACATCAAACCCATTTTATAAACATTTTATATATATATATATATATATAATTTTTTAATGCTTATTTTTTTGAGAAAGAGCATGAGTGGGGGAGGGGCAGAGAGACAGGGGAACAGAGGATCCAAAGCAGGCTCTGCGCTGACAACAGTGAGTCCCATTCGGGGCTTGAACCCACTAACCGTGAGATCATGACCTGAGCCGAAGTTGGATGCTCCATCGACTTAGCCACCCAGGCGCCCCTGTAAACAATATATTTTATCATTTGTACCTGTTCAGATTTACTCTAAAAATCTCTGGCACACTTGAACAACTGGATTTGTATTATTTGAAGCCTGACAGCTCTCAAAATAAGGTTTTAAATATAAAAGCAATTTCTAAGCTTTCAGCTAGATCATAACAATAGATCCATTTGCTTGTGGAATTAGCATCACACCTCGGCACTATCAATATGTCTGTGTAGGTTAGCAAAAACATATCTTGATTGCAATGAATGCTCCACATCTCAAAATGACTGTTACTTTGCATGCATCATGACTAATGAACACACGCCTCTTGCCAGAGAACATTGTTTCTGGAGGAAATAAACTGTCACGAGTAATGTGTGTTGATTGTTCAGATCCCCTTTTCAATGAGAAACATCGATGGTTTTTATTTGTTATTTGTGCATGGTAGGAAATAACACCAGAATCCACTGTTTCTCAGATTTATTTCCCAGAAAGAGTATTCTTGGGGAATATAGCGGAATCTACATGGCTAAGTGCCCTGTGATCTGGGAAGTTATTTCACCAGAGCGGCTGCTGCTGCCTTTACAGGGAATGGGCGGGGAAATTCTTTTAAATTAATTCTTTGGGCTGTTCTGAACCCAGACCTCAGCCCACCTTCAGATACGCACCTCTGTCCTGGACACCAGAAGGGCTGTTTGAGTTTGGACTGAGCTGTCAGCCTCTCCCACTGGTGTCGTCTCTTTCTCTTTTTCTCTTTCTTTCTTTTTCTTTTCCTTTTTTTTTTTTTTTTTTTTTTCCCCTTTCAAAGCCCCATTGTTGCTGAGGCCCAGCGATGGGCAGGGACTGAGGAACTCTTTGAAAGGAGACCAAGCTCTACTTTGCCATGGGGCTGAGCAGCACTAAGCAAAACCCACCTCACATCTGTCTAAATCACACTGAAGCGAATGAACTTTTAAACAAATGAGCTGCGTGTTTTTCTCTAATGCTTATTACTAGCTGTGCAGTGAGGCTGCACCGATTTCAAAGGCTTTTCAATTCCTGCACAGAACTGAGAGGCTGTAGCAATGGTCCTTTGAAGAGAAAACACCGCTGTTGGGACAGGCGTGCGGCTTGGGCTTGGCTCAAAGACCTCCAAAAGTGACAGGGAACAGCAGAGGGGATGGCTCTGGCTACAAGCAGCTCAAGAAATTAATATAAAAAAGGCTTTCCTGTCCCCTACTGCAAATATTTTCTCTTGCAAGAGGAATCCTTGGAACTTGTCATACATATGAATTCTCTTTCAACTCCAAAGGGGCTAACTTTCATACCTGCCTTTTGGCATCACTGTAGATTTTAGACATTTTAATAACTATCTCTGATTTGAAACAAAAACCAAACAACAAAAAACCCCTAACTTTTGCTGCAGCCACGCCTCTCCATTTTTGCTTTTCCTAATTTGACATTTGTTAAGCATTTCTAAAGAAAGGTTTATTTATTTATTTTATTTTATCCCTTTTATTCCCCATAAAAGTATTTTGAAAAGAATCAAGTATAAAGTAAAAATATCAAGTTAGGGATGTAAACTAAATAGAACATCTTAATGTATTTTACGTAAAAGAAATCCGTGATACAAGCTTCAATCAACAGCATTTTGAAAAGTGCTTTGGTATGTTAATTGGAAATCATTCTAATCTATTTAACCACAGAACTTCTATTCCTTGGCCCTGACTAGGACAGTTCAAGTTACGCGCTCTACCTAAAAGTGATGAAGCTATATTTCTTCAAGAATATCTTATAATTTGGACTTCTCACTCATGTATCCCAGCCATTCTCTTTGATCCAAATTAGTGAGGCTTGGTGTTGAAATTGAGACTAACTCAGAAATTCTGGGCAAACAGAAAAAAAACCCTCCAGATAAAAGTAGAAGAAATTTTTATGTTAAGTATTTCTAAAATTATGGCCCCTGCCCAAGTGTCTCATACAAATCCTGGGAACCCTAAGCATCACCTCATACAGAGAATATTCAAAAAGATTCTAAGTGTCCATAAATGAATTCAACGTGGAATTACAAACAGCACCGATTTGTGGAATTGGATAGATTGGGCTTTGTTAGTAGCTCTGTCACTTTAGGAGATGCACATCTCGGTCAATTTTCTTAACATCACTGAGTCTCAATTTTTCACATAAAGTACAGAAAAGATTAGTGAAAGAAAATATGGAAATAATCCCCTAGATAATATATAACCAGTCAACATTAGTTTCATCCCCCCAGTTAATTAAACACTTCAACATTAGAGTCCAGATATATTTCGCTTAAACTCTCAAAGTATTTGTGATGGACATTTATTAAAAAACCTCTATTCAGCTTCTTAAGAATTACTCCTGATCATCAGATTGTTGTAATTACTGTGTTACTGTATCACACAAAACAGTTTTTGCAACTTTGAAAACCAATGCTATGGAGGTATAATTTACCTAAAATAAACAGTGTGCAATTTGATGAGTTTTGATATATATATATATATATATGTGTGTGTGTATATATATGTATATATGTGTGTGTGTATATATATGTATATATGCGTGTGTGTATATATATATGTATATATGTGTGTGCGTGTGTGTGTGTGTGTGTGTGTGTGTATATATATATATATATATATATATATATATATACTGAGTAATTGCCTTACTAAATCAAGGTAAAAAACATTTCCAACATCCCCCCAAATATTTCCTATGGTCCCTTCCTAGTTGACCCCCAACTCTCTTACTGCTATAGACTGAATGTTTATGTAGTCCTGAAACTCTTATGGTGAAACCTAATTCCCTCCTAATATTAGGAGGTGAGATCTTTGGAAGTGATTTGGTCATGAGGATGGACTCCTCATAAATGGGATTAGTGTCCTTATAAAAGAGACCTCAGAGAGCTTTCTCAGCCTTTTCACCATGTGAGAACACAGTGGAAAGATGGCTGACCATGAACCAAGAAGCAGGCTATCACCAGACACTACCAGGGCCTTAATTTAGGACTTCCTAGCCTCTGCAACTGTGAGAAACAAATTTCTATTGTTTATAATCCATCCAGTCGATGGTGTTTTTGTTATAGCAGCTTGAATGGACTAAGACAGCCCCAAACCCAGGGATGATCTGCTTTCTTTCATGGAATAGTTTCACCTCTTCTGGAATTTCATAGAAGTGTAATACTACAGAAGGTGCTCTTTTGTGTCTGACTTTATTTATTTAGCATAATTTGAAATGTTCCGCATTGCTGTATGTATCAGAGGACTTAATTGCCAACTTGTACTCCATTAGTTGACTAGACCACAACTTGTTTATCCATTCATCCATTGATGGATGTTTGTATTGCTTCCATTTTGGGAATGGTCTGAATAGAAGTGGTCTGAAATTGTTTGAACAAGTTTCTTGTAAAGATACGTTTTTATTCTTTTGGTTAAATATATGAGTGGGATTGCTAGATCATACAGTAATGTGTGTTTGACTTTATAAGAAACTCTCAAACAGTTTTTCAAAGTTTTTCAAATTTTATGATCCCAGCATTATACAAGATATATCCTAATGAACATGTGTATAGGGTTTGGTAGTGTCTTATTATGATTTTAATTTGCATTTTCTTACAGTGATATTACATATCATTTCATTTGTTTATTAGCCCTTGGTCTGTGTTGTTTTGTGACATGTCTGTTTCAGTCTTCTTGTCCACATTTTAATGTTTATTTAGAGAGAGAGAGAGACAGAGCATGAGCAGGGAAGGGACAGAAAGGGAGGGAGACACAGAATCTGAAGCAGGCTCCAGGCTCTGAGCTGTCAGCACAGAGCCCGACGCGGGGCTCGAACTCACAGATTGTGAGATCTTGACCTGAGCTGAAGTTGGAAACTTAACCAACCGAGCCACCCAGGCATCCCTTCTTATTGTCTATTTTTAAAGTGCTTTGTACATTCTTAATGCAAATGCTTTTGTCAAATATATTATTATAAATATTTATCTCAGTATTTGCTTTATCTTTTCACTTACATAGCACTCTATTGTGGAGAGCAGACTTTAAAGTTTATAAAGTCCAATATTTGTTTTTTTTTTTAATTTTATGATTAATGATCTATGTGTCTTCCCTATGAGACCTTTGCCTATACCAAGGTTATGCAAATATTCCTCTATGTTCCTCTATAGGTTTTATAGCTTTGGTTTCACATGCATATTTCTAATATACTTTATGTTAATTTCTGTGTATGGTGTGTGGTATGTTTGAAGTTGCTGTGGTTCCATGTGGATATCCCATTATTTAACTATTTTTTAAAAACATTATTCTTCCTCCATCTTTGTCCATCATATTACCTTAGCACGTTTGTGGGTTATCTCTTGACCGTACATGTGTGGGTCTATTTCTGAACATACTATTCTGTTCCATTGGTCCTCATTCACTCTTTTGTTTAGGTTTTTTTTTTTTTTTAATTTTTTTTTTCAACGTTTATTTATTTTTGGGACAGAGAGAGACAGAGCATGAACGGGCGAGGGGCAGAGAGAGAGGGAGACACAGAATCGGAAACAGGCTCCAGGCTCTGAGCCATCAGCCCAGAGCCCGACGCGGGGCTCGAACTCACGGACCGTGAGATCTTGACCTGGCTGAAGTCGGCCGCTTAACCGACTGCGCCACCCAGGCGCGCCTCTTGTTTAGGTTTAAATAAGCCTTGAAATCATGTATAGGAAATTCTCCAATTATGTTCTTTTTGTTGAAGTCATTTTGGCAATTCTTCCTTGCCTTTCAATATAAATCTACCTTGTCATTTGCTGAAAACAAGTGTTCTAGGATTTTAAATGCAATTCTTTGATTCCTAGATCAACTTGGGAAAAAATAAACACCGTAACAATAATGTGACCTATGGTCACATTCAACAATGTCTATCTCCTCATTTATTACATCTTCTTTAGTTTCAGCCATTTGTAGTTTTTAGATCTTATACTTGTTTTGTTAAATGTACTGCTAAATATATCATACTTTTTATGCTTTTCAGTGACATTTTAAATTTTTATTTTTCATTTGTTTGTTGCTAGTATATAGAAATAAAATTGACTTTTTATATTGATCTCTTATCCTGTGAACCTGCTAAAGTCACTTATTACTTAAAATAGTTTTTTGTTGATCTATCCAGTTTTTTATCCAGAAGGTCATGTCATCTTTGAATAAAAACTTTTTCTTCTTCCATTCCAATCTGTAAATATTTAATTAATTAATTAATTTCATTACTGCACTGGTTAGATGTTTTGGTATAATTTTGAATATATAATGGATGAAAGACCTAAATGTGAGACAGGAAACCATCAAAATCCTACAGGAGAAAACAGGCAGCAACCTCTTTGATCTTAGCTGCAGCAACTTCTTACTTGACATCTCTGAAGGCAAGGGAAATAAAAGCAAAAATGAACTATTGGGACCTCATCAAGATAAAAAGCTTTGGCACAGCAAAGGAAACAATCAATAAAACTAAGAGACGACCAACGGAATGGGAGAAGATATTTGCAAGTGACATATCGGATAAAGGGTTAGTATTAAAACTCTATAAAGAACTTACCAAACTCAACACCTGGAAAACAAATAATCTAGTGAAGAAATGGGCAGGAGACCTGAAGAGACACTTTTCCAAAGAAGACATCCAAATGACAAGCAGACACATGAAAAGATGCTCAACAACATTCATCATCAGGGAAATACAAATCAAAACCACATTGAGATATCACCTCACACCAGTCAGAATGGCTAAAATTAACAACACAGGAAACAACAGATGTTGGCAAGAATGTGGAGAAACGGGAACCCTCTTGCACCATTGGTGGGAATACAAACTGGTGCAGCCACTCTGGAAAACAGTGTGGAGGTCCCACAAAAAATTAAAAAAATAGAATTATGACCTAGTAATAGTACTATTAGGAATTTATCCAAAAGATACAGGAGTGATGATTCGTAGGGGCACATGCACCCCAATGTTTATAGTAGTGCTATCAACTTATGGAATTATGGAAAGAGCTCAAATGTCCATCAACTGATGAATGGATAAAGAAGATGTGGTATATGTATATACAATGGAATACTACTGGGCTATGAAAAAGAATGAAATCTTGCGATTTTCAACAACGTATTTGGAATTGAAGGGTATTATGCTAAGTAAAATAAGCCAGTGAGACAGAGAAAGAGGTCATATGATTTCACTCATATGTGGAATTTGAGAAACTTAACAGAAGACCAAGGGGAAGGGAAGGAAAAATAAGATACAGAGAGAGAGGTAAACCAAAGAGACTCTTAAATACATAGAACAAACTGAGGGTTGATGGGGGTGGGGGTTGGGGGAGTGGGGAAAACGGAGGGAGTAGGGAAAATACCCACTGAAGAGGCCACTTGTTGGGATGAGCCCTGGGTGTTGTATGTAAGTGATGCATCATGGGAATCTACTCCCAAAACCAAGACTAAACTGTATGTTAGCAAACTTGACAATAAGTTAAAAAATAAATAAAAATAAAGAAAGAGTAGTGAGAGTGATCATTACTGTCTAATTTGGGGTCTTAGGGGAAAATCATAATCTTTCACAATTAGTATGCCCTTTATCAGACTGAGAGCATCTTCTTATTCTTGCTTCTTAACAGTTTTTATCATGAATGGGTACGGAATTCTTTTCCTTGAAATGATCTCTTGAAATAATCATATGTTTTTCTCTCTTTTTCTATTATGGTGAAATACATGATTGATTTTTGAGTCTTAAATTAACCTTTCATTACTGGTCCACTTGACCATGATGTATTATACTTTTATATATCCTTAAATTTCCTTGCTATGATGTGATTAAAGATTGTTATTGCTTATGTACATGAGAGATATTGTTTTGTAGTTTTCATACACACGCACGCATATGTATATGTATATGTATATGTATATGTATATGTATATGTATATGTAATTATTTTGGGGGGAGGTCTAAGATAATGGTGACTTCTAAAACTGAGTTGTGAAGTATTTCTTCCTACTCTGTTTTTGAAAAGATATCATGTAGTGGTAGTATAATTTCCCTCTTAAATATTTGTTAGAATTTTTCAGTGAAGCCATTTAGGCCTGGAATGTTCTTTGTGCAACTTTTCAATTACAAATTCAGTTTTTTAAATGTTTTTTTTTTTTTTTTTTGAGAGATAACACAAGTGGAGAGAGTGGCTGAGGGGGAGAGAGAGACACACACACAGTAAGAGAGAGAGAGAGAGAGAGAGAGAGAGAGAGAGAATCCAAAGTAGACTCCACACTCAGCACAGAACCTAACATGGTTCTGTGATCTCATGAGCCAGGGATCATGATCTGAGCCAAAATCAAGAGTTAGATGTTCAACTGACTGAGCCACTCAGTTGCCCCTAAATATTTTTATAGTTATTTAGTTTTTTTATAGCTTTTCTGAGACTCTGCTAATAATTTCACTATTTAAATAACAGTTAGGACTTTTATTTCTAATAAAAGACACTGTCTTTCAAATTATTTGTCTGTTTCATCTAAGTGGTAGAGGTTATTGACATAAATCTTTTCTTTTTTCCTTAATCAGGCTTGCTAAAAATTGCTCATTAAAATTTTTTTCCTAAAAACTCTTTATTTTCCTTATTTACTTCCCTCTTATTTGCTTATTTTCTACTAACTGATTTCTGCTTTTAATTTTTATTAATCCCTTCCATTTGTTTTTTATTCAATTTGCTTTCTTTTTCTAGTTTATTGAGTTGAACACTTACAGCTCTGACTTTATCTTTTTTTTTTTTTCTTGTTTACTGTAAGCACTATTTCCCTCTCAACACTACCTGATCAATATCCCACAGCTTTTGACAGGATGAGTTGCTAATGCTCCTCAGTTCAAAATATTTTCTAAATATTTTCTAATTTCCATGATGATTTCTTCTTTGAATGATGGCTTATATGGGAAGACTGTAGTTGAATTTTTAAATATATAAAATTTTTCAGATACTTTCTCATTGTAGACTTCTAATTTAATTCTGTTGTGGTCAGAGAATATAATTTGTATGGTTTAATTTTTTTTAAAAATTGATGAAAACTCATTTTATAACCTAGCATATGGTCTGTCTCTGTGAATGCTCCAACTGTACCTAAAGAAGAACATATATATATTGCATAGAATTCTGCAAATATCAAATAGATATTCTTGGTTGTTAGTGTTTTTCAAGTTCTGTATATACTTACTGTTTTTTGGCTTACTTTTTCTGTCAACTTTTGGGAAAAGATTGCTGAAATTTTCAAGTATAAATATGGATTTATTAAAATCCTATGGATTTTATCTATATTCTGCTTTCATATTACCTTTCCAAAGGTGGTACATGTAATCCTAAACAAAAGGCAAACATTTTATTTTAGAGACTATTGGTAGCAGAAAATAAACATTATAAGAAAGTATTCAATTAACATAAAATAAATTATCTCTGAATTTAAAAATTATGCTTAAAATAGGCATCAAGTTGATGTTAAAGTTAATATAGTTAAATAAATTTCAGTAGAATGCCGAACTATTTTATGAGGAAATAATTCTTTGTAGAATATGCCTTTTTACTTCGGTTATATGATAAGAAAAATATCAGTAGATGTAATTTGCATTAACTTCAAACAGAACCCCAAAAGGAATTATATGAATCATAGGTTATATAAATGTATTACATTACTATATATTATAATAACATGCTGTTACTTCATATATAATATATGTTATTGTAAAATAATAGCTAATACAAACAGAATAATAGTTGTTGATAAATGTTTTTGTATGTGCTGGTGGTTTGTGCAAATGTTCTATTGAGGGATGATAGAAATTAGCATAACTATTAAGCACACCCTTTAGATTCCCAGTAAACTGAAAATATCATTGCCACCAATATATAACTGAAAATATCATTGCCACCAATATCCTTTCACTGAAATTCAGCTGATTTTTGTAACTACTTTTATCTTGCTTTACATCAGAAAACCAAAAATAATTAGGGGTGTTTTTTACATTTCCTGATAATGATGGATAAAAAAGATGACATATCACATTGAATACACCTATTCAAAAACACACACTTCAAAGGATTTCTTTACCTGTTATTCAACAATGATGATATAACTTTATTAGTCCCCCACCTTTTTTTTTTTCCTTCCCGTATACCAAAACGAAAAACCAAGCACACAAAACTTCATTCGACATAGGAAATAACTTGAGAAGTAAGATACTCGAAATCACACTAACAATAATGTGTAGCAATTATAGGGGAACTCATTTCATCAGACTTTGGTGAAAATCTGCTAAGTATTGAGGACCATAATAGGCACTGAAGATTTCTCCTCTCAAAAATGTATACAATTGAGGTAGACATAAGCATATATGTGTATATTTTCAGGATAAAACAGAAGTGTCCTGAAGGCAGTGCACCCAAAATGAAATGGGAGGGCAGCAGAGGCTTTAACATGTTGTTTTATGGAGAAGGAGATAGTTTAGCAGGTTTTTTAGAAATGGAAAAAAAAAAAAAAAATCAGGGGCGCCTGGGTGGCGCAGTCGGTTAAGCGTCCGACTTCAGCCAGGTCACGATCTCGCGGTCCGTGAGTTCGAGCCCCGCGTCAGGCTCTGGGCTGATGGCTCAGAGCCTGGAGCCTGTTTCCGATTCTGTGTCTCCCTCTCTCTCTGCCCCTCCCCCGTTCATGCTCTGTCTCTCTCTGTCCCAAAGAAAATAAATAAACGTTGAAAAAAAAAATTAAAAAAAGAAATGGAAAAAAAATCAAACAGGAAAATAAAGGTGGAAAAGTATTCTGGGAAGAGAATATTATAAAGAATGGACACACTAGGCAGCCTAGCACAAGCCATTGTTAGTTCAGTATCTCTAGAGAATAAAATGGGGAGCATAGAAGCAGCTTAGGAACCAGGTTATAAAATTTGTGAGTTCTGCCCAGGAAGGTAAGATAACGCTGTAAGGAACACAAAGTTATGAAAGAGTTTGAAAGAGATGCTTCACATCGCTGGTTTAGCTAGATTAGCATGACTTGAGGTTGACCAAGTTAAGAAGAATAAAATCAAAGGAAAGGACATGAGTCCAGGTGGCTAATGTGACCTTGTTGCCAAGAAATAATGCAGATCTGAATCAAGGTAATGCCAACAGGGTTTAAAAACAGGGTGAGGATTAGAACAATATTTAGAAAATAAGTCTTTGAGATTTGTTCACTGATTATTATAGAAAGTAAGAGAAAAGGGAAACAAATTTAGTCTGATTTTTGTATTTTGGTGACGTGAGTGGATTAGAAGTCATCAACCTATAAACTCTGCTTGTCTGAGATTCTCACAAGTAAGCATATGAAGAGATAACCGCTTTCTAAAGTCACCCTGAGAAATACCAATGTTTAGAAATCTGGACAGAAGAGTCAAAGTGTTATGGAGAGATGAAGAGAACAGACAGAAGACTTGGGTCCTGAATCAAGAGCATCAACAGCATGATCAGCGTTGCCCAAGGCAGCAGAGAAATGTTAGTCGATTTGTAATGAGTTCACGTGGAACAGACATTTGCCAGGGATTAGTGAGGACAAACCATTGTTAAATGAATGTGGGCAGGGAACAGGAAGAAGACCTAACAAATGTGGAATACTTTGAGATACTTCCCTGGCATACTTTCCTATGAGAAGCTTGAGTATATCCTTTATAGATGTTAAACAGATGAGCTCCAGTGTCCAGATAACTGGGTTGACACCTTGTTTCTACCACATAAAAACTGTGTGCCTTTGAGCAATCGTGAGCCTCCTAAGGATCAGTTACCCCAAATGTAAATTGAGAATAAGAACGTCTATTTTATGGAGTTACTGTGAACATTAAATGATATGTTAAAAGTAAATAACATGCACCTGGAACATAGTGAGTATAGAGTCGTCAGTATGCACAAATCTTAGGGAGGTTTCTTTTTGTTTTGTTTTCAATTTTAGGTGTAATTTTTTGCCATTCATTTAATTTCAAATAATGTATCTATAAAATTTTTAAAAATGTTTATTTCTTCTACACCCTAGAGGTAGAGGGTTCATTGACTGTATATCTCAGATCATGGCACAGTATCATGATTGACTGATTGATTGATTATTGATGATGTTTATTTATTCTCTTACTCCATACTTTAATCTCTTCCTCCTCTTGTCACAAAGAAAATATGTTATGTTTTGGACTTGTGTTCTAACAACATGGTTTTCCTGTTGGTTTTTTTTGCATATATTTTTAATTCACCTAAATGGTTTCATCTAATGTGATGAATATATGGCACAATATATTTTTTAAATTTTTTTTTAAATTTTTTTAATTTTTGAGACAGAGAGAAAGCATGAGAAGGGGAAGGGCAGAGAGAGAGGGAGACACAGAATCTGAAGCAGGCTCCAGGCTCCGAGCTGTCAGCACAGAGCCCGACGCGGGGATTGAACTCACGGAGTTTGAGATCATGACCTGAGCTGAAGTCGGACGCTTAACCGACTGAGTCACCCAGGCGCCCCTATGTCACAATATATTTTTTAACATCTATGTATGTGGTATATAGTCTCCTAAAACAGCAGTATGTTTTCATGTATTCAATTGCCTTTATCAACCGATAAACCTATTTTTGCCTATTCTCATACTGATGAACACAGAGATTGCTTCCAATTTCTGCCACTACAAATGATATTTTCATGAACATCTTGTACATGACCGAGTGGATTTTCTTCACTTTTTGTAGGGTATAGCATTTTGTCTGACTAGTTCAGTGTGCTTTCAGGCTGACTGTACCAGCCTATGTTCCCAACAGGAGCTCATGAGGGTTTCCCAATTCTCCATACCTCCACCAACATGTGGCACTGGCCTACTTTCCAATGTTTTTCAGTCAGTTGAATGTAAAGCCATATGTTGTTATTTCAATTTGCAAAATCATAGAAATTTGCAACGATTATGAATTTATCTTCATGAGATAGTTTTAAGTTTTTATTTTATTTTATTTTATTTTTTGCAACCATTCCCCAAATCATGGACCTAGAACACAAACGAAAATTTGATGACTTGTGAATCGAAGGTAATCAAACCCATTCCCCAGATTCACCGTGGGTCCTGAATTAGAACTCCCGGTTCTTTTATTCAACTTTACTTTACAAACATATTTAACTCAGACACTGTTAAAGCTAAAAGTGACCTTAGCCATTTAGACCAAGCTTTTAGTTTTAAGTGTGGGGATAGTTTCAGATTTTTGGAGAATTTTTGGAATCATAATAAAAATATAAAGAAACTTTGGTTGGTGCAATAGAATAGTATTGCTACTGATATCATTATACTCCTGTTTGTCTCAATTTTGTCCACTTCTGTTTAATCTACAATTACCTACCCCTTAGCAACTAGCTTATAATAAATTCCAGCTGCCCCCTTATTCTTTCCCAAATCCTTGAACAATTCTCACTGTTTCCCAACATTCTTCTAAACAGCAATTTTCAGAAAGACATCATCATCATTATTTAAAACAAGACTCCATTTCTGTCACACTTGTTTGAAGTGATTTTTTGAAAGAGCTCTGACATCAGCTGGTTCCTTTGTCATAGAACTAAAGGTCCCATAGATAAAAATGCAAAGGTAGATACATACTTGTTTTTTTCTATTTATGGTAGTAGATTGAATTTCAATTTAGAGTGTAATTTACACCTTTCCAATTTATTGAAGCAAAACACCCCAAGCAACAAGGAAATCTGGTTTCCCTGATTTCTTGCTGCTCTTCTGTCCAATTAGCTTTTTATTTATTTCTTCCCCATAGCCTAAACACAGCACAATTACTTAATTTTATTTTCTAACACTATTTTCTTTTAGTAGACTCCAAGAAGGAAAATTTCTTACTTTGAATGTAGGATCCCTTGTTTGTTCAATATAATAAATGCTGCATTCCAGCTTATATGTAATTAATATGTACTTAATTCTTCACCAGAATATGTTGGCATGGTAAGTATTCTCTTTGAAAATCTTGATGATTCATTAGAAATAATAGTTGTTGCATCATTAGGCTTGTGGGTGTTTTTTTTTTTTAACTTTTTTTCTAAACAACAGAATAACAAAAAACAGAATGTTTCTCTAAACAATAGAATAATGATACTTAATAGTATAGGAAAACAATTTAGCCCAAGAATTTACTCTCTCTAATCTCTTTCCCTGTCACTTTTTTGGCAGGGGTGGGAGTAGTCTCTAGTTCAATATCATACAGACAAAAAATTGATTTTATATTGTTGACTCTGCTTCTTGTGCCACTGTTTTATATATTCCACAGTCTTCCCATAAACTATGGCTTAAATTCCAACTACTATTATAAACAACTATAACCTTGTCATGATACAAATAGATACGCTTTTCAGAGAGGTAACTCTCAAAGAATGGAAGTATTTCATCATAGAAGGTATAGGACACTAAGTCTGTTTTTGTTTTTATTTCTTTTTACTACCACTTGAGAGTGAGAGTGAATAGGGAAGACCAAGAACTCAGCAAAGGACATGAATCTTAATTTTTTTCTGTGGTGTTACCCATACTGTGAGATTACAAAATTCAAAGCTGTAGAAAGTTTATCTTAAATATATAGTTATTCAAAAGATCAAAGCACAACTAATAAATAATCAAATTCTATTTCAAAATGTTTAGACTTCTTTGCCAACATTAAGACTATGGATCTAAAAAATATAGGTCTTTGTACAAATGGAAAACTGGGGTATGCTAGGATCTGAGCAGATCCTCACCCGAGTGAGTGTAGGTGCTATTTAGGGCTTCAGGAAGCAAAAAAGCAGAAGAAAAAATGCTTCGAATCGACTGCTTCATCATAACTGTAACCTTTATTTTGCCACAACATACTTCATTCAGCATAATCACGAAGGCATTTAATTGAGACCAAACACTAAAAGGATTCAAAGAAAGAAGATGAGCCTATTTTGGATTTTAACCTACCCGTTCTATACCTGTTTCTTAATACATTCAAGGTGATCACTTATTTTATTTCTGTTTCCTGTGTGTTGTAGTAGAGAGAGAATCACCAGATCTCTTCTTTTTTGTTATTAGGACCATCAAAAAGCAAGTTTTATTTTTGTTTTTACCTATAAGTCCTTGAGATTGCTATAAGGCTTTTGGAAGAATATTTATTGTCAACTGGTCTTTGATAATCCAGATTTTAGACATAAACTTTCTTATGTTTTATTTCAGTGAATAGATTTATTATGCTTTTCTATATCAATTTGGTTACAATGAAAACTCAGACGTTTAATTGGTTTTTATTACTTTTTGTAGACTTTGTCTTAGCTGGTTCTTGATGATTAAGAAAATCATTTCTGAAACAAGCATAAGGCAGATCTTTGTCTTCTGAGAGAAAATAGCTCTTCAAGCACTTAAAATTAGACTTTTTACAAAATATGTCAAAATATTGTGCTGCTGTAATATATCCATTTTTGTAGCGTTTAACTAGCTGAAAACTTGCACCACTGTGGATTTGTAGAAAACACTGTTAAAATACTGCTCTCAGTATTGAATCCTAGAACTGACTAGTCCCCAGAACATTTAATGGTGCTAGAGAGCCCTCTGGGTAAATATCTGTGTTTCATCATTCAGGCAATGTTGACAAGCTCATTGAAGCAGACATTTTTACTGCACTTAATATATTGTGCTTTTTCCCTTCTCTGTTTATCCATATGTTTTTTGATGATAAGAGCTGAGGAAAAGCCATGGTTTCAGGCTGGGTAAGTTTGTTCTGAGTAGCTCATTTCACTACAATCTCTAGATCCTTCCAGTTGCCTTCATTGCGTTATTAGACTTTCCAGGAGAATACAGAAGGGGGGAATTTGCTGTCTTCTGAGTCACAGTAAACATGTACCAACTCGTATACCATAGCACACTGGAAACACAATCTTGTCGCCAGTAGGGAGGCACTTGAGTGGTCTAGCTATAGTGGCCCATGTGGAATGAACTAAAATCTAGATGAAGGATGAAAAATATCTTACTCATTTGTGAGCAAAGGGAAAAATGAGTACTCTTAGAATCTGATTTTTTTCTAGCTTTGTTCAGTGATAAATTCCAATCATTTTAATACATTCTACATGCTTTGATCAAAAATATGTTCATGACATTCACAAACTTGATACTATCTTCGTATTTTGTATTTAAGCTTTAAGTAGATATTTGGTAAAGTCAATATAGTCAGTTGGTCTTTGTAATTGGTAGAGCATAATTTGATTAGATGTTCAAAAGCTGCTTCTGTCTCGTCTTACAGAATTAAAATAAATTTATTTCTTTCAAGTTGATTGGTATAATTATATTTTCATATTTGAAATATCACTGGCTACTGTTTTAAGCTTAGTTCTCTTCAATATGCCCTAGCAAAACTCGTTAGTATACGATAGTTAAACCTTTCTCACCTCAGTTTTACAGTGGAATTAATCCCTAGTGACCTAAGATATTCATTTTATGTAATGAATGAACTTCTTTGTATCTAGGATGATACTAGCTATGAGCCATTTTTGGAAGAGCTGAGAAAATAGTCACTCAGCTCATATCCAGTAGGGTTTAAATCTTTCATAAAACTCCAGTTAAGAAAAAAATAGAATTTAAAATATTTTCAAACTTTACTTTCTTCAAATAAAATTTCGTGTTGAAGTCTGAATGGAAATTAAATAAAAGCTGAGCTATTCTGGATCAAATAGAAGAGAAGTGCCTGGAGAAACTCTATGTGTGCCTTAAATAATGTCCATAGATGGCACACAGTTACAGGGCTGTAGTGTTCTGAGTATGCCTTACACGCTGATAACCAGAGATATTATGCAGCATGTGCCCAATAGACCTCTATCATGTCCTCTTGGAACAATGAGTTAATTTTTTTCAGAAAAAAAATTACATATTCACAGACAGCTCCAGTAAAATCAAATGGTGCCTATCTATTTCTGGAATGATGGAGTAGACATATTTTTTCCTCTTTTTCCTGCTGAGCAAATTAAACGCTCTGGACATTATATATTCAAAAAATAAAAAAATCATAGACTCTAACACGTAGAAAGAAGGCAAAAAAAAACCAGTAACTTAGTGGTGAGTTTCCTGGGTTTTCTTTTTGCCTCATAGCTGAGAGCTGAAGGAGGTGGTGACCTAGAAATATGAACAAACACAAAGTAAAAAGAGTTTAACAAAACACTGCTCTCTCTCTGGCCACTCACCAGAAGAGGGGCAGCCTAGCGAGACAGAAAAAAAATTAGATAGTAACCACTCTAATTCAGCCAAACACCACAGAAAAATAATAAGGCCTCACACCCTAGTCCTGCCAGCAAAGGCTGAGTGAGGATCTTAAACTTCTACTCCTGACAGAATGGAATGAGATGGCCCAACCCACTGCTAGACGGATGTCAAACAAGACCAGGTAGAAAGCCAGATGGCAATGAGCCTTCTATAAAACCACACGGGGGGTCTGGACTTCCATCACCTGGCAGTAAAATGTATGCTTCTTCCTTCTCAGTGGGATATCAGAGGAGGACTAGGGGAAAATCAGAAATTGCATCACTATTCAGTTGTAATGAGGTCGCATTGCCATCCATGTGGGGTTAGTGGAGTCCAAGCAGGGAGAACGAACAAGGCACTTTTACTTCTTCCAGTCATGGAGGTACCAGTGGAGGTCTAGTGGGAAACATGAACTACCACCCCCATTAGGCAGTAATGTGGATCCATTCCCTTGAATGTCAAGGAGGTCATGAGGGGAGCCCTACCATATTTACTATCATCTGCCAGTTAGAAGGTGGTACCCTCTTCTTCCCCTGTTAGAGTGGTGTCAGAATAAACCAACCCAAACTTTTTTCTTTTTCTTTTTTTTTTAGTTTATTTATTTATTTTGAGAAAGAGAAAGTGAGAGAGAGAATCGCAAGCAGGCTTTGCACTGATAGGGGCTCAAACCTTGAGATCATGACCTGAGTTGAAATCAAGAGTCTGATGCTTAACCAACTGAGCCACCCAGGAACACCCAAACTGGTTTAAATAAGATCCAAAATCTTATTAAATAATAACTTATTAAATAATTAAAATATAAATAATAACTTAATAAATAATAAATAATAATAAATTAAATAAATAAATAATTAAATAATGTTCAGGATTAAGTTTGAAATCATTTGTCATACCAAGAACTAAAAAGATCTCAAACTAAATGAAAAAGAAAGACAAAAATTACCAACACCAAAATGACAGAGATGTCAGAATTAGCTGAAAAGATTTAAAAGCAGCCATCATAAAATTCCTTCAGTGGAAATAAAAAAAAAAATCAATTACAAAAATTTTTGAAACAAATTTGAAAAATGGAGAGTTCTTTAAAAAAAGGGGGAGATATAAAGAAGGAACAAATGGAAATTTTGAAACTGAAAACCTCAATAATTGAAATGAAAACTCAATTGATGTGCTCAAAAGGAGAATAAAGGGACAGGGGAAAGAATCTGAGAACTAGAAGAACAATAGAAATTACCCAATTGGACAAATAAAAACATGCTGAGAAAATAAAATCTGAAGAAAGTCTCAGGGATCTGTGAGACTATGATAAAAGAATAAATATTTGT
The DNA here is from genome assembly GCF_014898765.1 of Herpailurus yagouaroundi. Lineage (NCBI taxonomy): Eukaryota > Metazoa > Chordata > Mammalia > Carnivora > Felidae > Herpailurus > Herpailurus yagouaroundi. The sequence goes on from NW_024412406.1 coordinate 9,137,142, forward strand.
GTCATCAGAGTCCAGAAAGAGATGAGAAAAAAAGTAGGGCTGAAAAAGTAGTTGAAGAAATAATGGCTGAAAAAGTTCCCAAATGCAGTGAAAGACATACATTTACAGATTCAAAAGACTGAGCTAACTTTAACTATGATAAGCCCCCCCAAAACCCAAAAGAAGACACACTTCTGAACCTGAATCCAAAGAAACATTTGAAAACATTAAGAGTGAAATGATACCTTATCTACAGAAGCAAAACGGTTTGAACTACCACAGATTTCTTATTAGAAACCACAGAAACTGAAAGGAAGTGGCACATTTTTCCAGTGCTGAAAAACGAAACAAAAGAAAACAAAACTGTTAGCTCAAAATCTTATATCTTCTGATAGTATCTTTCAGGAATGAAGGGGATATCTAGACAAAAAGAAACTAAAAATATTTTTAACAGCAGACCTACACTAAAAGAATGGCTACAGGAAGTTCTGTAAACAGAAAAGAATGATAAAGAAAGAAATCTGGGAACATCATAGAAGAATAAAGACTAGAGCAAGCAAAACCGTGGGCGTATATAATAGACTTTTCTTCTACTCTTGAGTTTTCTAAATAATGCTTGATGATTGGAGCAAAATCTATAATACTGCTTGATGTTGTTCTAAAAGTATATAGAGGAAATATTTAAGAAAATTAGGAGAGTAAAAGGATGGAATAAAGAGATAAGGATACTACCCACAGGGCCCCCTCCTGGGCGAAGTGTGTTCGCGCATGGGCACAACCCCGCTTGGCGAGGTAGCCTGTGTGCGCATGCGCACAACGGCCTCTCAGCCAGGGCGTCTGTTCGCGAATGCACCCCACACCCCTCCACGCAGAAGGGAGTTCACACATGCGCAGAATACCCCCTTGGCGAAGGAGGACGTTCGCAAACGCGCCCCGCACCCCTTGGCCGAGGTGGTTTCAGGCTTCGCACTGACCCTCTTGAGGTGTGTGAGAGGCTCACACATGCACAACCAGGAAACTATGATAAATTATGTACATATAATACAATACTTGAGAAACAACCGAAAAAAAAAAAAGACGGTATAAAGATTTACACTCAAAATGCTTGGATAAATCAGAATGAAATTTAATAGTAACAATTTAATATAACAATATAAGCAGGTAAAGTAAAAGGATAGTAAGTTATATCATGCAAACATTAATTAAAAGATAGCAGAAGCAACTATATTAAAGAAAATTCCCTGAGACAGGGTATATATTATATAAGGATACAAAGGGCCAATCCATCATGAAGAGTAATCCTAAATGTGTATATACCAAGAAGCAGAGCTGTGAAGAATATAAAATAAAAACTAACAGAATTAAAAAGAGAAAGAGAAAATCAAAATTATAATTAAGTATTTTAACACTCACCTTTCAACAATCGATAGAACAAGTAGACATAAAACTAGCAGTGAAAAAACTCAATAACACCATTAAGCAACACTATCTAATCGTTGCTCCCAATACTGCCCCCAACAACCGCAGAACATATACACTTCAGTAGTGCCCATGGAACATATACCAACAGTCTATATGTTGTCCATAAAACAAACCCCAACAAATTTTAAATAATTTAAATCATACAGAATGTGTTCTCTGGCCACAAAGGAACCAAACTAGAAATCAATAAAAAGAGTATAATAGGAAAATACCAAACAAACTAACCAACACACTAAGCCAAAGATGGGGAGAAATTTTAAAAAATACATTAAACTGAATGGAAATGAAAATACAATATATCAACATTTGTGAGACACAGTTAAAGCAATTCTGGGAGAGAAATTTAAATCACATCTATTAGAAAAGCTTATACCCTAAATGACTACCTTTAGAACCTAGAAAAACAAGAGCAAAATAAACCTAAAGCAGGCAAATAGAAAGATATGAGAAAGATAACAAAAATCTATGAAACGGAAAACAGTAACACAACAGAGAAAACTAAATGAAGCAAATAGTTCTTTGGTGAGATTAATAAAATTGTCAAGTCTCGGGGCGCCTGGGTGGCGCAGTCGGTTGAGCGTCCGACTTCAGCCAGGTCACGATCTCGCGGTCCGTGAGTTCGAGCCCCGCGTCAGGCTCTGCGCTGATGGCTCAGAGCCTGGAGCCTGTTTCCGATTCTGTGTCTCCCTCTCTCTCTGCCCCTCCCCCGTTCATGCTCTGTCTGTCTCTGTCCCAAAAATTAAAAAAAAAAAAAAAAAAAATTGTCAAGTCTCTAGCAAAATTGATGAAGAAAAAAAAGATGACACAAATTTCCAATATGTAGAACATAAGAGGGAACATAACTACAGACCCTGCAGACATCCAAAGGATAACAAAGGGATACTACAAACAATTCTACACATATAAATTTGACAAGTTAGGTAACATGGACCAATTCCTCTATAAACACAAACTACCAAAACAGATTCAAGCAGAAATAGAAAATCTTAGTAAACTTACACTGTTGAGGCAATTGAATCCATAATTTAAAAATCTCTCTTAAAAGAAATCCCAGTCTCTGATGGGTTAACTCAAATTTTACCAAATATTGAATAAATTAACACCAATTCCATACAATCTTTTCCAGTTATAGAACACTTTCCAATTAATCCTCTGAGGCTGGTACTATCCTGATACCAAAGCCAAAGAAGAGGTCACTATTTCTTGTGAGTATAGAATCAAAACTCTTAATAAAATGTTACCAAATAGGACTCAGCAATATAAAAAAGGAATTACACATCATGCCAAGTCGGATTTATTCCAAGGATGCAAGGATGGTTCAGTGTTTAATGTCAATCAATGTAATGCACTATATTAACTAACTAAAGAAGAATCATCCCAAACTTACATGCAGAAAAAAGTATTTAACAAAATTCAACACAATTCATGCCAAAAATCCTCAGAATAGGAGAAGAATTTCTCAGAAGAAATTCCTCAATGTGATAAAGAACAGCAACAACAACAAAAACTACAGCCGACATTATGCCTATTTGGTGAAAAATGAAATGTTTTACCCCTGAGATTGGAAAGGATGTCTGCTGTCAACACTTTTATTTGTGTTGGCAAAAAGAAAATAATAGGCATACAGTTTAGAAAATAAGAAAGGAGTTTCCTATTTGCAGATGATGTAATTGTCTATGTAGAAAATCCCAAGGTATCTATGAGAAAACTCATAAAGAACTAATAGATGAATCACAAAGTCCACACCATATAAAATAAACCTACACGTCAAATGTATTTCTATATATACTAGCAGTTAACACATGGATACCGTAATTAAAACTATGATATGATTTGCAAATCTCATTTTAAGAAAAGAACATTAAAGGGGCTTCTGGATGACTCAGTCGATTAAGCGTCCGACATGGGCTCAGTCATGATCTCACAATTTGTGAGTTCCAGCCCTGCGTGGGGCTCTGTGTGGACAGCTCAAAGCCTGCAGCCTGCTATGGATTCTGTGTCTCAGTCTGTCTCTGACCCTCCCCCACTGGTGCTCTGTCTCTCTCTGTCTCTCAAAAATAAATAAATGTACAAAATGAAAAGAAAAGAAAAAGAAAACTAAACATGCAGTTGCCATGCAAACCAGCAATTTCACTCTTGGGCTTTTATTCCAGAGAAATAAACATCTATTTTTACACATAAAAAACTGAAAACAATGTTAATTGATGTTTTATTTATATTGATCCCAGAATAGAAATAACTCAATTTCTTTCAGATGAGTATTTAAAATAATGGGGTAAATCCATACTAAGGAATATTACTTGGCTTTGAAAAAGAATGAACTATTGATACATGCAATAACCCGGATGAATTTCCAGAGAATTGAGTGAAAAAAAACAATATACAGGATGATTTCATTCATATAAAATTATTGAAATGATAAAATAATGAAATGGAGTATAGTGCTTGTCAGGGGTTAAGGAGGGATAGGGATTGAGGGAAAGTTGAGGTGTCTATTAAATAGTAATATAAGTGATGTTTGAGGTGATAGAAATGTCCCATATCCTGACTATTAATATAATATTCTGGCTTCAATGTTGGACTACAGTTTTGCAAGATGTTAGCATTGGAGAAAATGAGGTAAAGAGTACGTAAAATCTCTGTGCTTTATTTATTACAACTACATGTGAATCTAAAATTATCTCAAGATAATATGAGGTACAGATAATGTGAAAAAGGGAACTTTTACATTTGCTTTTCTCCAGGTATCACCAGTATATTGGCACATTATTTCTACAGTGAGATTTTAGTTACCATATTAAATGCTTAGTGTCATTTAATATGGACATATGCCAAAAGTAAATACTGTCGTTTAAGTGTGTTCTTTGCTGGAGAATTTCTCACCAAACATATCTAGCAATGAGAATAAAACATAACTAATTTGCATCATCAACCTGCAAGTAGCTCCCATACCCTTTCCTCTTGCCTTTTCAGTAAGAAATGTTTTCAAAATAACAACAATGTGCATGTACTGTCACTGCACATGTATTTGCCTATTCAATTAATAAAAGACATTTTGAACATGTAGGACATATTAAGGATAGGCAGAAAAACAGTAATTGTTTTTAGAATCCTTTAGCTTAGGGGTAAGACAAAGATGTCAATGATTCTAGGAATATATTATGTAAATTTTTTTTAAGTTTATTCATTTATTTTGAGAGAGAGAGAAAGATCTTGAGCAGGGGAGAAGCAGAGAGAGAATCCCAAGAAAGCTCTGCACTGACAGCCAAAGCAGGGCTCGAACTCACGAACCATGAGATCATGGCCTGAGCTGAAACCAGGAATCAGACGCGTAACCGACTGAGCCACGCAAGAAATATATTATCTTAAGCAAGTCATGACACATTAAATTTTAAAGCTCCATACTATGTAATGAATGAAATTCATCTTATCAGATCTTGAAAATAATATGTATCAGAATATCTGGGCTGAAATGTCCTCTTTGAAAATAAATAAACAAACAAACAAATAAATAAATAAAAATGTAGACATTGCTCTACAGTTTGAAACTTTATATCAAATTGAGCCACTCTAGATTAGAATTTCCATGATTATATACTTACCTCCTTTACATTTTCAAAAGCGACATTATTGCACAAAGGAAATTTTTCTATGAATACTTGGAAACCATTTTGGTATTTATTGCCTTCAAAATTATCCTTTTGTCTCTGACCGGTGTGCATGCCAAAGAAAATTAAAGCAAAAAAGTAAGTGACTCCCTCAGTGGGCAAGATGATTTGGTAAGGACCGCAATTTGGGTCAGATCAGTTACACTGTGTTGAAGAGCAAAAGACAATAGTAAGGTGATTTACATTTTAGGATTGCTGAAGCATTCTTCTTTGCTTTTCATTGGCACCTAGGGAAAATTATGTAATTATTAAGTATAATGACACATTTTGAAAAAGAGTTTGTTTCATTGGATCAAAAGACAGGCTGACAAATTTATCCATGTTCCTTCCTTTTTCTTTTTCTTCATAAAGCAAAAGTAATTGCTTTTTGTTTATTCTTTGCCTATTCTATGAAACTTATTTTGAAGGCTGTCATACAAGATGTTCGTGTGGACAATAAGAGGTACTTTGTAAACGAGGTGTTATTTAATTAAATATAAAAAGCTAATTTAAAAGAATACTATGACCACAATAATGAGACAGCTCTGACCAAAGCCCACTAGAATGCTTTTAGCATCCCCCTCAGCATCAGTGGTGGTGAAGAGGGGTCGTCTCTTCATTGTACTGACTTATCCTGGGAGACACATTCAATATTATTTTAACTTCCGTTCCCCCATTTCTCTTTGATTGGCTAAAATGTATCAAATGTCTGAAATAAAGTGTTCTTTAAAAGCAGATGTATACATTTAATTTATATATGTAAATATAATATAAATATAAACATGTGTATTTAAAGATGTAGAGAAGTCAGAGAGAATATTATGATCACACATTATGCCATTCTTTTATGAAAGTGACAAAATACAACTAGGGTTATTTTCGAATGACCATCATTCAGTTATTAGCTGAACATTGTAGGAACAATACAGCAGAGCACTGAGGTTATTGAAGAGTATAGATCTAGACTTATTTAATAGTAAAATCATAATTTCTTTACAATTAAAAGACTATCAATACTTTTCCTTTGACAAATCCTGCTACATCATCTTCCATGTACTTCTTAGTTATATCTGTTAATGTAACACTATATTTAACACCAAATTTAGACATCCTTGAATTATGCTGTCTTGAATACTACTATTTCTCAGCCTGTTTGTATTTAGATACGGCTTTGATCCAAAAGGCTATTGATCTATGGTTGATATTAATTCAGTGAGCAACATAAATGCACTAAGTAGAGCTACAGTTACACAACTAAGTGGGTGCTGTCTGTTGAAAAGATTTTTAAAACTATTTTAGTCGTATGATTAAGGATCAGGACTACAATATCTCCAGATTAGCACCTTGGCATACTAATAAATGTAAAGTTTGAAAGACTCCCATGGGCAAATAAGTTAAATAAATATAAAATTAAACAATTTTTGTTTTAGTGTAGGATATCTCAGAACTTTGATTATATTCACGAGCATATTAAGTGGGGTGTACTTTGGGAAATACTAATCTTTCTAAAGTTCTCTACGTGAAGAAATATAATATAAATAATATTCTCTTTTCCAACAGACATGAGCAAAATTGCCTGACGAAGTCATCGGACCCAGGTACACAAGAATAATGCATTTAAAAGAATCATCTCCTGCCCATTTTTCATTTGTTGTGATATTTGATCCAAACTATTTCATGTCTCCCATTTAACTTCTTGAATAAAAAATTAAAGCTAAAAGCAGGTCTAGTACAGGAGAAGAGCTGCAGAGGGCCAGAGCTAGGCCAGTGGGCTCTATTTTTGAAGCATCCTTTTATTTCTGCATCTCTGATATCCAAGGCATAGCTTTCAAAAACACTTCTCTTGTGACTGGGTTGCTTTTATCTTTCCCATTTTATTAAAAGAGTTAAATGGAAGGCATTCAGAAACTCCAATTTAGCTTTTATTTTTCAATAAAAATGACAGTCGAAAAACAGTATAGCCACAGGAGAGGCAGGGCAAGCTGGCACGGAGGGGGTGGGTGCCCGCTGAGCTGGGACTACAAAGTGTTTGGATAACACACTCCCCAGGCTTTCTAAATACCTTGGTGAGACACTGTAAGAAGAGGGCAAATAATAGTCTTCATCTTTGAATTCACCCGGGCTCTTTCTACTGTCATGAAATTTTTATTTAAAGAAATCTAAAAAGGAAACCATTTGAATATGGTTCTTGAATACTGTAATGTACTTGTTTTGGTTTGATGGCTTTGTGCCATACCTTAGAAAGTGTAAATTTCACATCTTCATTTTAAGTCAGATAGTTTATCCCCTAGACCTCTTTAACTCATCACAATGCTCACCTAACGGTGTGTCCTTAACCAATAATTACTGAATTGATAGTGATGTCCTAAATTGGGAACATCAACCGCCTCCATAAATCATCTTCTCATATATCACATATTTATAAAAGACAGAAGTTTGACAAAAGTGCCATGATCCGTCAACAATTTCAGAACAGTATCTCAATCTCATTTTCCTAAGATAGGCAGTATTTAGACTAGGATGTTTAGAAGAACACGATGCATTGGCTTATTTGATCTTTTGCTAGCACCGTGCAGGGTTGCTGGTGGTCCTGCTCACTAATTTACTTTAAGGACAGTATGTGTACATGGATACGCACTACTAACTCTACCAATTGGTAAATTACGATATAGAATGGCTCATACCGAATCAAATATGACAAAGTTTGCAAATATTGTCAGTCTTGTTTTGAAAAATCCCAAATGAGAAAGGATTTAACATTAGTGATGACGAAGGGAGACCTGGAGGTTAATAGTAAAGGTTAATTGAAGGGGGGGCAGACCTTTCCTTAATGCAGCCCTGGGGGAGGTACAAAGTCAAATCACTCAGACCTTTGGTCTACTCTTCTAAGGTGTAGATTTTGTGACCTTAGAAGCAGATCTGTATGTCATACCTGGCTTTGTCTTGCTCCTGGATGGAGATACTCTACAGTGAGTGAAAGCTGAATAACCCTGGGTTTTGCAGTGGTCCCCTTGTGTATCTGAGCTATTTTCGCTTAGATAGCCAAGTTCAAGTATTAGTGAAAATGACTTTCTACAAGAAACATACAAGTTGCCAAGTTTCTGTTGTTCTGAGTAATTCCCAGTGAGAAATCAGTGTTACACATATGAACATTTTCCCCAATTGTTAGCTTACGAAGTCAAACATTATTATTTTTTTATTAATCAGCTAACATGCTGCCAGGTACCTATACTACACGAATAACCATACAGTAGTAATTCAAAAGCACTAAAGTGCTGGTTTTCAGAGTTTACAATTTAGTGTTAAGTTTAATGAAGTGATTTTTCCAGCAGGAAAACAAAAACACACAAACGAATCATTTTAATCTCTTTTTAAAGGCATAGCATTTGCAATGTACAGTAAGAATTAAAATGCTAGACTCACTTTAGACTGTCTAGGAGTTGAAACTCTTTTCTTAACTGTGTGACTTAAAGCAAATTATTTAACTTCCCTGTGCCTCAATTTTCTCCTTTGTGGGAAAAAAAAAAGGATGATAATAATGACCATGTACAGTTATTCTGTATTTTTAAAGGATTAATATTTAGAAACTACTTTAAAAGTATTTGAAATATAGTAAGTGTTCCTTAATTGTTGGATATTATTAAAATGTGACATGCACCGTAAGGCATACTATTTTTCCCTCGTTCACCTGGCTATCAGATTAATACACTAGCACATTTCCCCTTCAATCCATTCTTAGTAATAGTTACTAGAGCGAAGAAATGTTTATCCAGCCTTTTTCTTTTTTTTACCAGTAGTTAAAAGTTCATCAAAAAGTGAAATTAACTGGAAGCATATAGTAGATAGAATAAAGGGGGAAAAAAACCCTCCGTGATGCTAATGTCTGAATTTTCAGGGCATCTTCTCCTAGTATCTTCTTCTCGTTGTCCCTTGGTATCCCTTTTTACCATATAGCACATAACCCAATAGATTTCACTTGGTACACATTCATTTAACCTGTGAATATTTAAATTATTTTGACCCAAGTGTTTTTGGTGGAGAGAAAACATTATAAAAGTTGGCTTTATATTTACTACAAAAGAAGTTATGCTTATACTTAAAAAACAGTTACAAAGCCAAATATTTTAAATTTATAAATGATTACAGCAAATAGCTATGAAAATAAAAATGCAATCATTAAATTCTTTGTTGACATATTTTTGGTAACTGCTTAAAGTAAAAAAGAAAGAAGAAAGAAAGAAAGAAAGAAAGAAAGAAAGAAAGAAAGAAAGAAAACAAAAAACCCAGACCTGCCAGGTGGGTTACTTACCTTCCATTAAAAAAAACAAGATTAACTCTTACACGCCTCCTTTCCTAATGAAAGAAGCCATCTGCTTTATTCAAAAAGATTCCTGGAATTGTAACTCTTATTTGGTTCCTATATTACAGTTTCCATTTGGTAACATTGGCTAATTAATAGATTGATTGCATTTTGTCTATTTTGACTTTATAGAATGAAAGCTTCTTAAGAGATGTGATAGCGCCAGAAATGGTATTCCAGAGGACATATGACTCTATCACCTAGAGATAACTCATTACTTAGGCAGAAAGGATTGCTATTAAGGGTGGAATATAAGATGCAGAGCCTTTATGACTATCTTAAAGACATTTAAATTTCAACATACCCTACTGTCCACTGCCTGAGGAAGTGGAAAAATCAGCTTATTGCCTAGATAATTCAGAGTAACCATTCTCTTTGCGAGAATTGTCTGGAAGACAACTTCTTCAAGTTATAAAGCTTTTTTGCTGAAATTTGAGAAACACTGTTTTGACTAGTTGAAGACACCCAGGAACCCCTAACGTCCTCTTTAAATTCATCATCACTGTTAAAGTGTTCTTTCTGTTATGTTTGTAGCATTGGCTGAAGCTTAGTTTTCAAACAGGTTCCATTTGTTTTTTAAAGTTTATTTATTTTGAGAGAGAGAGTGAGAGAGCAGGGGAGGGGTAGAGAGGGAAGGAGAGAGAGAGAAAATCCCAAGCAGGCTCTGCACTGTTAGTGTGGAGCCGGATGTGGGGCTAGTACCCATGACCAGTGGGATCATGACCTGAGCCGAAACCAAGAGTTGGACACTTAACCAACTGAGCCACCCAGGAGCCCCTCAATTTTTAACTTTAATTGTGAAAATAACATACAATCGTTGGAAAAAATCCAAACAATGCGGGCTCAGAAATAAAGGCATCCATAGTCAAAGACCCCCCCCGCTTCTTTCCATAAAACAAGTCAGTTAATATTGCTAGCTTCATGTTTCTAAACTTTGATAGTGTACATTCATGTTCAATATATCTACATGGGTATATATAACATATAGATTATACAAGCAAATGACTATAGATATTTTTCTACTTCTGGCTTTTTTAAGTTAATACTACATTTTGGAGATATTTCCATGACAGTACAATGAAGACTGCATAATGTTTCACAGCATTGATATACCAAAATTTCCTCAATAATTCCTGCATTAAGGAACATTCTAGTGGCTTTCATTTTTGCTATTTCATGCACTATTGTAGTAAACTTTACACATAAATCTATGTGAATATATGTGGACATTTTGACAGATATTGCCAAGTTGTTCTGCATAAAGACTTCACAAATTCACACTCTTACAAACAGCCATACCTGATTTGCCAACTGCCCAGGTCATTAGCATATGAGACATTCAATCAGTTGATGGGGAAGCAAGAGCTTGTATTAACACATCCCAAGTAGGAGAGAAATTTTTGAGCTGAAATGTTACTTAAAACTTAGATGAGAGGTAGGGATTCAGCAGAGAAACTTGGTAGAAAAAATAACTCAGACAGAACAAATGGAACATCCAATGGCCTGGAATCAAGAGAGCATCTGGTGCATGACAGGGAGGAAAGGAAGCATGTCAGTGGATGAGGAGTGGTGTCACTTAAAATATTATGCCTGCTCCTAAAATTTCTTCAAGGGCAGGGTGGTTTACTCCTTATTCCACCGCCCATTTATAAATGCTGGTTTAAGATGATGCTTTGCTAATCAGTGCTAATGTTAAATTGCAGTGTTAATCAGAAACAACTAGAGGAACATTCCCCAGAAGCATCTGGTTTTTGCTAGGTATTCCCTGAGGAAAGTACCTAGTTCATTCATGACGAATTTCATGGTGGAAATTTCAAAATAGAAGGAGAGATGCCATGATTGGATCTGCATTTAATCCAAGTGCAGTCTTCGGTATCTCTTAAATTACATTGCATAAGGTAATATGGCTCTTTCTCTCTACAGGGGCAATTTCGGCAGTACAAAACATTAACAAATAATTATAGTGCCACTGAAATTTTTTATAACTTTAACATGGATGTCATACGGCAGATGATGAAATAAATCAACTTAAAATTGAGAGTAGTGGTTTCTGAATATTTCTTACTTTATAAACTTGGTATTTTTATTAGGAAATAATAACTGGGAAATTTTAAATATGAATCTTCACACACATCTTCTTTCTGGGTTGGAATCTTACCTAATTGCTCATGTTACATAAAATAATGTAAAAATATACTTTTTACTAACATTTTGTTCATGAATTTCTACTATATACTTCACAAAGGACTCATGATCATCAAACATTTATCTTATATCTCTAATTATTTACTATTCTTCTCTCTAATTGATGTAGAGCAACCTTAATATCAAGATAAATATCTTAAAGATTACACTACGAAGCAGAATTCTGTCTTCAAACTCATTTTATTTCATGAATGTAAAATGTGACAAATTTATCTTACTTGTTTTGATACCATAATATTATGCAAATGTCCTTAAAATAAACAGACATGTCCTTGCAAAGGTGTACATTGAGAATACGAAGATATTTCAAATAAGAGGTGGTAATCAATATTTGCAAAACTCAATTCAAATTAAAAGAAAAATGCTCTTTGAAAGATACATGGTGTAGTAAGAGAGCAAGAAGATACGAAGGCTGGAAGATGTCTTTGGGGAAGAATAAAAGAAGAGATGGGGAGCCTGGGTGGCTCAGTCGATTAAGTGTCTGACTTCAGCTCAGGTCATGATCTCACGGTTTGTGAGTTCAAGCCCCACATCGAGCTCTGTGCTGACAGCTCAGAGCCTGGAATCTGCTTCCGATTCTGTCTCCCTCTCACTCTGCTCTTCCCCCACTCTCACTGTATGTCTCTCTCTGTCTCAAAAATAAATAAACATTTAAAAATTAAAAAAAAAAAAGAATAAAAGTAAGGATATGTTTGCTTCTTTTGTTTTGTTTTTTAGTGCACTAAATGCGGTGTCTAAATTGGGTGTTTGTCGAATTGGATGGGGGCCCCCAACTGTGGGGTGACTAATCCATCCGATGGAAGCCGAAGGCCCTGGCAGTGACAAGAATTCACCAGAGGCAAAATAAAAGAGATGGAAGTTTACTGAAGACACTCCAAGGAGCAGTGGGCAGGACAGCAGGGGAAATGCTATCTTCCATGGGATAGTGGGAGGGGCTGTGGAGAATTTTCCCTTTTTTTGGTAGCTGTTCCTGGTTGCAAGTAACCCATTGGTTAGTTAGGGCCTATGGATGTTTTGAAATGCATTGCCTGATGGGCCTGTCTGTATTCAGCCAGGTGGTTGCTGTGGGCCCTTTCTACATTCCCTCGCTCAAGCCTATTTGCCTAAAAGCAGCCTCTACCCTAAACCTTAAGAAATTATGAATTCACACTTTTACTAAAAGGCAGAGGAAGAATTCCTCCACACTTGGTCAATGATACATCAATGAAGAGAAAGATCGGGGCGCCTGGGTGGCGCAGTCGGTTAAGCGTCCGACTTCAGCCAGGTCACGATCTCGCGGCCCGTGAGTTCAAGCCCCGCGTCAGGCTCTGGGCTGATGGCTCGGAACCTGGAGCCTGTTTCCGATTCTGTGTCTCCCTCTCTCTCTGCCCCTCCCCCGTTCATGCTCTGTCTCTCTCTGTCCCCAAAATAAATAAACGTTGAAAAAAAAATTAAAAAAAAAATGAAGAGAAAGATCAACTACAAGGGAAATAGGTGACTCTAGGTGCAGCCAGAAAATTCATTTTCCATGAAGACAGAGGATAATTTAAATTCTTTGCCTTGATGTTTTCACTCCTGTGGCCAAGATGTTGCAGACAGCTAAAATTAGAGGAAAAGCTATCTAAAGGCAAACAAAATGGGAAGTCAGACTCCTAAATATTGCTTCAGTTATTATCAACAGTGACAAGTGCTTTGTCGGTAATCCTAAACTATTACTAGAACTTCAATGCAATCTCTCTTAGATTTTTCTAGTTTCGCTTATTACTCTTCTACTTTTTCCCAAACATTTATTTTGCTAGTTCTTATAAGGGTTTGGGTCACTTTGAATTTCCTTTGTGTCTTGTGTCTAGAGACATTTGGCCTTTTCTAATTGCACTGATGTTTGCCATAATGTTCTAACTGACACTTCATGAATACATTTAATCCCTTCTGGAAGACTACACTTACCAAGAGGTCTGAAGCCTAACATCATACAAGCTATCAGAGGAACGTTCCCTTTATGGACACTGTCAAGGGGTTTTCTGATCTGCCTCAAGATAATTACTTAAAAAAAAAACATGAATATTAACGTTGATACTTATATATTGTAATACTCACCATTCAAACTGAATAGGATCAAAGAATTACAGTCTATGTTAAAATGTCAAAGCCAGGGCAGGTGGCTCGGTTGGTTGAGTGTCCCAACTCTTGATGTCAGCTCAGATCATGATCTCTTGGTGGTGGGATGGAGCTCCACGGCTCTGTGTGGAGACAGCCGGGGATCCTCTATGTCCCTTTTTCTCTGCCCCTCCCTCTCTTGTGCTTGCTCTCTCTCTCTCTCTCTCTCTCTGTCTCCCAAAAGAAATAAATAAAAACCTAAAAAACAAAATTCAAAGCCGTAGATTCTTAGGCTAGAGTTAGTTTTAAAGGAACTGATTTCCTCTCCTTCTGAACAGAGATATTTAATAATTTTCTAAGTCTTGTATTCAATTTCTATTTTTGAAATTCATGTCTTGCATTAAATATACATATTCATGTATGTACAGATTTTCTTACAAACAGAGACACCTACGTTTTTATATTTTTGTGAAATTGCTACATTTTTCGTACAAGCTTGTATCAATAGATGTCCAGAAGCTTCAAATTTAATATATATTTCCACTTTCCTTGAAGTACAATAAAAAATTATAAAGATGATCTTTACCAATAAATTTAATTTGTATAATCTTTGGTCTTTCTCTAGCCTATCCTGCCACCTGTCTAAGCACAGTGATCACTGATAAACTATTACATATAAATGTGTATTTCTGTCCCCCTGTAGCTTCATTTATTTTGGGGAACAATTACTACTCTATAGTACTTACTAAGGTTTGGAGCACATCATCTAACACAACAATTAGAAGTATAATTTTTACAGGGGCGCCTGGGTGGCGCAGTCGGTTAAGCGTCCGACTTCAGCCAGGTCACGATCTCGCGGTCTGTGAGTTCGAGCCCCGCGTCAGGCTCTGGGCTGATGGCTCGGAGCCTGGAGCCTGTTTCTGGTTCTGTGTCTCCCTCTCTCTCTGCCCCTCCCCCGTTCATACTCTGTCTCTCTCTGTCCCAAATATAAATAAACATTGAAAAAAAAATTAAAAAAAAAAAAAGAAGTATAATTTTTACAGAAATGTTACATAGAAGTGCTGTGTTTTGGGGCTCAAAAACAATAGCTTGGTTTATATTGAAGACATTTTAGAGAGAACTCTGTTACTAACATTTTACTGATTTGTACAGATATCCTCTAGAATCATATTAACATCCAAATATGAAGAATAGTTTCTTAGGTAACAGGCACTTCACATTGCCTGGAACTACTGGAAATTAGTGGCACTAAAACAATTTTGCTGATCACTTAGAAAATAAAACCCAACTGGTTTATTCCTCCAAAAGTCTAAATCACGATTCTTTTTCGAACATATCCTCAGTCACGTGGTACAAAATCATCTCTAAAGAGAATCATGATAAACAAAGCAATCCAGCAAGGAACCTAACTTTTTTTAAATAGTGGTAGGAAAAAATATATTCTATTATTCTATATATTTGCTTTTTCCAGTTCTGTTCAGTGCCTGTATTTCCAAAGGAATATTGTTTAGTTTAGTTTTTTGGTTTTTTTTTAAATAAATAAAAAAAATGTCAAGGTGCATTCAGTGGATGTTCATATACGACTCTGTGGTCTTACATTGCCTCTTTACTTCCTACTTCCTTAAATCAATTGCAATCATTTCCCATTATAATAAATCCTCTTTGTGCTTTGGTTACCCTTCGTCACTTAATTCTTAGTTGTTTTGTTTTATTTTCTTCCTTTCACAGAATGTTCTAAATCATCCACCCTATTTCCATCTCCTTTTCTACTACAAATCATAATTCTGATCATCGGTCATAATTCATATTATACTAATTACCACAGCCATCTCTTTTAACATCTTTATTATTCTATTCACTTGAAGTTTTGTCACATTTATGTATGCTGAAGCAGCAATAAATTATTCTGTACTCTTGGCTCTAATCTTGTTCATTATATGCTTCTCTTTCTTTTTTTTTTAAGTTTATTTATTTATTTTGTCAGAAAGAGAGAGAGGGAGAGAGAGCACTAGTGGGACAGAGAGAGAGGGAGGGAGACAGGGAGAATCCCAAGCAGGCTCCGCACTGTCAACCCCAAGCCCAGTGTGGGGCTTGAACTCACAAACTGCGAGATCATAACCTGAGCTGAAATCAAGAGTCCTAAGCTTAACCAACTGAACGACCTGGGCACCCCAATATGCTTCTCTTTCAACAGATTAGAATCTCTCACATTTCTTGTATTTGTTGTAACATAAAGTATTTATATTTATTTATTACTTTCTCTATTGTGTGGTGGGCACTATAATTATAGCTTCACATCATAAATATGCTACTTTTAATGATTTACATTGACTTCTTTTTGTTTCTATTCTTCAAACTATGTTGAAATATTTATTTTTTTTACTCAGACTAATGTATAAGACGTCTGAGAAAAAACTACTTACTTTGTTTAATGTGTTGCCAAAAAATTATACTAACATTATTGGGAATTTTTGAATTGTATATAGGAGAACATTTTCCTAAACTACTTCTTTTCTCTCTTTTCTAAACTGATGTCCACTTCTCTTCTTATTCTACACACCTACAGTTTAATGATTATTGAGTTATCTTAGATAAGATAAACCAATCCCTAGGATTCAATATATTGTCTGCTCTTGGCTTTCTAATTTAAGCCCACAAACAGAAGAGATAATAGTTTCCCATGGCCAACTGAAGTTTAGTCTGGAGAAAAAAAAAGAAAGAAAGAAAGAAAGAAAGTGGAAGTGATAGGTGAGAGAGACAAAGGCAGTTTCAGGTTTCAGTTAATTCATGCCAGTTTTCAAGTACATATTGTTGGATCCAAAACACAGTTGGAAGAGATATATCCCTTTAAGGTCAGTGATAGTCACTGGGTTCTTTTGTAAGAAGCCCACCACTGTGCAGACTAATTTCCTTCCTAGAGCCTAGATTGTAAATTGCTTATTTAAAAACAAACAAACATGGGGCGCCTGGGTAGCTCAGTCTGTTAAGCATCTGACTCTTTATTTCAGTTCAGGTTATGATTTTATGGTTC
This sequence comes from Herpailurus yagouaroundi, assembly GCF_014898765.1. Classification (NCBI taxonomy): domain Eukaryota; kingdom Metazoa; phylum Chordata; class Mammalia; order Carnivora; family Felidae; genus Herpailurus; species Herpailurus yagouaroundi. The sequence goes on from NW_024412406.1 coordinate 9,153,922, forward strand.
CTGAGTTCAAGCCCCACATTGGGCTCTGAGCTGACAGTGTGGAGCCTGCTTGGGATTCTCTCTCTCTCCCTCTCTTTTTTCCCTCCCCCCTCACTCTTTATCTCTCTCTCTCAAAAATAAATTAACCTAAAACAATTTTAAAACAAACAAAAAAACACCCGAAAATTTTACAAATTGAACCTCTTCACTCTCTGTCTCTCTCTCTCTCGGATTTTAACACCTCTTGGTATCCATTCCATTTCTAATGTGTTTGAGAGTCTGCCTATTCATTTCTTCCTACACTCCTTTTTTAATGTACTCTCATGTTTATTTCAGCATTATTCACAACAGATATGAAAACAACCAAATGCCCATCAGTGGATGAATAAATTAAAAAAGATGTGGAAATATATATACAATGAAATATTATTTAGCAAGAGAGGAAAATATCTTGCCATTTATCACAATATGGATGGACCTCAAGCACATTACGCTGAGATAAATCAGATAAAGACAAATAACTATATTGTATCGCTTATATGTGGAATCTAAAAAAATTGAAGTTGTAAAAACTGAGAGTGAAAAAGTGGTTACCACTAACCACTAGGGATACGACTGCTATTGTTCAAGGCTACAGACTTGCAACCAGTAGTAAATAAGCCATAGAGATTTCCCTATACTCTTATATTCCTACATGGCTAGAACCTCATATCATTGGAATCTGGCTCCCCAGTCAGTCTTGAGAAAAATAAAATCCATGATGCTGGCAATTCTTTTCTCCTGTTTCTTCCCAATGTCATTTCTCTAATTTCATCAGGATCTTAAGGCCACTTAAGTCCTGTGTTACTATTGTTATCACATAATTTTCTGGCGATCTCTTGTTCTTAAGATCTTTGTACCTGAAATTCCTTGGGAGAACAACATCCTTGTTCTCATTTTTACCACATTTGGGTCTTGCAAAATCCCATTGTAAGGATTTCTCACTTGCCTCAAGTGATCTCTGTCTTGGACCTTAAAGCCTGGTCCAAAAGTAACAGAAGCTTCTCTCTTACAAATTAGTGCTTACTTAACTTATTGAGGGAAACTTCTCCCTACACAACATTGCTTTTCTTTGATTTTTGCCTTTTGCTGATACAGGGTGATAACGATAATGCAAATGTCCATTTCCACTATGATTTCTTTTTCCTGCCGTGACACTAGCTCCTTCTTGCCCTTTAGGTCATCCTTTCCCCAATTCCTTTCGATGCAGGTCCATTGGGCTTGTCAAATATTAATGTATTTTTGCTACCGCTCATAAATTTAACAGTATTCAATTAATTTAAATATCTTTATTTCCCTTTTTTCCTCCTTCCCAGATTACATGTTTGGAATACAATATTGGAATATAATACTTAAAGTCAGTTCAACCTCTCATCAACTTGTTTTTCTTCACAATCCAAGACAATTTTGTGAACAATTATTTTAATACACTTTGAATTGTATCATGGTCATTATGATTCACAAATTGGAAAATGTATACCCTTGGGGCTATAACTGCAATGGTAGGAATAGTAAAAGATCTTGAAACTTCCTAGACAATCAGTTCTACTCAAAACATTGGGAAAAAATTATTTAGTATTAAAGAAAACAACCTTGGTGTATTGTAGAATACAAATGTAAACATTTCCAAAAGGCAAAGGTAAAGCTTAAATGAAATTTCATGGTTACATTCAGCAATTTTGATCTAAGCTCAACAAATAAATGGAAATTTGTTTTCATTCTTCTCTGCCATTATTGACAGATGCTGCTAAGAAGTATTGGTCCCAAGTGTCTTGAAGTAATTCTATGAATTCACTGTTCTCACTGCCTCTGAGCAGACAAAGGTGTATTAACAAAATGAGGCATTAACAAAAATGTCCCCCTAGCCTTTATGTTTTAGCACATCATTATCTGTTTCAATAATCATTAAAATTAGTCATTTTGGGGGGGCACCTGGGTAGCTCAGTCAGTTAAGCATCTGGCTTCAGGTCAGGCTCAGGGTTCCAGGCCCAGATCAGGCTCTGTGCTGTCAGCTCTGTGCTTTGGATTCCGTGTCTCCGTCTCTCTCTGTCCTCCCCCGCTTATGCTTTGTGTCTCTCTCTCACAAAAATAAATAAATGTTAAAATTTTTTTCAAAAACAACATTCATTTTCAGCATTTAGAAACTTTGATAAGGAAGTAATTAAAGATACATACAATATTTCCACACAAAGATGATAATCATATTGATAATCATTTTTGTAGCCATTCTTTCATTCAGAAGGCTTATTCAACAAGGATACTATATCTGGTAGTGAGTAATTAAAAGTTAAAATAGACCAAAGAGGGGTGCCTAGGCGGAGGAGTCAATTGATCATCTGACTCTTGATTTCAGCTCAGGTCTTGATCCCAGGGTTGTAGGATTAAGTCTTGCTTAGGGCTCCGGGCTGAGAGTGGAGCCTGCTTAAGATTCTCTTTCTCTCTCCTTTTGTCCCTCTCCCCCACACCTCCCCTTTAAAAACAAAAACAAAAACAAAAACAAAAACAAAAACAAAAATGAAAACAAAAGCATCATCAATATCCTGATTAGAAAAATAAATGAATTTGATTAAAGGGTTTTGATTAATTTATTAATATATTAATACATGCACACATATATTTTAAAAATCAAGTTTTCAATCATTAATAATATTAGAACATTCTCATGGTCTTTTTCAATTAAGTGAAAATAAATCTATAACATTCTTGATAATATGGACTCAACTTTTGGTTAAGAAATCTGTATATTTTATCATATATATTATATATACACATATATACTAAACCTATATGAACAAACATGCCAATATGTAAAAATGTTAGGAATGCTATGCCATTTTAGTGGAATTTGGTGATTTTTTATTTGTTTTTATTTTTCTCTATTTTTTTCCTCAATAACCATACATTTTACGATCAGAAAAATTCTATTTTAGTATTTAATAAAAACATTCATATTCTAATGTATACGCTTTTAGAATAGTGACCCTATATCTTGTTCATCTCTGAGTCACTAAAATGAAAGCTAAAACCATCTACAGCATACAATTTATTCTCCGTGTTAACATAACTGGACTCTACCATTACGCTGTCTTCACCAATGTCACTTAACTATTCCACTGTCTTCATCAACTTAAGTTTATTATTCCAGGAAACTCTTGCACAGGAAGGTGAGTTGCAAGTGACTTTATTGTTCATTTAGAAACTTCCTGGAAAAACCATTTAAATGAACATTGAACTGTTAGACTTTTCGATAGATAGCATAATATGACCATTTAGTCTTCAAGACTCTCTGTAAAACTTCACCAAAATGCCCTCCCCTTGTGCTATGTCCACTAATACAAATTATCATATCATAATTCTTTCTCAATTCTAGTCATCCCATCTCCCTCCATCCCCACACAGAAAGATCCTTATAAAACCAGACTCTAAAACCTCATAAATATCCTAACGTCGCTTTCCTTCTTCCAAGAAGCTAGGAAGACACTGTCAGAGTAGGGCTCTCACTTACCAAGGTAAGAATAAACTTACCTTTGTTCTATCAATAGGTTTGTTTGTTGAAAGCTCTTTTAGGGCAGTCAGTCAGCATTGGACAGAAGTGTGAGTAGCACAGACACTTACATATAATAGGAATGCAATAAGTATGTATTGAAATAATGTTCAAATGTAATTCACTGAATCATTTTCAATGTCTTTGTATCTCTAAGAATTTTAATCTGTGTCTCTATCCATTTTGAAGACAAGCATAAAATTTCAATTTACTTATCTTTTGGTGTTGGTGGACACATTTCATTAAAGCAATTTAATTTATACTTTGATATTTGCTCTCATTTCAAAAAGCATACTTCAATGGTTATTGTCCAGGCTAAGAAAATGTTTTTGTATTGTTTTTTTTTCTTTACTTCCCATTGAAAATTTAACATTTAGCTATGTTTGATTAATGTAATTAATTTTCATTATCTGAGTTTTCTTGTAGACCTATGTTTTGAAAAATTAGCCTAATAATAGAGCTATTGAAAAATGGAGTGGATGCTTGATTTCTGGAAGTCTGTCTTTGTAATTGTCATTTCTAGACCTTAGGAGGGCAAGCCTTCTCTTTTCTTCACCAGCTTAGAGCCAAAGAACTTAAAATGTGCACCAAGAATCAAACTTTAAGTCACATACAGTAATTGGCATATATCTAGGTCAAATCAATTCAAAGGGGAAGTTTCTATAAGAATTCCCTTTAGAAAGTATTGACATATGTAAAGACAGAATGTATTGATGAATAGTGGTCCCTGTTACAAAAACAAAGAGAAGAATGTTTCTGGAGGCAAATGGGTATACCTGGGCAAAGTACCCAGACCCTTTAAGCACTGTCAGAAGAGGTACTTCACAAACTTTAATGGGCACACAAATCCTCTGGGGATCACAGGGAAATTCAGACTCTTTTCTGAAGATCTAGAGTGAGGCTTGAGATTCTGCCTATTAAAAAAAAAGCAAAAAAACAAAAAACAACTCGCCAGGTGATACTAGGACACTTGGAGTAGCAAGGATTTAACTGAAAAGAACTCTGGTGCGTGGACATGCCTCGATTTGTCTTTGCTTTTTCTGAATTCAGGTCCATCTAACCAACTTCTCGTTGTAACATAGATTCTTTTTAAAGAACAGTGTTCTTAATCCCAAGATTGTACTTCTAACTGTAAATTAATATGCAGATGTTTTAAATTTACGCATTTGTGTCTGTGAGCTTGGTTAACATGATTTGTTTCTATCAGATGGAGTTAATACAAATAATAGTAGTTAAGATTTACTGAGTACTTACTCTGTGACAGGCATTATGATCATCTACATACATAGCATAACCTCATATAATCTTCACAATAATCCTTGTAAAATACTATTACAAGCCTCACTTCCACAGATGAGAAGATTTGGGTTTGGGAAGGTTAAGTAATTCACCTTAAAAACAAAACAAAACAAAAGCAAAACACCAGCAAATGAACAACAGAACCAAGATGGTAACTCAAGCATTTTGGCCCTGTGGTAGACAGAATCATGGCCTCCATAGATATCTCCCTTCTGATCCCTAGAACTAGTGAATATGTATTACTTTCCATGTCAAAAGGAATTTTGCATATGTGACTAGGTTAAAGATCTTGACATGAGGAAATCATCTTGGATTATCTAGGGGGGCTCTGTAGTCACAAGAGTCCTCATAAGAGAAAGAGAAACAACAAAATCTGAGCAAAGGGAGATGTGATGATGGATTGAAATGCTGTGAGTTGAAGATGGAGAAAAAGGAATGCAGGGGATCTCTAGAAATTGGAAAAGCCATAAAAACAGATCACCTCCTAAAGTCTCTAGAAGGAAATACAGCCCTACCTACACCTTGATTGTAGGCCTTCATCTTGATTTTGAATACAAAATGAATGTGTTTTAAGATATCAGTATGTGGTAGTTTCTTATAGCAACGAGCGAAGCTTAGACAGGACCCAAAGCTCGAGGCCTTCAACCAATTGTTGTAGTGTCATAAAAGATAAAGGCAGGGGAAATGGAAAAGAGAAACTGAAAGCAACTTGAAAGGAGAAAGAAGCAAGAAAACTGATGACCACTGAGGAATTACAATTTATTCACTGGTTGCTTTGTATAAGGCACTGTGCTTGACCCATTATAGATGATATTTTATATGGTCTTAATGAGAATGTTTTAATTAACGCTTTTTTTTTTAAACGTAGTTTAAAGTTCACGGCTGAATTGAGGAAAGATAGAGATATTTTCTATATACCCCAATTCTCATACATGTATAATTTCTCCTATTATCAACAGCCCCCAGCAGAGGGGCACATTTAAGAAGTGGTGAACGTAAACTGATACATCATTATCACCCAAATTCCATCGTTTACAATACAGTTAATTCTTGGTGTTGTAAATTCTATGGTTTTGATGTACAACAACATGTATGCATCAATATGGCTTCATAGAGTATTTTCATTGCCCTAAAAATTCTCTGTGCTCTGCCTATTCATCTTTCCCCTACCCCCAAACTCTGGCAACCACTGATCTTTTAATTATATTAGTAGTTTTGCCTTTTCCAGAATGTCATACAGGTAGAATCACAGTGTGTAGCCTTTCAGATTGGCTTCTTTCACTTAGCAATATGCATTCATATGTTCTCTATGTCTTCATGGCTTGTTTAGTTCATTTTTTTAAACATTGAGTAATATTCCATTGTCTGCATGTATCACGGTTTATTTATCCATTCACTTCCTGTAAGCTTCCACCTTTGGTCAATTATGAATAAAGCCCTATAAACATCCATGTGCAGGTTTTTGTGTGGGCATAAAACTTCAACTCTTTTAAGTAAATATGAAGGAGTGCAAATTGCTTGATTGGTAAGAATATGTTTAATTTCCTAAGAAACTGTCAAACTGCCTTCCCTGGTAGTTGTATCCTTTAGCATTCCCACGAACAATGAATGATAGCTCCTGTCGCTAGACATCCTCACCAGCGTTTGCCTTTGCCAGTGCTCCAGATTTTGGCCATTCTAACAGTGGTATCTGAGTGTTGTTTTAGATAAATTTTTGAGGAATGTTTCTCACGGTGGAGAATTTTTATTATTAGAGAATGAATTTGATTCAAGGCACTGACACAAGGTACTCAAGCCAAAGTCATGTCTTGAATCCAAAGAGAGAAACCTCACTGGGACACATTTTATCCTATGAGAGATGGAAAAGGGAGAAATTTAAAATAACAATATTGATTTTATTGTTGGAATTTTAAGTTTGTTCTAGGGGCAAGAGATATGTTTCATAAATCATGTGGCAAACCAGGTTCACTGAGGTAAGTCTTTAGCTACTCAATGGAGTACCTTTTGAAAAAAAAAAAAAACATTCACTTGAAATTTAAGTACAGGTATGTTTGTTAAAAATATGTATCTGTTGCATTATGGGCACAGGTCACATTTAAATCAATTTATTTTACTGTTGATGGAGCAACACAGACGGCACAAAATGTACATAAATCTGAATTCCTCAACTCAGGGCATATAAAAACAGTCCAGTATTCTGAGTGAACAGCATATGTCTGAAGTATAGGTAAATGGACAGGAATTAGAAACAATGATAAGTTGGGGTGCCTGGGTAGCTCAGTTAAGCGTCCAACTTTGGTTTAGGTCATGATCTCACACCTTGTGAGTTCGAGCCCAGTGCTGGGTTCTGTGCTGACAGCCTGGTGTCTGGAGGCTGCTTTGGATTCTGTGTCCCCCTCTCTCTCTCTCCCCTCTCACACTCTCTCTGTCTCAAAAATAAATAAACAAACAAACAAAAAGAAATAATGAGAAGCTGTTTTAACTATAAAGTTCACTGTAGTTGCCTAGATGATCTTTTTTTTCAGGTTTATTTTTGAGAGAGACAGAGCAGGAGCTGGGGACAGGCAGAGAGAGGGAGACATAGAATCTGAAACAGGCTCCAGGCTCTGAGCTGTCAGCACAGAGCCTGACATGGGGCTTGAACTAACTGAAGGCAAGATCATGACCTGAGCTGAAGTCGGACACTTAACTGACTGAGACACCCAGGCGCCCCATAGATGATCTTTTTTATGATGTGTTTAAAAAAGTAAGTGGGGAAAAAAGTTGGAATCCTACAAATAATGAAATCATAAAGGAAATAAAATCTTGAAATCATAAATCATAAAATCATAAAAAATCTTAAATCATAAAATCATAAAATCATAATCATAAAAATAAAAATCATAAAAAAATCTTGAAAATTATTTTCTCATCTGTGTATCCTTAGAGTTATATCCTGTCTTCCTGTGATGTTTGTTTATATTTACTATCCCCTTAGTACAACAGTCTAACCTTGTTAATGAGTAATATCCTTTAATACAAGACTACAAATATAATGTCCTCCCTAGGTATTTGGTCAACTTATTCTCTTTCCCCAAAACAATACTTAATGGTCTTTAAAGCTGGCATTTGTTCCAGAATGGTTTAAGTTTACAGTGTTCTCTAATCCTTTGTTTCACCACTAACCATTCTCATCAGCCTCTAATTTGTGATGAAAGTTGTCCGAAAAATGCTGTTCTTAACTTCCCGGTCACTTTGCTAATAATCCATGATTGTTACCAGCTTTTTATTTCAGTTTCAGTTATGAAGCACTCTCCTCCACTTACTGGGGATCACTAGAGACTTATTAGTTAATGATTGGACTCTTTTGGCATTCATTAGTATCTCAGAATTTCACCATTTATTTGACAATATCAAATGTAACCTGATTCTTGCAACATTTGTTGAAGACCTACCAAGGACTAGACACAATGCTAAGTTCTTTATGTAAAAGGATGAACAAAAGTATCCTTTGTTTAAAGGAGTCACATGAGGGAGAATGACATGTATGTACATAGCTTTTTTAAAAAATTGAACTATAATTAACACGGAGTGTCATATTAATTTCAGGTATACAATATAATGATTTGACAATTCTATACATTTCTCTGCTCATCGAGATAAGTATATTCTTAATCCCCTTTATCTATTTCAACCACATCTCCACCCACTTAAATACTTTTGAAAAGTGAGAGATTAATTCTGGAGTCAACACAAATGACAAAAGATGGCAGATACTTCCCTTGAATCCCGTGCCCAGATTTACTAAAATCACAGCCTTTGGTCCCTTCTACGTCTCTTGGTAACAATTAGGTTTAATGGCCTCATTTTTTTGAAGGGGATCAGAAGAATGACATATTTTAGATCTTTCTATGAACTGTTGTTTTTCTTCATATGTGTTATTAAATTTCTTGTAATTGTTCATTTCCCTTTACAGTCTAAGAAATCATATATTTATCATGTACAGATCTTGATAAAAGTATACTTTGAATAGGCTACTCATACTTCTTAAATATTGGAAATATTTGAGCTTTTTAATTAAAAAAAAGCTCTAAGAGTTTATGCTTGCACAAATTGACTCCTAGTCCATCGAGGAATGTGGGTGGTATTTTAGATTAACACACATTTTGTATTTTCATACAGCTTATAATAAGATTATTGCATTTGCCTTTTCAAATTCCTAGATTCCAAAGCTTTGGAAATCTGATTTTAAATACAAAAATTATGAATGCACTTAAGCATTTCTAGGTCTAGTTGATTTCTTTTCACTTGCTTCCTTCATCAAGAATTCCAAATAGTAGCATTTGAATGAGAGCTGCCCATGTTGCTCCTTAAAACTTCCTGCTTAACTGGCAGTAGAAAACTTCATGCTGCACAAGAGTTTATATTGAATTTCACTTCTACCGCAGATGAAAAATTGGTGTTTAATACTTATGTCTGCTCTTATATACTATATAGATACATTTAAATAAAACAAAGCATTAAGGTAATAAAAACACCATTTGCTTCAAAAAAATTGCATTTGCCCAACCTATAAATACAAAGGTTTCTCCTATTCTATTCTTACCAATAAAGATATAGTTTATTTGTCACCAACTCCTATATCACCAGACCCCCCCCCAAAAAAAATATACCAAAAGTAAATGAGGTGTTTGCAAAAAAATATTAAAATTATTAGATTTTTTGTGTGTGTGACAGTTCTTCACATACCTTAATTATGGACATTTACAGAAATACCTTCAAATACCATTTGTTTATGACTTCAATTCATTTAGATTTTGGAGCTATACTAAAAAGCATTGAAATCACCCTGATAAGAGGTGACTACCATTCTCACCTTCCTTGCATCTTCCTGTATTCCCAAGAAGAAAGACAGGCAGCTCATTGCAGAGATTTACCCCCACCCCCAACTCCAGCTTTGAAAATGGAATGTCACTACTGGCACATCATTCTTCCTTTCCTGTTCCTCCCCAGTTTTCCTGATGGAAACGATTAGTTCCACTCATAAAAATATACGAATTTATGCTATTTCTGGTTTGATGTGATTATACCATGAGTCAGTCAAGAACCAAGTCAATAAATATTTGCTGACCCATATTACGTGGTAGGCACATTGCCACTTGATATCGGTGTTGGGGGCTTGAACCCCAACAGTTGTAGAGCTACTTGGCTGTACCGGAGTTGGAGCTCAAAGGAGCAAAGAAATGCAACAACTCTATGGAAATATCCATTTACACCTCCTGATCTAATGGGAATTAATGGTCTCTGAGGCTCTCCTGAGAAAAATAATTTGAACCATGTTCATCATTGGAGTGAAGATGAATGAAAACAGGCCCGATTAACTGGTAGCCCCGATATCTGCCAGATGACATTTAAGAATAAATTGGTCCTGACCCTCAAATATCAAGGGAGAAGAGGCGCCTCACATCTATGTGATCCTGGCAAAGATCCTCCTCTTCTATCTCCATATTCTCTTACAAGGATTTCATTCTTTGAGCACCACCTATTATTTTTTCAGCTAATTCTTCTATTATTGTGCTCAAATCAGTCTTTGATTTCAGTGGATCCTACAAGCAACGTATCCTACCACTACTTGTTAGCCCTCATTAACCCATATGTCTTCCCTTTCATTCTCACCTAGATCCAATATCCAACTTTATAATCAGTGACTTGCATAAAAATATACTAGATACTCCCAGAAAAATTCTACATCTCAAAAAATCCCAATCACATGCCACCTGGAATACAGGCTTTAATTGACAAGACTGTATCTGTCTACCATTTTACCCATGGCACAACATATAGTATCTGACACGTAACAGGTGCTCCGTAAATATCAAAGGGGCATAGGGTTTTAAAAATCTAAACTTTATCAAATAGATTTTTTGAAACTGTAAATATAATATTTCTGATTTTTATAAATGGTAAAGAGACGTTAACACAGATAAAAGTATACATGTTTTCATCAAAGTAACTAGAAAATGATAAATGTCATAAGATGTGTCCTTTAAATAGCTGCCAATTCCATCAAGTAGGCTATGTGATAAAACTTATTATTTTTTGCATTTCTACAATTGATTGTGCACAGTTCAAGTAAATGTGATTGTGCAGTCACCCACATAGGTCGTTTTACCACATCAACCGTCATTGCAGTTGTTTTGGTTCAGTGTCAGCAATCTGGGCTTTGAAGGGAAACAGCAAAAACATAGTTTATATGGAAATAGAGAAAACACTCTTATGCTGAGTGGCCAGAGTAAAGGCCATGCACTCAACTCCTCCCTTCAACATTTTCTCTCAGCTCTTGATGTCATAAACACAGAATTTCCTGAGTATCCAGGTACTTTTCTAAAGCAGCAACTCATCATCCTATATATTATCTTAACTCGTTAAGTTTATTTCCTTGAGATTATAATATCCTAGTGTTCTAATAGCTACTCGAGGTTAATTTTGTCCATCTTTCAAGCACTGATGTTGCCAAATGCAAAATACTTGAAATCACAGTGACCAGGAAATTTCCATTTTAAGAACAGCTATAGCTACCAAGAAAATTTTCCAATACATTAATTCTGATGGTGTATCTTTAGTCTCCTTTTTTCTTGGAATTTCACCAACGTTTGACTTTTTCAAAAATCACTTACCAAAATGTCTAGTGATAGCCATTTTTCCATTATATGAAAATGGTTGAACATGCTAAATTCAGATAAAAGTAGTTTAAGAAGGGACTATATAAAGGCAATCTAATTCCAAATATCTCTCTCCTCTACTCTTCTACCTCACACACATCTACTACCAGTCACATGTCAGATTAGAGAAGAAAGAGAGATTAATGTAGTTGAGCTTTGAAGTCAAAAGACCTAGTGTCTAATTCTTACTCCGTTATATAGTTGCAAAAGCTCATTAAAAGATTGAAACTTAATCATATAACTGTAGATCACTTCCTTTCCCCTCACACATCATCACCACATTTCTAAAGGTCTATTTATAGCAGTTCCTTTGACTTAATACACAATGTCTGGTTCTCAAGGAAATATCACAAAGCCTACCAAAGGCAAAAAGCATAATCTGGACAGATAGAGCAAGCATCAGAACCAGACCTAGCCAGAAATATTGGAGTTCGCAGGCCAGGAATTTAAAACAATGATGCATTTAAAATATGCAAAGGGTTCTAATGGATAAAGTGGCTGCATGCAAGAACAGATCAGTGATATAAGCAGAGAGATGAGAACCCTAAGAAAGATCCAAAGAGAAATACTAGATATAAGTCAATTTAACAGAAATGAGGAATGCCTTCATGGGCTTATTCACAATTAGATGTGCTTGCTCAAAATTGGAAAGGAAGAAGTAAGGTGGAGGTAATCTTCCTCAATCTTTGGCTTTCTTTTTCCTTACTCACCACCACGTTTATGGAAGTTGACGTTTTTCCTGTGGCAGCATTCTAGGATCCCTTCTCCAGCTTTCTGGGTACTGAGACGAGGCTGTGGCGTGATGGATGATGAGGAATGACATCTTGATTCCGGCTTTCTGACTCTTAAATTGCAGAAGCGAGGCCATAGCTCAGCGCTCTAATCACTCCAAGGAATCTGAAAGCTCCTACTTCCCTGCATTAGATTTCTTCATGCTTAAAACAGCTAGAATTATGTTTAATTTTCTGCACTGACAGAAGTTTTAATTGGCATTTCTCCTTTCAGTTTTGGCCCATAGACAATTCTTTACGCAGCAGCTCACAATGCTCGAGTCATCAACTCCCCTGCTTAACATCCTCTGATCACCTTGCATCTCATTTAAAATGAATCTCATAATCTTTGCTATACCTGCAAACCCACTTGTGGTGTGTTCACTGCCTCCCTCTTGGACCACATCTTCTACCAGTCTCCTTGTTCGCTCCTCTCTGGCCACTCTGCTGTGTCCTCACTTCTTTAATGCACCAAACTTGTTTCATCTCAAGGTATTTCCACTGATTGTTTTCTCTTCCTCGAATGCTTTACTTTCAGATCCTCCTTTGCTTTCTTCTGTACTTCATTCATATCTTGCCACAGATACCACCTTATGAAACATAAGGGATGGTGCCCCGAATGTATACTATATATTTACAGGTTTTTGGCCCAACCCTCCTACTAGAATCAAAATCCCATGAGAATGGGGATGTTGCCTGTCCTATTCACCACTATATTCATAGCTCCTGGAACAGTTCCTGCCATAGGAAAGAAACTAAAAAAATAATAATAATCACGTAGATTAAGTGAATACATGAGTGGGATCAGTTTTTACAAAGCCCTTTGGCCAAGGAGGAAACATATCTAAATATGATCAAATTTTGGCCATTTAAAAATTATATAAAGGCTGGTTTTGGAGTGGTACAAGTATATCTTATTTGAGATTGAACATGCAGATTTTCTTCTTCTTCATTCATTCAAATCCACTAATGATTAAATGCTTTGGCTTGAATTGAGGTTTCTATGTGTTACAGCTTAGTCACCTACTAGGTATTCAGTAGGTGCCTACTTCTGCTATGTTGGTTTATTACTGAAAGTTAGTTTTATGGGTCAAAATAATCTTTAAAAAATGCAACTTTTGATATGGGGAGCATCTATGACCAGCCTGTTGTTTTACACACATCTCATTCAGCTTCATAACTAGTATCTTCTTGTGCTCGGCACAAAGACGGAAATACTCCTTGTGGGGCCCAATTCTATAGCTCTTATTGAAGTCATTAAAGGGCTTGTGGGGAATATTTGTAGAGTAAAGGCTGCAAGGTCAAGCCCAAGATTACTACTTTACTTGGGAAATGAGAAACACTCTAGGATGTAAACACATAATGTACACTTTAAAATATCCAGAGGTAGTTATTGTTACTGTGTGATAGGAAAGAGTACACTGTTCACTGCATTGTGGTCTTACTAAAACTGAAACCACCTCAGTCCTCACCTTATTTGAACCCTAGCTTATATTGCATGGTTGTTTCAGAAACAGTTAAAAAAAAAAAAAAGACTAATGTCATTCAGGCAACATTCCTCTTGTTACTTTTATTAGTGTTGTTTGCACTTAACCATAAAATTTCAAGACATTGTCTTCTTATTCAATATGTAAATGTTGCAGTTAGCTCATGCCAGGAAGAAAGAAAATATTGAAGAATGATGGCAACGTTTCATTAATTTAAGTATGTTGACAGAGTAAATTTATATTCCAAGTGGTATAAACCAATCATCTTAATGTTTTATTTTCCAGATCAAAATGGTGATTTACATTTTAAATACACTGTGTATATGCATGCCATAGTAATTAGGAATATAGGCATCTTCTTTTAGCTGATATTAGCATATTGTTGAATTCTGAATGGGTTCCAGAAAACTACAGAAAATGCTCTTTAAATTACTGCCCTAATGAACTGATCAACATCATGTAGGCCAAAAATCAAATAATTGTTTTTGGCTGACATTCTCCAGTGTTCAAATGGGAAAAACTGCACAATCATTTCCTGCAGACCAGTTATGCCATTATTTGGGAGTGTTAAAAAACAAAATTTAACTGAGTAAATTTGAAGATCTAATTGGTCTTATTCAATGAACCATGAATCAAGCAGCATCCCATCCAGAGAACAGAAAGGATCTGTAAGGTGCTATACAAAATGGAAGACTTTCATAGGCAGAAGGGGGCAGGCAGGAAAAGAAGTTTTCTAACAAGAGAGGGTTGTCTCAGCGAAGGTCACTTTTTATTGGGGGAAAAGCAACAGTCTATCACGCAGATTATCTTGCTAGTGCTGATCAAGTAATTTCAGATTGGTTAAAAGTCATATTGCTAGGAGATGCTGAAACTGCCATTAGGTTAGATATTACATCTTGGTTTTCTGATGCGAGACTTAGCATCAGTGACTCCATTATGGGCCTGTTGTCTGTTTTGTTTGTTAACAGAAATGTGGGAAATGTGGTAAACACACCACTATACCAAACTATTTAAAATTAACTAGCTGACAGGTGCAAAAATGAAGCAATTTGATGATTACTAGGCTACTGGAAAAAAATTACTGTGAAAATACTTTTCAATACGCAGGCCCCAGTTGTATCAATAACTGAAAAAAAAAAATCTTTCTGCCTTTGCCACTCTGAAATCACTAAAATTAGCCGAAGACTGAAAACTTCAGATTAAAATCCAACTAGGACTACTTGATTGTAAATGGAGAGTTTTGAATTTAGGTGCAAATATTATGTGTCAATTGGAAGAGTGTGATTATATTTATTTTTGGATTCAGGGTTTGTTTTTATCTTGCCTGTTTGCCTTATGTAGGTATGTATGTGTGTATGTATGTATGTAAAATTTACAGTTAAGCGCTCAGATGTAAAGAACACAAGTCAATAAAATAAGCTTTCACAAATAACATGAACCCAAATAACAAAGACCTTCATCAAGGTCTACAACAGTGCCTGGATGCTCCTTCATGCCCTCTTTCACTCTTTCCCATCTCCTTACAGGCAACTGTTTTTTCAGTTCTCATTAAAGATTTGACTAGTTTTGAACTGCCTGTAAGTAATAACGAAGAGTGTGCGTTCTTTTGTTTCTGGATATTTTGGTTCATCAGAATGTTTTGTTTTGTTTTAAGATTTCTTCTTATTGTTGCTGCATACATCATTGACTTCAGTTTGATCTTCTTGGTACTGAAAGCCTTTAACGGTATAAATTTCCCTCGATGGCTTGATTTAAATGCATCCCAAATATTTCAACATTTTTCTTTACTCACATTCAGTAGAAATATTTTCCCATTTTTCTTTTCTTTGTGAACCATATATTCCTTAGAAGTTTGCTGTCCAACTTTTACATATTTGGAGGTTTCTTTGCATCTTATTGTTATTGATATTGTGGTCAAGTTCACTGTGGTCAAAGAAAACACTCTGTAAAGTTCAAAATTTTCAGAACTCTTTGAAGATTATTATACGCCTTAAAATAACATTTATTTTAACAAATATCTAATTTGCATTTGGAAACAAGGTGCAGACTACAGATTTTGGTGGTAATATGTATAAATCTTATGTTAACCATGCTGATCATGTTGTTCAAATTTATATTTTCACTGATTTTTGTCTACTTGTTATATCAACTATAATAGTGGGTGTTAAAAATTTCAACTATGGTTTTTGATTTGTCTAATTTTGCCTTTAGATATATCAGCTTTTGCTTCATCTGTTTTGGCATTTACAATTTTTATATCTTCCTAATGAATTGTCCATTTACTTTCATGAACAGTAACTTTTTTTTTATGGTAATGCCCCTTGTTGTCAGTCTAACTTATCTAATATTAATGTAGTCATGTCACCTATTCTATGCTTATTTGTATGATATGCTTTTTGCCTTCCTTTCCCTTTTAACCTATTTGTGTCTTTATAAGTGGACCTAATATATACAAATTTTTAGTCTGACTATATTTCACTTGTATAGTCTCTCTCTCTATAGTCTGTCTAGATAGTCTGACCATATTTCTCTTTTAACTGAAGTATTTAGTCCATTTTTACTTAAGGTAATTATTAATATGATTTTACTTATATCTACCATCTTGCTATTTATTTCTCACTTGATCTATCTTATTTCTTTTTATCTTTTCCTGCCCTCTTTTTGTATCAATTGGCTATTTTTTAGTATTTCATTTTAGCTCCACTATTGGCTTATTGGTTCTTTGTTTTATTTTAGAGATTGCAATATACAATCTTAACGTGTTACAACCTAACTAGAGTTAATAATTATTCTATATAAATTATAAAAACCTTAAGAATATAATTAGACTTAGCTCTATCCTTTTTGTATTTTTGTCACATAATTTATTAGTACATACATTACAAGCCCCACAATAAAATATTATCATTTTTGTTTTAAATATTCAAATAACAGAGGTGACTGGGTGGCTCAGGCGGTTAAGCATCCCACTTCGGCTCAGGTCCCGATCTCGTGGTTAGTGAGTTTGAGCCCCACTTCAGGCTCTGTGCTGACAGCCCAAACCCCCAAACCTGCTTCAGATTCTGTGTCTCTTTCCCTCTGCTCTTCCCCTGCTCATGCTCTCTCTCTCTCTCTCTCTCTCTCTCTCTCTCTCAAAAACAAATAAACATTAAAAATTTAAATATTCAAATAACATTTAAAGATTAAAACAAAAAAAAATTAAAAAAAAAAAAAAAAGAAGAAGAAGAAGAAGGGGCGCCTGGGTGGCGCAGTCGGTTAAGCGTCCGACTTCAGCCAGGTCACGATCTCGCGGTCCGGGAGTTCGAGCCCCGCGTCAGGCTCTGGGCTGATGGCTCAGAGCCTGGAGCCTGTTTCCGATTCTGTGTCTCCCTCTCTCTCTGCTCCTCCCCCGTTCATGCTCTGTCTCTCTCTGTCCCAAAAATAAATAAACGTTGAAAAAAAAATAAAAAAAAAAAAGATTAAAACAATGATAAGGAAATTTTGGTTTTTATATTTACACCTATCTCCCATTTTTGGCACCTTTTATTCTTTCCTGTAGATCTCACTTTCCATTTGTTGACATTTCTTTTTAGCTTGAAGAACTTCCTTTAACATGTTTTAACAGCAGAATGAACTTAGCTCAACTTATATTTATCTGAAAATGCTTTTATTTCATTCACATGTGTGAAGAATATTTTTTGTAGATAAACAATTTTGAGTTGACACGATTTTTCAATGATAGATGTGATTAAGAGACATACTAATCATTTATTCTTAAAGATTTTCCATTTATATCTGTATGAATTTGAGCCCTGGAAATGTCTATAATTATTAGCTCATTACAGATTGTTTTCATTTAGCTAAGCATTGGCATAATAGTATTGACTTCTATGTTCATAAAAACCTTAATGAAGAAACTTATTTGCATTGTCTATAAAACCTCTACTAAATATGTTGTTTATCACTGTCCCTCACATGAAGATTCATAATCCTATTAGAATTTAGAAGTAGAGCAAAGTTTATCTAACAGGGAATATAGGTTTCCTTACTCGTATATTTATATGAACCATTTAAATTTTCCTTTTTACCTTGAGAGTCAAAACTAGTCTTAAATATCAGTCAGAGTAAGTAATTGAAATAACATAGATGTGGAGCATAAAAAGTAAATTGCTTCTCTTCATGTGATAATGCTCTCTCATTTTAATTGTATTTTTTTCTGAAAGTAGTCAGGGTATAAATTAGAGAAATATGTAGTATTATACAAATCTTTATTCTACGTTTGTCAGGAACAACACAAATCAAAAAGTTTTATGTATATTCAATTCCCTTCTATTGACAAGGAAGTCTTATCAAGCTGCAGCCCCCCACCCCCCCACCCCCCCCACCCCCCCAGTCAGGGCTTTCTGAAGGAATATCTGTTGTCTAGAACTATGGTTATGTCATAGTTAAAGGGGCTGAAGGTTGAAAAGTATATAAATGAGTATAAGGAATCATCAATATAAAGAGATACCAGGAAAATCCTATTCTAAGTTTTGAGAACTAGAGTACAACACAGTTGGCCAATAATGGGAACAATCAAGTGGGCCTCAATGAACAAGTAGGAGACGGGTTTATAAAAACCCCAGGGTAAACATCATGCTACATGTACCTGACTTCTGTATGTTCATTCTGACATGATGGGTATTCTGGCTCTAGTAAGGGAAAAATTGATGAACCATAAATAGAAAAGAAAGGAAAGAAAGAAAGAAAGAAAGAAAGAAAGAAAGAAAGAAAGAAAACCATATATATATATATATATATATATATATATAGTAAAAAAAAAAAGTGGGGCTTATTTTAAAACATATAGCCAAATAGAGTGAAAATGATACATGGTTTGTCCATCCTTGAACTTGCCCTTTTCCTTTATTTGTTGAAGTATATCTACTGAATACCTAACATTAGGAAGGGGTTTTTACTGGGGACAATTAAACATAGATACAATCTTACAGAGATGTCATTTCCATTCATTAGAGAAATTTATATAAATTCACAAATATCTAGAGTCCAAGGTAAATGTGATCTGTGGAACAAGGTGAAAGGAGAATGAAGTCATTTCTGGTTAAGTCTTCACAGATGGTGTCATAGGTGCCCTCGACCTTGAAGGAGAGACAGGATAGTGAAGGGCAAAGGTATGTATAGGTGAGGATAATACAGTAATGCTACACATTCTTATATTCTGTTTTATTTTGAAATGATAGCATTGAGGTGAAAGCTTGGAGGTGGTCATATTGGTGATGGTAAACAGTAATTATATATTCCACCTTACAGAGAACCTGACACAATGGTCCCCAAGTATGTAGTTAACATTTTGGAAATAATGGTCATTACATGCGTTGTCCTTAAATATTTTAGTCAGACTTGCATTTTATGTGATTAAAATACACTTTAGTATAACTAACTTTCCTGTTGCCTCATGTGGCACAAATACTGCCTTTCCTTCCCCCTCAATGTATCAAACAATTCCCTTGGTCTCACTGTATACTGTGTTCCTCCACCAGATTCGTCATGGTAGTGGTTGGAAAAGGATTTAATCCTGTCCTGGGACAATTTGCGCTATTTAGGGAACGAACGTAGTAACTGGGGGGTCACATAAAGGGTCTGCTGGCCAGCAGCTCTATTGCAGCTCATCCTGTAGTCATAGGATGAATGACAATGCTCATTTATTTCTTTTGAAATACTTATTAGTCACAGCAGTAGGATTTTCCCAGGAGCAAATAGCTGACCAATTCTTGCTGCAGTTTAATAGAACTTCTTGGCCTCAGGGATCACTCTAACTGGGGATTCCATTTGCACAGGTACATGACACAGCCAAGGAAGAAGGCAAAGGTGAACTCTGCCTTAGCCTGCCCGGGTCTCTGTGGGTGACCTCTCAATAAAGAGGAAAACTGTTTGAAGCCGTGGCAGTGCCTGGCTGACATAGCGACCAACTGAAGTCCTTCGAGGAAAGAAGATACCGGGAGAGGTGTTTAAACTCTGCCCGACTTGTTTAGTAACATAGGCAGTCAGTTTCTCTGGGAAATTGTGGACATATGTGATCTTTGTGAAAGGCCCAAGCATTTCTGCTTTTTAAAAAAATGAATGCAAATATGAAAGCTGAAGGTTTTAAATCTTTGAACATGCTGACATGTCACATTTATTATGAATTTGTGAATGTCATTAAAAAAAAACAGAACTTTGCCACATCCAAAGGATAATGAGGCATCTTTAGGAAACATACCTCACAGTGTACTTTTTCCTTTAACTGTTTATTCTCTGTCACAACATTCATTCTCTCAGGCTCAGCTGCTCTCTTGTGCCTGACTTGTATAACATAAAGACTGTAAGTATCATGAAGGCAGGGATTTGATCTGGTTCATTTTTGTGTCACTAGGATCTAACATAATTCCTGGTTTGACAGGCACAGCTTAATAAATATTAAATGTTTGATACAACTCCTCAACCATATGTTCATTTATGCTCATTTGTTTAAATATTTCACAATAGCTAAAAATTTTCCCAAGTGGTCATGCTAACAACATAGTCAGAACAAGTATAATTCTTACTTCTACCTAATTCATCTAGAGTGGTAAGAGAAGTGGAAAACTTCAGAATCATCTTGTAATCATTGGTATTTGAGAACTTCAAATCAGTTTCTGGACAAATATTTAGTGGCTTACTATAGCTATACCACATGGATAATACCAAAATCCACAATCAAAGTTGTGACTCGTCACAACTCTGGTACAGAGTATTTCTGATACAGAATAAGGACTACATAATTAATCGTTCATATTCATTGAACAATTGTTCTATTTATTCTATATAATATACTTAAAGTATATAGCATAATATATACTATATATATTGTATATACTACTGTGTATATAGTATATATTGTGCCATATACTTTAAGTATATTATATATAAATATATATTTAAGTATATTATACTATATACTTTAAGTATATTATCTCATTTAATCACTTAAAAGAAAACAATTAGGTAGGTGCTATTATTATCCTTATGAGCAAATTGAGTCATAAGGAAGTTAATTGCCCCATATTATTCTACCAATTTTTGGAATTCAGATAGACCCAGAGACTGAACTTTGAATAACTGCCGTGTTGGTTGTTGTTCTTACTATTGTGTACTGACTGAGAATTTTTAAAAAGACTATTGATTGTATACTTTTAAAAATGGACTAACAACAATATCTTGAGTTAAATTTTTCTTCACTGGTATTTCTTTCAGAGCCAGGTAATGTTAACAGCGTTTGGAAAAAAGCCAAAAGAAAGATCAGTGACTAACTGCAGTTTGTAATGGAAAAAAGATTGATAGGAATTTACTGTAATGATTCCTGGGAAGACAAATAAAAGTGGTGGAGAAGAATCCAGGCTTTCAAGTTTTCTAAACAAAGCGGTCTTTTCTTCCCGGTGTTTGCTGTTATAGCAGCATATTGGCACCTAGGCCTTTCCATTAAACTTCATCCTATTTTCATTATCCAGAGTTTTCAAGTATGTTGGAAATATTTCTCTTTCTGCATCCTCTTCCTTCATCTGGTTGATATATTTGCAGCGGTAGTTTGAATAAATAGAGCTTTGTTTTTTAAGCTGTGAATCCAGGTGAAATGGGTTGCATTTTCAAGAATTTAGTGAGTGAAATTAATTTTGTAAAAAGACCCAAAAGTTTTGGTTTGGACACATGACATGCAATCAAGAACACAAAGGCCAGAGTTTCATGACTGGAGTCCAGATGACTGGAGTCCAGGTTGTCCGGGAGCTGATGAGAGGTGTCCTGGCATGGGGAAGAAGTAGGTATTCCCATGTGGAATTGGCAGAAAGGAAACAACTGATAAGTTCAGTCAATATCTGGTAACTACCTTTGCTCGATTAGCATGGTAGAAAGAAAATATTGTTGTCATAAAGGAGGTGAGAAAAAGAACTGGCTAGTGGTATTGATGAGTTGAATTTTTGATGTGTAAAACAGGAAGAGTCAGTGGAACATTCTAGATGAAATATTTAAAAGGCTAAAGAAAATACACAGAAGAAATTTAGGAGAAGTCATAGCCAGATATAGTACTGGGAGAGTCATTTGGATACAAATTATACAAGGTTACATGCGATGCAATGTCACATTAGTGGTTAAGATCACTGAGAAAATGCAGAGGGAATGGAAAGTAGGGAAAGACTGAGTTAAGGGTTAGGGTTGGAATTTAGACAGTGTTTTCAGTTGATGACAGGATAAAAAAAGACCAAAAAGTAAAAGCGATATGCCAAAGAAATTCTAGAAGAATTTAAATGGTACCTTTTGTTACCAAATACCCAAACTGCGTTTTTAGTTTGTTTGTATGCTATTTTTAAAATAGTAGCTCTTATATCTAACCCTCCCTCTCCATTCATACAGTACTGGCTGAGAAACCTATCTCTGTGCATGTTTCTGTGTGATGAGTAGCCAGACCTTGGCTTCATGGGATTTGGGTTTCATTTATTTCTTCAGCACAAACAGTAAAATTTTTTTATCGGGGCAAGTTGAAAACATATTCATGTGACAGATATATGAACTCTGTAATAAACTTTAATTAAAAACATTTGCTACCCAATGATCATACCATCCTGATCATTCTGTGTAGAGATTGGTGGTATGAGAAGGAGCCATGGAACTGGGCTTCTTTCTTCCTATCATGTGCAGTACCCGAGAAGGAAGCCAACTCTGATCATCTCAAGCTGTGAATGGGTTCTGGTAATATCATTTGACCCTCGAATAAGTGGTAGCTGTGACCAGTCTTATTACTAGATTTTCGTTGTTGTTGTTAAATGAGCAAATAATTTTCTTTCATGTCTAAAATTATTTTGAGGGCTTATGTTTGATAGTACAAAAATAAAAAAATCACATGTGATGCATAGATCATTTCATGGGGCATTTTCTGTGATGTAACCATTCCCATAGGCTGGAACAGATGGCAAATGGGCAGAGTTTAGGTCCCTATTTGCCTCCTTTCTCTGCAGCCTAATATTGGCTACACGTAAAGCTGGAAACAAAATAAGACAGCTGAAGATACATCTTGCCTCCATGCAGAACTTGAACTTTAGCTTTGTCATCATGAGGACTCCCTGCTCTCATTAATAGTGTCAAAAGAATTCAGATATTTCAAAATACCCTATTAACAACAAAAATATTGTAATTCAATGTTCATTCAAAGTATTTTGCAAAGATTGTGTGTGTGTGTGTGTGTGCGCGCACACACACGCACATGTATCACCTGTGGTAACAAATAGTCTGTGACTTAATTTTATGTGACATATTTTGCTGCTATAATTCTAGGATGGGATCCCTGGTATCACTTTAATATGCACAAATAATGTGTATTATTATACTACGTATACTTCAACTGAGTGCTAGGAAGTGTTTTATGCCTTAATATATGTTGAAGACACAGAGTATGAAACAAATCCAAATATTTTTCTAGAACATTGGTTATTTTAAGGTAGCTGTGTGGTCATATTTCTAGTGCCTATGTACTAGTGTATTGCCGTCTAATGGTTTCATTAGGTCACTTTTTAAGATACTTTCATGGTTAATTTGTTCATAGAAGATAAAATTCCTATGCTTCTGTAAAATTGCAATTCTTATTTATTTACTTAATAATTCAGTAAATACTTATTACACCTTTCCAATATTCCAAGAGCTTTGCAAAGTGCTGGGGAAACAGTGGTGAAAAAGACAGTTATGATTCCTGCCTTCAAAGAGCTCTATCTTAGTGGAGATGTGAAGGCATTAAATAACAGGTAATTGTAATATGTGAGCTCCGCGAAGCCTGGAATTTTTTGTCTCCCTTGTTAACTGTTGTACCTAGAACAGAATAGCCACTCCACAGGTATTTGTTGAATGATTAAATAAAAGAATGAATGAGTTTGATACAAGGTCCTATGGAACTGTATAATAGAGAGATTTAACTTAGTGTGGGGGTCAAAGAGTTCCCTCTGTTCAAGTAAGAAAGCAGAGCTGTAGTAATTAACCTTACAAAAAAAAAATCTAAGGTTAGTAACCAAACGTAAGTATAGACTAGTAACAGAAGAAAGTAGTCAATACTCATCCCAGGTGACCTAAGGTACAAGAGCAAGGGTTGACAGGACACTTGATGAAATGGATAAAAGGGATTTAGTGGCAATGGCATGAGTAGCTTCCAAGCGTATGGAGAAGATTATGATTATAGAAATTCAAGTGTCTATCATTTACAATAATGCTTGATTAGAGGCTTTTCTCCAGGTCCCAACTAAAGGCACACTGATAAATGGTAATAGAGACTTTCACCCCAATACATTTTGAAATACTTGGCTAATTGCTTCCTTAACTCTATTCTCTTCCTCACTTTAATCCATCCTACTTATGCTTGCAAAAATCTCCTCACTAGGCCAAGTAACAAGGAAACATTGTGAAAGAAATTATTCAAAGCACAATAAGTGACGATAACCCCCAAGTCCCCACTTCTTTTCTTTTGCAAGGGAGTATGGTGAGCCATATTAATCATGTCTAGATTCCTGTAACTATTCCCAAACAAAAACTGTAATGGATGAAGGTCGACCATTACTTACACCTCACAATCACCTCCAGCAACTGAGTGGAAAGGAGGGAGGAGTTACTTGGTTTATAATTGGAAATAGGTTTAGCTTTAAAATTTTTGTATGGAAGTCTGTATTCAGTGTACAAATACTATCACTTGGTAGTGGTCCTAGAGGAAGAATATCTACTTTCCTATTCTTACTACTAACTTCAGCTTTCAAGTTACTATTGTTTTGGGTGAACAGAGTTACTCAAGAAGATTGTGCCTGTGTTGATTTTGTAAATTCTCTTGAAGAAAACAAAAGAGTAGTCCATTGGAATTTTCTTAAGAGCTATCTCTTTGAGACAGTTAATACCTGGTCACCTCACCTCTCTTCCTTGACAATGTTAAAGAGTTAAAGGTCTATTTCCTGGAATTAAATAAGATGGCAGGGGGAGACAAAATGGCCAAGGGTTCTGTCTGAAAGCAGGAGAAACTTTCTAGAGCTTTAATGTTTCAAATCCCCAGCAGTCACTTCTTGAAATTAAGAGTCTCAGTTAGATTTTGTTTGGACTTTTCAAGTTTGCTCAGTCCTCATTAAAATGCAGAAGAAAACTGGGAGAGTCACATCAGGAGGAATGGGGCCCAATCAAAGGTCAAGTCTTACTGAGACAGTTTGTATCAGCTCAACTTTAATGACTAAATGCAGCCGCCTACTTAATTTTCTCTTGCATCAGCATTTAAACAGGGATCTGTAAAATCCTAATTACTGAGTAGGGGAACATTATCTACATTTATCCTCTGTTAACAGATATTATTTTTGCTTATTTCAGGAGCCCTGCCAGAAATTACCTACCGTATGCTCAATTATCCACCTCCCGACAGCAACACATTATTTTAATATAAACTTTTCACTGTAGTCAGCAACTATTGTGTATTTTCTTTAAATTGAGTTGTCATATCTTATTATAAAATATAAAAGGAAATGGCTGGAACTCTTAGGGTTAGGCAGAGTCATTTTACTGTGGTTTGGCTTCTATTTGCAGCGTATTTTCTATCCAGCAAGCCTTAACACGACCATGGGAAAATCGAAGAAGCTATGAAATAAACAAAATAGTTAAGATGAAAAATATGCACTGTGCATCAACTAGGCTAAGCCATTTAAAAAAAATTAAATGCAGATCCTTCCTAGTGCTAACCTACTGTGCTATGCAAGAAATGTAAATATGTCCTTAATATGAAGATTAATATCTAGGTTAAATCAGTTTCAGGTTTCCTGCCTGATAACAAATCTCATTTACATTCTGAATACCAAATGGTGCTGAGCCAAAAATGTTTGCAAGCTATTTTTTTTTCCTTTTTTAAGTTCAATCCGAGCATAGAGTGACAATCTTTAAAGGTCCTCATTGATTGTGGTTTATTATTCAATTATCTAAATGCTGAGCTCACGAGTAAATGGGAATTCCTCATTACAATCTCACTATGAAATCAAGAAATGTAGACTAAATATGTCAAAATATCTCTCCCACAGTATCTTCTGAACCTCTTGATGTTATAATATTGGTTATCAAAATAGCAGGCTGGATAATTAAAACAAGGATTTAAAATATAAGACCACTTCTAGTTCCTGAAAAAGTGATAAATTATAGTCTATTATCTGCTTTCCCACAATGCAGGTAATAGCTTATTTTAAAGGAAGGTGAAAGAATGCTAATGAATTATTAATCAGCATGGTTCTTACTCACTTTTAATAATGTTAACTTTCAGCATAATTCACACTCGCAAATATGACTTCCATTGACCAACCTGTGAATGTTTGATTACTCAAGACATTTAAATCTTTATTTCAATTGTTTATATGTTGGGGAGGACTATTTCAGAGAGTCTCACTCACCAATTAGGTTAAAAATCTTATATTTCACAGGGACATGTTGATGGCAATAATAACCGCCCAGACAAACCACAACACTTGTATTTGCTACTACTGTCATTTATGTAAAAGGATTTTGGAAAGATCCAAATTCATACACCAGATACATGTTTGAATTCAGATAAATTATTTTTAAAGTACTTGTGTGAAAGAAGGGAAGCCCATTGGCAGAGTGAGGAAAAACCAAATTATCATACTTTTGTCTACATTTTCAGAATTAAAAACCAGAAATCAAAACCAGAAAAAAAAAACAAAAACACACATTCTTGAAACAAAAATATGGTTGTGATGGGCTCCCAGTTTGGAAACACTAATTTAAAAAAAAATAATAAATGATACAGGATTGTTAGTTTATGCATTTGTTGAAAGTTGGGTCAGTAGAGTATGTTTCAATGTCTGCTAAACCTGACTTCTCTGGCAAAGGTATGTAATATGATCTTGATTCACTGAAAGAAAAAAAAAAGTCAGGATACTTTATTTAGACGTTAACTATCTGGGAAGCTCTCCAGACCAGTACAAGTGATCTCAGATCAACTGTGAGTCTAGAATAGATCTCAACAATAAGCTAAGAGGGCCATGTCTTCTTACGGTTTATAATATTAAATGAGAACACTCTCAGGGAACCCATGCATTTCAGTTATCTATTGCTGCATATCAGATTGCCCTAAAACTTAATGGCTGAAATAGCAGCCATTTTATATGCTGACAGTTCTGGGGAGTTTCGTGTTTAGACACAGTTAGCTGGGTGGATCCTTTCCACCAAGTGGCATCATCCGGGAATCTCCCATTAGGTTTAAATCAGGGCACACATTTCAGAATTGGCACACCTGGTAAAAATTCCAGCTTCCCTACTTCTGTACCTTTTGGCAAGGAACTTGACTTTGCACTTCACCCTATCCACCCATAAAATAATAATAACATCTACTCTGTAGAGAAAAGATCTTCTGGCTTATTTGCCAGATTTTCAAGCACTGATGAGCCAAAGATATCTCTGGTTGGAGACACTGTGTTAAGAGAAAAACTCTCGGGCGCCTGGGTGGCGCAGTTGGTTAAGCGTCCGACTTCAGCCAGGTCACGATCTCGCGGTCCGTGAGTTCGAGCCCCGCGTCAGGCTCTGGGCTGATGGCTCAGAGCCTGGAGCCTGTTTCAGATTCTGTGTCTCCCTCTCTCTGCCCCTCCCCTGTTCATGCTCTGTCTCTCTCTGTCCCAAAAATAAATAAACGTTGAAAAAAAAATTTTAAAAAAAGAGAAAAACTCTCATGCCCCCTTTTACATATTTCTACCTCAGATTCGTGGATTTGTGTCTTCTACCCCCAATGAGATGGTGCAATCAACTAGTTAAGACAGGACCCCAAAGGAAACTTTGTCTCTGCTGGCTCCTTACAAATGGAGGTTTAAATGGACCCAGGGCTCTTTTGGGATCTCTCTGACTTTGCAAGAGTACCTTAGTGTGTGGATCCCAAGGTTGATTTTTAGAGAGATGTTTGAAGCTCCATTTGGGGCTTGAGCCTAGACCGCATGCATTAGTTTAACTCTTATTCAAGCTTTGTTTACATTCTCATCGCTCGTGTGACTCTTACTAAAGTCATTTCTTTTTTCTCAGTTACCTATTTAAAAAAAAATAATTTTTATACTACTCTACTAGGAACTCTAATAGAAGGAGAGGTGATTCAGCCTTTCCTGAACATCTGGCTACTACCCCTTAATAATAACCCCAAATAAGCCCATAATATCTACTCTGCAGTGTTTTGAGAATCAGAAAGTACTCAATCAATTTTAGTTGCCTTTCTCTTTTGTAAGTCAACTTTTTAGATGTTTATTACGTGAAAGATACATTTTATAAACTTTTATATATGAGACATGACTTGGGAACTAAATATAAAAATTCTACTCTTATTCAATTTTGCAAGTTTAGTAGGTATCTAAACTACTAAGAAAGACGTGACTGATTTCAGGTTGTAGCAATAGCTAGAAACAACACAGGCATAATGTCACGCAGTGAATTTTTAATTTTCAATACAATTCTTATTGATTTATTCAAACATGTATTGAGCCCTCCTGTGGACTACATTACAGTTTGCATGATATGGAAAGACAGAACATAAGATTTACATTTAATGATTTCATTGTCTAGTTAGTGGGTTGGAGGCTGAAGAGGATGGGAAGTTATGGCCTAGACAGGCACACCATTTCTCTGAATGTGATGACTTCTATGACAGTGGTAAATAGATGCTACTATGGAAACACGGGAAAACTTTCTAAATTTAGACAGAGTGCCAAGAAAAGCTTCAAGGAGTAGCCTTGGTTTCTATTATTCTAGTTTGACACCCACAGGCATTGGACCTCACAACCCAAGCAAAACATGATTATTAGAACAATTACCTGAGAAATTTAGTATTATACGGCAGTGAAAAGACTTCATATGATGCCGTAATAGATACGTGTCATTATACATTTACTCAGACCCATAGAATGTACGACACCAAGAGTGAACCCTAATTAAGCTAAGGACTTGATGATGTGCCAACATAAGTTCATCAATTGTAACACATATACCACTCTAGTTGAGGGATGTTAATAATGGAGGCTAGGCAGGTGTGGAGGCAGGGAGGTGTGTGGGGTCTCCTTGTACCTTTCTGTCAATTTTGCTATGAACCTAAAACTGCTGTTAAAAAAAAAAAGTCTTAGGGCTCCTGGGTGGCTCAGTCTGATAAGCATCTGACTCTTGATTTCAGCTCAGGTCATGATGTCACAGTTAGTGAGATCAAGCCCCACATTTAGCTCTGTTCTGGGTGTGGAACCTGCTTGGGATTCTCTCTCCCTCTCTCTCTGCCCCTCCCCTTCTCTCTCTCTCTCTTTCTCTCTCTCAAAAATAAATAAACTAAAAAAAAAAAAAAAAGGCTGTTTATTCCATCATCTCAGTTAATAAAATCAGATCAGGGCTGGTTCTTAATTTTTCTTATAAACCTTCATAAAAGCAGTTGTGTCCATTTTGTTATTGTTGCATGGTTGCTCATCATTATTCATGTTGTGCCCAGTGTTTATTAAAAGGAAAGGGATTCTGATATGTCTGGGTGGCTTACAAAATTCAGCATTATTTTTTTCTAATCTTTTTCACATGTATTATTTCTCAGTTACTATTCCATTAACTTCAGGGAGGTGGAATCTCAAGCCCATAAACCATAGTAGGAAAGTCTAAATTTCAGTTGTGCTAATTTAGTAGGATGCTTAAACTATGTGTTGAAATTTTTTGCAAAACTTCATATAGTTCTTGCAATTTTTCAAACTGACATCTTAGACCTTCTGGTGAAAGGTAGAAATGAGGATTTGGAGAGTATTCACTGACATTTCAAACTCTTTAGGAATTTGAAATTACAAATATGAAAGCTTAAGCAGGTAATTTGGATGTTCAACCCAAAATAGAATGATTGATTTTTATATGCAAATCCTATCTTGTGAACTCATTTGAAGTCCACACTTTTGTATTGCAGAGAAACTCTTCAAAAACTTAATTTACAGGAAAGGATGGTTTCCTTTGAGGGAAACATTTCTTATAGAGACCTCTTCACTGAAGTGCAACTGACTGAAACATGAAGCTTTGACCACTTGAGACCGTGATCCCAAAATATCTTTTTTTTTTCTTTTGGGGGGGCGGGATATTTATGTCAAAACTTTCTAAAAATAAAAATGAACAGAAAGCACACCCCAATATTTTGTGACACCAAAAAAGCAAAAGTGCATGGAGTTGATACAGGGTTATTCCCTGTAATAGGAGATATGATAAAATGCCTGGCCGGTTCCATTTATATAAATGGTCTGGAATGGTTTATGTTCTCACATCAGGTCGGTCATTTAAATGCTGGAGTCTAGTTCTCATAGTTGAGCCTATATGAATCTGGAATCAGGCAACTAATCATTTGTATTGCCCTGAGCTGCAATAGTAGGAGCAGCAGCATATAAACCAGATGAAACAGCTTCATTTACAATTACAAAAGCAAGGGCTTTCACAGAACAAAAAGCAGTTTTACAGTAGCAATTCCATTTGCTAGATGCCATCTTCTTTATTTGAGAAATATGCAAAAGCATGGAAACTGATTCTTTTTTGTGTGTATACTAATGCTCAATTGTTTTATATGGAAACTTGAAAGGAGAGGAGAATGTTTAATTATTTTTGGTATATTTTCATTCTTCATAATTGTGTAATTTGAAGGCATGCTGTTTACTTTGAGTTAGAAAAGAATGATCCAAAATATTTGTCCACAACACTGCTGGATGCTCTAACGCCATAACTGTTGTATTCTTTTCTATTGTGAGATGACGTTTCCCAGCAGGTGCTAGTATGTTACAAGATATGACCATAAAAAATGATTATGTTATGGGTAAAGTGATTTCTGATTATATTGTCTTTTGCATATTTGAAATGATACAGGCTTTATATAAGATATGAATTTTTACACAGAATAAGTAGTATATGCTGTATCAGTAATGCTGATAGAGAAAAGTCATAGCAAATAATGTGTGTGTGTGTATGTGTGTGTGTGCGTGCATGCGTATGTGTGTGTGTGTTTCTGACCTCGACATAATTTCAGTGGCGCATGTTTTTTTAGGTCAATGACCATTGGATGATGGCATCCATAATAAACTGGAAATAAAAGGCAAAAGAGCCTACCATACCACAGAGTACCTTTGGAGAGAGAAAATATTGCAATATTTTGTTTTGGGATTTTCCTTTTTCAAATTGGAAAAGGGGTCCTTACGTGTAGCTTTAAGGTAAGTATCTTAGAAAGTTGACTCTGTAGTCAGATTTTGACATCTGTTAACTGGTTTTATAGAACAGTTTTTAAAGCTGGCTTCAGAGATCATTATGTAACTATATACAAGAACCAATAATGTCAGCATGCCATAACAACAAGTCACTGTGCTTCGATTTCAAATACTGCTGTGCATTTAATAGCTTCCTGAATGCATTGTGTTTTTGTCCCAACAATATGATTGCATTTTGGGGCACAAATTAACAGATTAGTATTGATAGTTCTTGTATTCGATTAAAAAAATTGTGTATCTTGCTCTACATTTTCAAGTAGAATTTTCCTTTCCCCCGGAAAGCCATCACAGTCTTACAGCAAATAATAAGAAAATGGTTTTATTGTACGGTCCAATTCTCAAGATATTTGGCTTATCATTCTTTTTGTCTCTGTTTCCGTGAGTCTTGAATGCCAGCCTGTATTCTCAAATGGAAGAATTTCCGATTGAGATTTTCAGACTGAATACGAAAAACAACCATTTAAATGAAGTAAAGATAAATACTTTTGGTATTTCAAAATTTATTTTGACTTTATTTTTTTTCCTTATGAACAAATACGAAGGAATACTATTTTCCTTGTCAGTAAACATGCCTTCCATTGTGATATGAAATGATGTATTTCACCCCAAAATGTACTTCCAGACATAAAACTAATTATGCTCTTTTTATGGATCCAGTATTCTAGCTTTATAGAAGGTGTTCATCAAACTTTGGTTATGATTTGTGTTCACCAAACCCCAGGCTCACACATACAGAAAGTAGTTGATAAGTCACATTATGCAATGGGAATGTGAAATTCAATTTTATCCATGTAAAAAGCCCTCAAGAAATATTTGCTGGGTGAGAAAAATACAGACAGCAGTTGTTTTTTTTTTTTTATACTGCTCGGGTGGTGCATCTGAATATCATAATACACTCTAATCTGCTACATACATTACAAATCCAGCCATCAGAACACACTTAAGATCTCCAAAGTTAACCTCTGAAGGGAACACTAAGGCCAAATACTGCTTAGATTTTCATTTCACTGCATTAGCAAAAGTGTCCTGGGGGAATGGAAAGGCCCCAGCTCATTTTGCATTTCCAATTGTCATACATAAACACATAAAATAGGATATGGACGATTTGATCCATGGTGCATATGGATTACAAATAAATATGAAAGCCTTAATTTTTCCAGGTCCTGTTCACTTTTAAAATGTCTTCTCTATTACCCTGGTAGGTGATTTTACCTTCCCTTAACCATGCAAAAGCTATACTGTTTCAAACCTGCAGATTAGTGATGGTGGAGGCTTATTTCTTTTGGTTATCTACAGCACCATCTTCGTGTCTTGGGGCATAAAAGAATATTATCTGTGTGACAGTTATGGCCGGAGCCATCTATACCGTTCATGGTATCAGCACTCAAAGTGCTCTGAATAGGAATCATTCAGTTGAAGACATTTCCCGTAGTTTCATTAAAACTTAAAATCACAAAGAGCTACAAGTTACGACGAAGGTTACCCAAAATTTTCAGCGAGTCTCTTATGTGGAAAAGCATATAAGTGGTTGGATTTTTGTGTTTTGTTTCTCCATGTTTTGTTTTGTTTTGGTTTTTGATGGGCTTGTTTGTGTGGATTTGCTAATCTTTTGTGGAGGTATTGACCGTAGCAAAGCAATGTATAAATCTGTTTTGTTTCTTTACTTAATTTTCATAACAAATAGTGTGCCTGTCTGATTGCATGAAATCATCAGGAGTGTCTTCAATTACTACTGCATGCAGCCTCTGATCACATCCCCTTCCTCCATTCTGAATCTGGAGGATGATGTGGAGAAAGGAGGCGGGGTGAGTGGCAAGAAAGCAAACGCACAGCTAGTTATGTATTGCAAATGTCAGGTTAGAGAGGAAGTGTATATATTCATATAAGATAATCTCGAAGCTACAGTTGTGATTGCAGTAATGGCTCATTCGTATCTGCATTTCATTTAAATGCACTGTTTTGACTCACTGAACATTTGTCAAAGACAGTACAGCTAAACTTTTTCACATGACCACTGAGGTAATGACAGCATTACATTACCAGGAAACTGCATGGCTTGCTGATACTTCCATTTTCCACAGCAGCTTATGAAATAATCAAAATGTGTGCATGAAATGGCGGCCTGTTCTGAATTTATTTTAATACAGATGGGCTTATGCCGAGAGAAGAAAAGTGTTGGACCCCCGACACAAGAGACAATGACTTTGCACAAAGCTGAATTTTACTAGCAGAGAAGATGGATATATGAGTATTAGACTTTTCATAGCTATAGGAAGGATAATCTTTCAATCAGATTAATGAGAAAATATATTGCATGGGCCCTACAGCACTTTTTGCTTTCCAGGCTAATGCGTGATTTAAATCCCCAAAGTACATTTGCAGCATTACAATATCCTTTGATAATAATGTCGCTTGCACAAAGACAGATAAAAATAAAACAGTCCCCCTTGATTTCCCATTTTAGATTTGAAGTATATTTTCTGTTCTTTGCTGGCAATGAAGTGAATTCTATTGAGAAGAGTCACATTTAATAAGACAAAGAGAATTTTCTAATTATGCTACCTGTCAAGATTGGAATCTATGGGATTGCAACCGCAATTGAAGAAACGGAGGAAGCAATTGCGTAGAGTCCCGTTTACTTTGGTGTATGATTACTATTTGCACTTAGATATTGCTAAATGTAAATCAAGCAAACACACACAAGCACGCTTTGAGGTAAACACCAAAAGGCAGGTTTCCGAATGGGTCCTACCATTCCCATTTCAATTTCAGTAACCAATTTTCTGAGGTTTCCTAATTCATTTCTTGAAAACAACATAAACCACGGGAAATTTTGAACAAAGGACAAATTGCATGCTGTGTTATGTAACTAGCTAATGTGAAAACTTGTAAAGCCAAATAGACTAGACTTATGCAACAAATATATATATATATATATATATATATATATATATATATATATATAAACATGCATAATATATATCTACTAGAGGAAAGGAATTTTCAAAAAAAAACATATTAGGAAAAAAGGTACAATGAGTCTAGAATACATTTATTCATTTTGTTATTTTTACCTAATTCGTATTACAACAGTGCGGACATTCAAGAAAATCTCACTACTATTCAAATGCTTCCCTGGAAGTTATCACATGCTATTCTGTTTGAGCCTCAGGGGAACAGTTACTTGCGCTCCATCAAACACTACTCTCTCTCCATCTCTCCCTCTCTCTCTCTCCCTCTCTCTCTCTCTTTTTAGCGTTGCAATTGTTGAAACACTGTGACACATTAGACAAGGAAAATAAATATTGTGCTTTCAATGGCTTCCTCATATGCTATGTATACACAAACTGGCACATAATCAATTATTATAAATATTATCATCTGCTAAAAAATAATTCTACTAGTACTCAGATGATAATAATTATGATAAATAGGAATTTATCCAAATCATACTTTCAGAGATGCATTAAAAGGAGAAGAAACAGTTAAGCAAAAATACACAACAGCAGCAAGTTTATGATTAGAAATTTAGTTTAAAAAACGTTTAATCTTAAAGAGAATAAATAATAGATACCATTAGTTTCTACAAATGCATACGTAAGGCATCCAAATGTTCTTAGCTTTACATAAATTTCAAATTAGGTGTTTCCAACCAGAGGAAATCTATCAATTATTACATCAATGCCGTCTTTTTTTTAAATAAGAAAAGCATTAGAATTAATATTTGATTTAACTCACTTAATGAATCAAAGTTCTGAACATATAAAGTTAGGAAATGTTCCATTCTGGATCCACTAAGTCACAGTCTAATACCTACATCCTCTGGGCTGAATTGTGTCCACCCAAAATTCTTAGGTGGAAATCCTAACAGTTAGATATCAGAAAGTGATTGTATTTGGATATAGGATCCTTAAAGAGTTAACAAAATGAGATTATTAAGGTGGGCCCTAAATCCAATATGACTGATGTGGTTATGGGAAGAGATTGGGATGCACAAATGTACAGAACAAGACCGTGTGAAGGCATAGAAGAGATAGTCATCTATAAGCAAAGGAGAGGCCTCAGAAGAAACCAATTCTGGCCACACCTTGATCTTGGATTTCTAAACTCAAAGACTGCATGAAAATAAATTTCTGTTGTTTAGGCCACCCAGTCTGCAGCACTTTGTTACGGCAGCCTTAGCATAACAACATGAAACTTTTAAGATGTGGAAGATTCGAGCCTCTTGCTAATATTGATGCACCTACCTCTAAGTTTTTAAATAAGGGGTGATAATGGGACGCTGTATCAGATTACTCAAATGGTCTGTTTTTGAGTTCATGAGAAACAAATTCTTAACAACTTATGGAATCATGTATATACAAACTGAGCCTGATTAGTGGAAGTTATTTGTATGTATGGTCCAAATACTATGAATATATTGGTGCCCACCGATTTACATATTATTTTAACCATGTCATTTACAATGTGATTAATTGGATATTAATAAATATTTACTTCATACTGTGCTAAACAAATTCATCTTTGTGTACCTATATGTAAGGACAGGATTTTTGTGGTTTGACATAATTTTGTCCAACTCAATTTTGATGGCTAATAAAAATTAAGTAATTTGAATTAACAGTGTGCCACAATCTCAAGTGCTGAATGATAATTAACACTAAAAGTAACAATAGCTATCATATATTAAGAGCTAATTTGTAAAATAATAATAATAATAATAATCTGTTTCAGGAATTGAACTAAGCATAAACACACATTGGTCCATTTAATTCTCACAACTTTATGACCTAGATATACGTTATCCACATTGCAAAGAAAAATAAGTTGAGACTTTGTGATATGTAATCTCTTGTCTAAAATCACAGTTGTAAATATCAGAGCTTGGATTCAAATCTCAGATGGTATGACTGGAGAGTCAGGCTTCTAAACAGAATCTCTTAGTGAAGAAATAAAAATGATAGCTCATCACTTCTTTAGAATTCTTCATGTTGAACAAATTGAGGAAAAGTCTTCTTCCTCATAAATTTGTTAAATTAAAGAAAGTTAAAAAGTTAGGTAACTAAAGGAATAATATTGTACCAAATCCACCTCAGACGTTTAAAACTTGAAGGAGATAGGCAACAACTAATTGACCAGAAGATAAGAAAACACTTTCTGTAGATTTTATTGACAGTGGTTTAGAAAGATTCAGTCTAAGGGTGCCTGGGTATCTCAGTTGGTTAAGCATCCAGCTCTTGATTTTGACTCAGGTCATGATCTCCCAGGTTTGTGAGATCGAGCCCCACATCTGACCTCATGATGATAGCGTGAAGCCTGCTTGGGATTCTCTCTTCCCCTCCCCATCAAAATAAATAAATAAACTTAAAAGAGAAAAAGAAAACTATTATTCCCTGAACTTGTTAGAAGCTCAGTGAAAAATGGGGTAACTGGTCTATTCTGCCCTGAGTGCCTTCTACTTAAGGGAATGAATTAAGGTACCCTTTCTCTAGAGTGGAGGTTTGAATAAATTTCTATTTGCAGAGCAAAAGTACCAGTAGTGTCTTCTGTTATACTGTATAAGGCAATCAGAAATTGTGAAATAGAGAATATATTTGAACTAGATATGGAATCATTTTACCAAAAGCAAAAAATATATATAGTGATATATATCATATATATTATAATTATATGTATTATATTATATATAACTGATGATGGCTGACATCATTATATATCTATCTCACTTTAAGAAAAAAAATTTTTAAACATCTATTCATTTTTCAGAGCGAGAGAGAGACAGAGCATGAGCGGGAGAGGGACCGAGAGAGAGGGAGACCCAGAATCTGAAACAGGCTCCAGGCTCTGAGCTGTCAGCACAGGGCCGACGTGGGGCTTGAACTCACAGAGTGTGAGATCATGATCTGAGCTGAAGTCAGACACTCAACTGACTGAGCCACCCAGGCGCCCCTTCATTTATCTATCTTACTTTAAAAGAAGATCAAATGTAGGCTGCCGGCAAGGTGCAGCTGCCCAAATACCCAGGGTCAGTGATCCAGGCTCTATAATATTTCTGCACCATCACTGGTGGAATTTAGACATTGTCTTAATGCTTCTCAGTTCATGGTTGTAAGATAGTAGTCACACTCCAGACATGCAGTCCATATCTAAAAAACAAACAAGCAGGATGCCTGGGCGGCTCGGTAGGTTAAGCTTCCAACTTTGGCTCAGGTCGTGATCTCATGGTACATGGCTTTGAGCCTTGCGTCAGGCTCTGTGCTGACAGCTCAGAGCCTGAAACCTGCTTCAGATTCTATTCTGTGCCTCCGTCTCTCTCTGCCCCTAACCCACTCATGCTCTCTCTCTCTCTCTCAAGAATAAGTAAACATTAAAAAATAAAGAAATGAATAAAATAAAAAAACAAACTAGCAAAAACAAGGCAATCATCAGCGAAGCAAAGTTTGAAAGACCCAATGGTATCTCTTTACTTTTAAAAAGTTTTCCCACTAGAGCCACTTTCTGGCTTTTGTTTGCAATTCATTGTATATGTCTAACAGTAAGAAAATGTATAGCAATAAGGGAATCTGGAAAGTGATATTTTCACTTTGCAGTTTGCATCATAGAGGGAATCAAAAATAAAAGAATAGCGCTTTCTTATGGGTAACTAATTCAAGTCTTTACCAATGAGTTTATAAAATTAGCCAGTGTTATAACTACTCCATTGAAAATAAACTCCCCACATAGCTTCTTTTTTTTTTTTATTTGTTTTTGAGAGAGAGAGAGAGAGAGAGAGAGAGAGAGAGGGAGGGAGGGGCAGAGAAAGAGGGATCCTAAGCAGGTTCTGCACTGACAGCAGAGGCCCTATAAGGGGCTCAAACTCACCAACTGTGAGCTCATGACCTGAGCTGAGGTGGAATGCTTAAATATTTAAAGGACTGAACCACCCAGGCACCCCTCCCTATATGGCTTCTTAACAGCAAAGAAAACAGTATTTGTGTTTGCCTTCAGAAAAATAATGAGAAAAGCAGGAAGTTAAAAGTTTTTCATGCTATAAATAGTCACACAGCACTCAGAGATTTGCCAAGTAGGCAAAAGCAACAAATCCAGTCAATTGCTGGAACCTGATGAAAACAAACAAACAAACAAACAAAAATACCAGTGCCTAGGAAGCAAACCCGGATCTAAGAAATAAACATAGAGATTATGGAAAAGTTTGACCTCTAGAACATGTGTAATAAAATTTGCTGGATGGATAGGTGAATGAATTATGAGGCTTGCTTGAGAGATTTAAAATCTATTAATTGGCCAATTGCATTTATACTTAAAACAACAACTTGATTTAACCTTATATATTATAAGTTTTTCACCTGCAAAATGTAGTAGATGATATAACCCATGAAAGGCTTTTAAGGTCTTTAAAAGAAACACATTATTGATGGTATTGATAACAAGATTACAATAATTTTAAGTTACAAAATTGGGATCTTTCAAACAATTAAAAATACGATTCAAAATTGATTTCAAAATTGGCCTATAATGAAAATTCCTTGTTATCTCTAAACTTTTAAGCTCTTGAAAAATTCAGGAAAACTTTCTGTTTAAAATCTATTTGTTCAGCAACTTAAAAAATAATTTGTAAACCTTGCTTCCACTCATAAAGAAATAGTCTTGTGCAATGTGTTCTCCTTGGCTAACTAGGAAAGGGGGGGTGGGGGATAAGGTGGACCTTACCGTAATGCTCATTTTCTAGCTATAGGCAATTTCCCAAGTGGGGACAAGAAGTGTGTAGAAAAGCAGAGTTTGAAGTCTCACCAAGTAAAGAAAGCAAAGCTTAGTATTTGGGGAGGCAGATTTCTAAAATTTATAGGTCAGGAGGAGGGAGCAGAACAGAGAAAAATTTTAATTGTATCTTTGTCTGAATACCAATCTGTCATGTGTAGGATGACATTCCATGAAGCAAAGAATAACTATAGAAATAAATTATGGAAAAAAATTAGTAAAAATCTCTAAGCCTAATACTTCTAGAGCTCAGAGAAGTCTGGGAAAAATTCAAGGACCCACCAGCTAGAGCGAAGATCATATATGCATGAGGCTTTTGGTAGAGATTCAGAAAAGTCTGGTTTGTGGAGTGGAGAGAAACTAGCTGTAGACTAAAGGTTACCTATACTCACCTTATAAAAACTTAAAATGAGCCTGAAGCAACTCTCAGAATAGCTACTTCCCAGAATAAAGTGCATTCTTTAAAGAAATATAACATAATCCATCACTCAATATTATAAAATTCCCAACATCTGGCATGCATTCAAAACATTATTGAACATCTGATGAAGTTTAAAAAAAGTTAAAACATATTCAGAATAAACAGGCATTAGAAACAGAAAAATAACAGATGATAGAATTTGCAGATAGGAACTTTAAAACAGCTATTACACATATTATAAATGTGCTTCAGAATTTAATGAAAAAAACGCATGCATAATGAGGAGAGAGATAAAAGATATAAAAAAGAACCAAGTGAAATTCTGGAGATAAAAATACCTAGAATTAAAAGTTCTGGAAATAAAAATTTCACATTTTGTTGTCAACAGCAGATAAAACATTGCAAAAGAGAAGGTCAATGAACTAGAAGTCATGGTGATAGAAATTATTTTAAAATGAGAAAAAA
The DNA here is from genome assembly GCF_014898765.1 of Herpailurus yagouaroundi. Classification (NCBI taxonomy): domain Eukaryota; kingdom Metazoa; phylum Chordata; class Mammalia; order Carnivora; family Felidae; genus Herpailurus; species Herpailurus yagouaroundi. The sequence continues at coordinate 9,193,679 of NW_024412406.1, forward strand.
AGACCCCAAACTAACAGTAGTGGTCTAACATATGTGTAATTAGAAATTCAGAAAAAGATTAAGGACAGACATAAAAAAAATTTGAAAAATTAACAATGGAAAATTTTCTAAATTTGATAACTATAAATATCCAAAATATCCACATAACTTCAAATAGAATAAACAAAAGGAAAACTACTTGTTGAAAACAAGTTAATTGTTTTTAAAACATCCACAAAAAGAAGACACACACACAAGAACTAAGATCAGAAGTTCAAAGTTCTTTTCAGAAACTATGCAAACAAAACATAATGAAGCATCATTTGCTAAAAAGAGAGAGATAATCTGGTAATTTAGAATTTCTACATCTAGCAAAAATATATACATATCAAAAAAGATGCTGAACTGAAGGATTATTCTATGAATAAAGATGACAAAATCCATCCCCAGCAGATGTACACTACAAGAAGTGTTAAAGGAAATTCTTCAGCTTGAGGAGAAAGATGATACTAGATAGAAACTAGGACCTACCTAAAGACTGATGAATGCCAGAAATTGTTAATGTGATGGAAGGGGATAAGAGAAAAGAATGGAAGGGAGTTGGAAAGATATTGTAGTAATATTCTTAGAGTATGCATAAATGAATGTAATATTATTTGAACCTCAATTGTGATCAGTAAAAGATGACTATTTTAATCCCTTGAGAAACTACAAAAATAATAGGGATATAGGTGATAAACCAAAAGCAATGATTAAACAGAAACACTAACAAAAATTTAATTAACTCAAAAGAAGTTAGAGGAAAAGAAGAACAAAGAACATATGGGACAAATCTAAAACAAGTTCATTTAAGGATGCCTGGGGGGCTCAGTCAGTTAAGCATCTGAATTCAGCTCAGGTAATAATCTCACAGTTCAGGAGTTTGAGCCCTGCATCAGACTCTCAGCACAGAGCCTGCTTTGGATCCTCTGTCTCCCTCTGTCTCTGCCCCTCCCCTGCTTGCTCTCTCACTCTCCCTCTCCTCTCAAAAATAAACATTAAAAAAAAATATTTAGCAAACCTAAATAAGTGGAAAGACATTTGTGTTCATGAATTAGAAAACAATATTGTTAAGCTAGCATATTAACAATATTGTTAAGATACTCCAAGTGATCCATAGATTCAATTCAATCTCTATCAAAGTCCTAATGGTCTTTTTGGTAAAAATGGAAAAGCTGATCCTCAAATTCATATGGAATTTTGAGGATTCCCAAACAACCAAAACATTATATAGAAAGAAAAAAAGTTGGAGGACTCACATTTCTCACTTTCAAAACTTACCTTAAAACTGCAGTAATCAAAACAGTGTAGGTAGATGTATAAACCAATGGAATAGATAAAAAAATCCAGAAATGAACTTATACATATATGGGCAACTGATTTTCAACAACGGTAACAAAATTACTCAATGGGGAAAAGAATAGTCTCTTCAACAAATAATTTGGGGAAACTAGATATCCGTATGCAAAAATAAATAAAGTTGGACCTTTAACTCTTATACATAAAAATTAATTCAAAATGGATCACAAACTAAATAAAACCATAAAACTCTTAGAAGAAAACGTAAGGGCAAATCTTAATGATCTTGGATTTGGCAAAGAATTCTTAGATATAAATTCAAAAACATGAACAAGAGGAAAAATAGATAAATGAGACTTCATCAAAATTCAAAACTTTTGTGCATGAAAGAACGTTATCAAGAAAGTGAAAAAACAACCTACAGAGTGGCAGAAAATGTTTGCAAATCACATATGTGATAAGAGTCTACCATCCAGAATATATAAAGAATCCTCACAACTCAATAAAAAGACCAAGACCAATTAAAATATGGGAAGACTTTTCTGCAACGAGGATACATAAATGAAAAAAAAAAAAAAAAAAACACATATAAAGATGCTCAACATCCTCAGTCATTAGGGAAATGTGAATAAAATCCCAATGAGATACCACTCTGTACCAACAAGATGGCTATAAACAGGGGTTTGGGGAGAGGAGGAGAGACAAGTGTTGAAGAGGATTTGGAAAAATTGCACCATTTGTTAGAAAGGCTATCATTTCTCCATTGAACTGCTTTTGCTCCTTTGTCAGAGATCGGTTGGCTCAAAAAAAAGAAATCAGTTGGCTCTATTTCTAAGACTCTATTTCTGTGCTCTCTATTTTGTTCTGTTGATCTCTGTGTTTATTCTTTTGCCAATGCCACATTGTCTTGATTACTGCTGCTTATTTCAAGTCTTTAAATCAGGTCACGTGAGTCTTTCTTCATCATTATTCTGTGTCTTTTGTTTTTCCATGTATTATTGTACAATAACGTAGTACCCTTCAACCTTGATATATTTGCTTAATACTTTCAGCATTTTTTGTCAGTGTCTTAAGATTACAATACATAGTCATTTCATATGTGAATAAAGATTTTTATTTCTTCCTTTCCAGCCAACACACTTTATTTTTTTTTCTTATCTTATTGTTTTGCTAACTAGGACTTCCAGTGCAATGTTAAGTAAGAGTGATAAGAGAGAATAGAATATCCATGTCTTATTCCCAATTTAGGGGAAGGTATCCAACTAACTTTAAGGAAATGGTCCATTATGATGTTAGCTGTAGGTTTTTTGTAGATGTTCTTTATCAAGAAGATTTTTACTCTCTCTTAAAAGTATATAAACATTTAAAAAAATGTTAAAAAAAAAAGGGGGGGGGCGCCTGCGTGGCTCAGTCTATCAAGCATCCAACTTCACTCAGATCATGATCTCACAGTTTGTGAGTTCAAGCTTTGCGTCATGCTCTGTGCTAACTGGAGCCTGCTTTGGATTCTGTGTCTCCCTGTCTCTCTTCCCTTCCCAAAATATGTTCTGTCTCTGCTTCTCTCTCTTAAGAATATATAAACATTTAAAAAAAAGGAAGAAGAAGGTTAAGAAGGTTTTTATTATGAAGGTGTGTTAGATTGTGTAAATCTTTGTATTGACCGATATGATTATATGATTTTTCTTCTCTAGCCTTTCGATATGTCGGATTATATTGATTGATTGTCAAATGTTGAACCAGTCTTATATATTTGGAACAAATCCCCCTTAGTCATGGTGTATAATTCTTTTTACACATTGTTGGATTGTGACCCTTTTGGTTGAATATTCCATAATGGCTGCTGTGTTCTTAGGTAATGGTGTCTTGCACCTTTACTTTCATAAAGTATTCCAGGCAACATACTGAGTTGAAAGTTCAAAAAGAAAGTTGTGTTTATTTGAAGGATGTCCATGAACATTAGGAACAGCTGGAGAAAATTTACATACATGAGAAAGGTTGACAAAAAGTAATCAAAGATGGTAACAATGACAAATTGTTAGGCACAAGGATTCAGACGGTAAGAAGAAAAAAATAAAACCTCATAGTGAGAATATAAAGAATGCGAGTCAACTTTTGGGTAAACATAAATGTGACTGGACTGGAAAAGTTTATCTCAACTCAGTGATTAACACCAGTATGCCAAGTTCACAATATCTCTCCTAAGACTCACTTAGTCCTTTTCATTTTTATTCTTTACAAAAGCATACATTTAAGGAAGAGAATGCAAATGTTTTTATAAAATCCATTTGACTTGAGGAACTGCTTTTCTGCAGGTCTTGCTTGACATTTCTTTTCAGCAGTCTTCCTTTAGAGGAGGTGAGGGCTTCTTCTTTAAGAAAAGATAAGATGACACAAATAGAACTATTCGAACTTATTTTTCCCATCTCATCATTTCATGACGATTTAAAAAAGAGTCATATTACATTTCCTTCTTTTGCAGTTTTGATTAGGATGATGATGGTGATGATGATGGTGATCCTTATTTTCTCACTTCCCCAACCATCAGTATATTACATACTATCACAATTTGTTAACTGTGGCCTAATGTTTCACTTGTACTTATCCCTAAGAAATAAAATGCTTTACTTCTGGTTTTAACTCTGACATATAAAAAGCTTAGAAATCGTCACTCTGTCTTTACAACAAGAAAAAACTGAACAAACTGAAAATCAACAACTTTTCTGACACCCACCAGAGAACTGAGGTTGGAAGGCAAACTATCACCCAATCTAGAGAGATAGACAAGTTCAGACTCATAGCCAAGATATACTTATCTAGATCAGAAGCCACCCACCAGAAACATAAAGTACTAGGAGTGCTTAACTGGTAATTTTAATGAATTTCTGGAAACCATAGAGTAGCATCAAAGTTAGAAACTCCTTGAAGCCGTGGTCTTGGGGGCTCCCCACACTTTGCGGGGTTTCTTCATTCAGACAACATACCATCTAGGAAAAAGGGATTCCTTGTGAAGGTCCAAAATCAGTGTTCTTGTTGCTCTGGAAGAAGAAGGTGAGAAGTAATCACTGCAAAATATGACCAGCACATTCTTTATAACAAATGCGTACACCTAGAATAAAAGCCTTTGCCCGCCTGGAGGAATATCATTTTTTTCAGCTCCATCCCCCTCTCACTTCCTTCTTGATCTGAGGGAGATAAAAAAGCTACCGCAATGGAAAAACACTTCTGTAGGTCACAGTGCAGAGAAAAAAGAGCACAAAAAGAGTGTGATTTCATCAGAAGAGTATACAAAACTTCCCCTTTCACACATAACCACTACATAAACAGGACTCCAGTATGACAATAATGGATTTACATCTGAAAGAAACCTAAATGCAAATTCTCTCTGAAGGGGAGTACTCAGAGAAGACAAGAGGGGAGTCAGAAAAGACACTAGAGACTTTGGCACCTATAGCTACAGTAAATATTAAGCACAGCCCAACTCCTAACCAGATGGAAAGAATCCTCACGTTAACAGCCTGTTAAACTCAGTTCCTAATACCTGATACAAAATGTTCATCTTTTGGGGTGCCTGGGAGGCTCAGGTGGTTAAGCATCTGACTTCAGCTTAGGTCATGATACCGCAGTTTGTGGGTTCAAGCCCCATGTCAGGCTATGTGCTGACAGCTCAGAGCCTGGAGCCTGCTTTGGATTCTATGTCTCCCTCTCTCTCTCTCTGTCCATACTGCCACTCAAAAATAGACATGACAAATTTTTTTTTAAAATGTTCATCTTTCAATAAAAAAGTCCAAGTCATGGGGCACTGGGGTGGCTCAGTCGGTTAAGCCTCTGACTTCTGCTCAGGTCATGATCTTGTGGCTTGTGAGTTTGAGCCCTGGATCAGGCTCTGGGCTGACAGTTCAGAGTCTGGACCCTGTTTCAGATTCTGTGTCTCCCTCTCTCTGACCCTCCCCTGCTCATGCTCATGCTCTGTCTCTCTCAAAACTAAATAAATATTACAAATATTTTTTTAATAAATTAAAAAAAATCCAAGTCATACCAAATATAAATAAGAAAGGAAGGAACAAAGGAAGAAAATAGCCTAAAAAGACAAAAAAAGTAGTATAACCAGACTCAGATGATACTCAGACTCATTATGACCCAGATGATAAAATTGTTAGACAGAGTTTAAAATAACTGATTAGGTATGACTGGGTAGCTCAGTTGTTTAAGCATCTGACTCTTGATTTTGGCTCAAGTCAAGATCTCACAGTCATGAGATTGAGCCCCACATCAGTCTTGCTCTGGTCATAGTCTGCTTAAGATTCTCTGTTTCTCTCTGCCCCTCACCTCAAAAATAAAATAAAATAAAATAAAATAACTGATTAATGTACTAAAGTGTCTAAGGAAAAAAGTAGAAAACATATTAGAACAGATTGGTAATGAAAGCAGAAAGGTGGAAATTCTAAGAAAAGGAAATGTTTAAAATAAAAAACACTGCAACAAGAATGAAGTATGCCTACAGACTAGACACAAACATAAAGAAAGAGACACTTATATAAATCTCCACATAACAACAAAAATGCACCATCTTCTCAAGCTCCCATGAGGCATTTTCACCAACATAGACCACATTCTGAATGACAAAACTCACTTAAAGAAATGTATAAGAATAAAAATCATACAAAAATGTTTTCATATCATAATGAAATTAAACTAGACATCAATAATAGAATGATAACTTGGAAATCCCCAAATATTTGGAAATTAGTCCACATACTTCTAGATAACACAAGTCAAGCAAGAAGTTTCAAGAGGAACCAAAATATTTCAATGGAAATGAAAATATATCAAACTATGTATAACGAGGGAAAAACAGGGTTTTGACAGAACTTTATGGTATTAAGTGCATATATTAGAAGAGAAGAGGGATCTAAAAATATATAACCTAAACCTCCTCATTAAGAAACTAGTGAAAAAAAAGAAATTTAAGACTAAAACAAGCAGGAGACAATAAATAATAAAAATTAAAGCAGAAATCAACACAATTGAAAACACAACAGTACTAACAACAAAAAGAGAAAATCAACAAAACCAAGATCTGCTTGTATGAAATAATGAATGAAATCAATAAATGCATAGATAGGCTAAGAAAAAAAGAGAAGACACAAAGTAGCAAAATCAGAAAGGAAATAATTCATTGGTACTGATCTACTGATCCCATGAATATTAAAGGGACAATAAATGACTCTCTTAAAATCTCATATTAGAGTTGCTAAAATTAGATGAAAAAATGCTGGTGAGAATGTAGAACAACAGGAAATCTCATTCATTGCTGTTGAAAATTAAAAATGGTGCATATTTTTTAAAAAGGGGGAGGTGCCTGGGTGGCTCAGTCAGTTAAGTATCCGGTTCCTGATTTCCCCTCAGGTCATGATCTCATGGTTCATGGGATCCAGCCCCACAATGGGCTGCCTCTGACAGGGCGGAGTTTGCTTGGGATTCTCTCTCCCTCTTCCCCTTTCCTCCTCAGAATAAATAATTAAACATTAAAAAAAAAAAATACAGCTGGCACATCTCCTTTGAAAGTTTGGCAATTTATCAGTGATAAAAAGAAATGATCTGGCATGACACAAAAACATGGGTGAATCTTAAGTATACTTTGCTAAGTGAAAGAAGCCAGTGTAAAAGTCTATATATCATATGATATTCTGTAAAAGACAAAATTACAGAGATGGTAAAAAATCAGTGGTTATTAGGACTTCAGGGGAGAAAGAAAAGGTTAAATAGGTAAAACACAAATGTTTTTTAGGGTGGTGAAACGATTTTTTATGATACTGTAATGGTAAATACATGACTATGAATTTGCCAAAAAACAGAACTTTTCCACACAGAGTGAGCTTTAATGTATGCAAGTTTAAATAAATATCATTTCGGATATCAGGAATTAGCAGGATGGAACAAGAATTGACAAACAATATAACTGTATCACAAATACGTGAAAAAAACCTCACTGAAATTCAGGATGGGATAAGGGGTGAGCGGGGGAAAGTGCTGGACAAAGTCAGTTTGGAATTCATTGGAGACTGTAAGATTAAAGGTAAAGGCAACTTTACTAAGCACTGTACTCTTAGTTAATAAAGTTGTTACCCACAGGACTATGTGGCCACCATCCTATTGCTGTCACATGTAAGTATCAAACTGAACAATCAATAAATGTAGGTTAACTATGGGAGGCAAATGAGTCACTGTTGGATTGACAGATTACATATAAGCAAATGCTATATGAGGCTAGAACGATCCATGTTTAAGGGACTAGAGTTGTAGTCATCAGTATTAACTCATGTTTTGTTTAATATGCATATAGATGGCTACATATAGAAATACTTATGAATATGTGAATTTGCAGGAGTTGGTAGACACATATATATTTCCCTTTGCATTGTCAGCTGAGTCTGATTAGAAACAAATCTAGACGATAATAACACACCTAGTAATGAACACACCTAGTGCCCGGATACTGTTTTTTACTACTATTCTTCAGTGGAAAACAAACAAAATGAAACAAGATTCCTTGGAGAAAGTCTAGAATGGGACGAGAAATAATACAAGATGTGCCTGGAGCACTTGTAGTGTCAGAAACTAAGGAAGTATAAACACATACATGTACACGAAATGATCGAAATTTGTCAAAGGGATGCTGGAGTCAACTGAAAGAGCTATCAGTGGCCAAAACCAGAGAAATTTGAACAAGAAAATAAATGAAATCATATTGGATTGTAATCCTAGCTATAATATAAATCTCTAACTTCTATAAACAATTGAGCAAATAAATAAATGAAGGAGAATAGGCAAATCTCACATACAGAATTCTAATTTATGTACACACTCTGCTCTGAAGGAGATTGAAGCATAACCCCCCACTCCAGAAGTGTGGGCTAGCCATAGTGATTTCCTCCCAAAAGGACTGATTTGAGAAAGAAAAAACCATGACTTTACAATGGAGAAACCTGAGAAACATTATCTCAGTCAGGTGATCAAGATTAATATCCTCAGTGCTAAATCAGATTGACAGTATGTTCCTTGGTATGATGATAGTAGGCACACTGAAGTGATAAAAATGACACTTTACTTCTGTGGACTTCCTTACAGGAACACGTAACGTTCGTCTAATTATGAGGAAAATATCAGACAGACAGATCTCGATGGAAGGACATTCAACAAAATACCTGGCCAGTACTCCTCAGAACTGTCAAGGTCATCAAAAACAAGGTAAGTCTGAGAAACTATCACAGGCAAGAGCTGCCTAAGGAGACATGAGGACTAAATGCAGTGTGGTATCCTGAATGGGATCGTGTTGTTGTTGTTGCTTTAGCTTTAGTGTTTTTGTGTGCATGTGTGTGTTTTTTGCTTTTCAAATGTCAATGTGATCTTAGGACAAAAAGAGACTCAGGTAAAAATCAAGGAAATCTGAATTCAGCATGGGCTTTTGTTAATAATAACGTATCTATATTGGTTCATTAGTTGAACAAATGAACCCTCATGTTAGATGATGATAATAGGGGAAACTGGGTATGGGGAATATGGGAAATCTCTTTTACCTTCATACTCTTTCTGTAACTCTAAAGTGTTTGTAAAATAAAGACTTTATTTCAAAAATATATTTGATTTTATACCTTCCTGAAATCACTTTTTAACATATCCAAAAGAGTTCAGACAAATGTAAGTGAAGGAAAATTTCCACTTTTCACTGGGAGTCAATTCTTCTGGAACCTCTGTTTCTGCACCTCTTGTCAACAGGGAACTGGTTTTCCTTTATTCCACACTACCTTTTCAAGGATGTTTGTATAAGGAACAGTTTTTGAAGATTGGAGATAGTGTCTGCCTCCTAAGAAAAGTGCAGGCAAGTGTATTACTCACTTTTAAAGCTTTGGCCTAAATTCAGAATTATTTTGTAACCTAACCTACTGTGCATGCAGGTCTTAATCTGATCCCATTGACATTGCCTAGTGTGATTTCAAGGCAAGGGGTTCGGAAGCAATGGTTCCGAGGCTCATACTGCTCGCTGGACCGTGAGTGAGAATGTCATTTGGCTCTGACCCAATGATCGCATGTCTACCATCAGCCTTTCTAAAACGGTAGCAGTTTAATTTGTTAGCTTTCAAGTGGGACAAAATCTCAAACTCTTCACAGTTCTTAATGATCTTTATATCTGAATATGACCGTGGAATTGTTTTCACTTGTGAGTAAACTCCAAAATGTGTAGGAATTTTATCTTTAATGTTTATTCTGGCTGGAACTTTCTGCTAAATATAAACGTTTTCCCTTTTCCTTACTGTTTTCCATTTCATTTTACTTTTTATTTTTATCACAAATTCATCAATCCACTCTGTGAACTATTTTATATATGCATTATTCCCCCCTGTGATCATCAAAATAAACAGAAGAGGCATTAGCCTCTTGCACACCAATTTAAACATATTTCTTAAATTCTTTGCTAGTTGGTAAATAGCTTTTCTCCCAAAACTTTTCTCCCCAATCTATTCCCACTGCTCCTGACACTCTGGTACCTTGCCGAGATTCACATACCCTATTGCAGCAACTAAAGGGTTAACGTTTCTTCCAGCCCAAGATCAGGGAATGGTTTGAGGAACTACTGGCCTCCTGTGTCCATAAGTTCAAATTCTTGAAAAATAATAGTTAAATTTTTAAGGTTACAACCGATAATATCCACATTGTATTGGCAATGAGTCTGAGGATCAGAAAGGTAGGTAACTTACACAAAGTTGCTTGGCATATATATTCTGAGGCCAGGAGTTAAATGGATAACTGGTTGACTCAAAAGACTTCAAAAGACTTCACTTAGTCTTCCATGCCCTTTGCCTCTATTATTCTAAGCAAATATGTTCCCTTTTTAGTCTTTTAAATGAGACATACTTATTTGCTTTACTTGATTCATATCTGCAACTGTATCTATCCATATTAAATGACTCAAAATCCTCATTACGAAGAAGTCCTAAGTGTTAACACAATAGGATATAGGCTTAATGTATGATGAGCAGTACAATATGCTAGGAAGTGAAGCAAAAAGTACAGATCTCAAAGTCCTTCGTATACCAGAAAAACTGAATTTCATCTACCATGGGTCACAGTCCTTTTTCTTAACTTCATTTGGTCTAGGAAACAAATATCTGGGCAAAATGACAACACTACTGAGACTCAATGCATAATCAAGACTTAGTAAAAATTTAAGTACATTTGAGCCACAAAGTATTTGCTACTAGCGTGAAAAATTTAGCATTTAAGTTTTTTTTTATTAAAAAAAAAAACATACTTATAACAAAGTTCCTTTTCCTTACACACTAGAATATCTTGGAAAAGATTTCATTTGAAATTATTATAGTTTTTCTTCTTCTACTTTCCACTTCCTAATGGAATTTTGCATAGATTAGCTGCAAACAGCGTTTGGTAGAAAAGGCCTTTGATAACCTCTTCTGCAGCCAGATATGTTCATGTAAATCTATGAAAATCAAATGACAGAGTGAATGTTTGTGTTCTCTTTCTACTCGTAGAGGGTTGGAGGGTAGATGTCTGGAGATTCGAAAAAGCAAAATTGAGTTCCAGATATAAAAGTCCAGGGCACCAATTTTAAACTAGAAATTAAGGTATTAAAAGAGGTTATTTAATCTTGAATTTGCAAAACTACCCAATGAAAATTAATGATTTTAATAGGATTGGAAAAAGAGGAGAGTAGGAAGCAAATATCTTTGGCAAATTCTCTTAGAAATTACATCCTGATCACAAGCCTTACCAAATATTCAGAAATATATGTATGAATTAAAAAACAGTAGCACTTAAAAAAAAAACATTTTTGATGTGGTGAAATGTACTTGTTTCTGTACTAACGAACTGAATTGCTGACTTTTCAAATATGTGAATAAGCATTGTGCCACCAATTCATATTTAAAAGACTGAGCCAGGGGGCGCCTGGGTGGCTCAGTTGGTTAAGCATGGGACTTCAGCTCAGGTCATGATCTCGCAGTTCATGAGTTCAAGCCCTGCATGAGGCTCTGTGCTGTCAGCTCAGCGCCCGGAGCCTGCTTCAGATTCTGTGTCTCCCTCTCTCTGCCCGTCCCATGTTCATGCTCTGTCTCTCTCTCTGTTTCTCAAAAATACATAAACATTAAAAAAAAAATTTAAAGACTGAGCCATAACCCTCACCTAAAGACTCAACTCATTCGTTTATTGCTTTGAAGGGCTGGTCACAGGAAAAACAGCACCAAGAGTTTTCAACATAGGTTATTATATGAAATAATGAATTTAAGCCTTCTCAGACTCAGTTACCAGCTGGTCAATGAGACCACATGTTCAGTTGGATAATGAGAAGAATGGCGCTCTAGTTTAGAATCAACAGCTACACTGAAATCTAACCTTTACCACCAATGTCGATAAAGCTCAGAAGCTCTCTATTTCCTGTCAAAATCCTTAAATTGGTTTGTATGATTTGTCCAAATGCATGTATTTCTTCTTAGCAAAAACAAAAACAAAGATGATGGTATTAATCTCAAATGAAGAATCTTTTCAAAGAAGATGTGTCGCATCATTTTTTACCAGGGTGTGTTTTTCAAAACATTTTATCATAGTTCAAATTTGGATTCATACTCTAGCTAGGCTATGTAGACAGGGGAACAAAGGATAGCATATTTCTTATTTTTAAGAAGCAAAGACCTTTTTTTGTTACTAGTATTAAGGTTTTCGAAAATTGCTATGGTTGCTAAAAAAATGCTGTTGATTTACTAAAATGTGATTAATTCAGGTGGCTTTCAGCTTGTCCACCTATGGTTAACATATAAGATACATGCCTAATAGGTAAAAGATGATCAATAATGCTTAAATTTCTAGGACCATTTCTGTGGATTTTTGACCTTCAGTGTTACTGGAGCAATGCCTCATAATCTTTAAAGCGCATGCGAACTGCCTGGGGATCTTGTAAGAGCAGAGGTTCTGATATAGGAGATCTGGGATGGGACCCATGATTCTGCTTTAGTACTGATGGTGCAAATCCATATATCACAGTGTAGGCAGCAAAGTACTAGCGAATGCATCTGGAAACTCTGGTTTTCATGTAATACTCTGAACCCAGTAGATCTCTTTTTGAACAAGAGTGATTATTCATCCCCTGTGATATGAGTTCATTTTCCTGCTTGATGAGATACCAGGAAAGCTTTATCACAAATATTGCAAATGTGGGGGCGCCTGGGTGGCTCAGTAGGTTAACCATCCGACTTCAGCTCAGGTCATGATCTCACAGTTTGTGAGTTCGAGCCCCACATCGAGCTCTATGCGGACATCTCGGAGCCTGAAGCCTGCCTTGGATTCTGTGTGTGTGTCTCTCTCTGTTCCTCCCCGACTTGGCACTCTGTCTCTCTCTCAAAAATAAAGATTAAAAAAAAAATTAAAAAAAAAAAAACAAATATTGCAAATGCACATGTGGATTCTAAAATCATGACTTGTAGCACCAAACTTAGTGATTTAAGATAGGTCTTAATATTTATTTTTATATGCATACATATATATGTATATATATTTGTTCATACTGATATTCAACAGTATGACATGTCAACTGATAGTCAACAGTTCATACTGATATTCCAACAGCAAAGGGTTCATTCTCAGCTTCCCCCTTTTCTTAGTCTAACTTTCTTTCTCAAAAAAGAGAAGCCTGGTTCTTACCATACAAATTATTTACTGATTTGCTCAGTCCTAGAGTTCACACAAAGTGGTTTCAAAATTGCTAATCCATACTATTGTGATAAACACCTACTCACCAGAATACAATATTTATAATTCGATTTGTCTTTTGTCTTCAGTTACATAGTTAACATGCTATGCTCCAAAGTTATCAAGTTCATTCTTTCTGAGTACCACCCTTTCTTACCCTATGTTGTGGGTGATAGTCACTTGAAATACACTTAGGTTTGTTTCCGTTTATGTTCCATATTTTTTCTTTTACATCCTCCAATTTTTGGTGATTTTATGGATTTATTTGTTAATTATGTAAAACACTGACATCGTTCTAAAAATCAGAACTTTATAAAAATTTACACTCAGTAAAGTGTCACATTCCCATGTCTTTCACTCTATTCCCTTCCACCTTTCTTACTCTTACTTCTTCCTATGGGGAACCGATCTCAATCATATTGGCTTATCTTGTCTATGTTTCTTTTGTGTGCAAAGGAGCACAATCTATGTCCCAGAGCAATTTGTTAAAAATTTTATCTAGGGGATGACAATTTTATCATTTAGTAAACTTTCATGTCTATCAGTTTGAGTTCTGAACTTTCTATTTTATTCCACCGATATGTTTGTCTAGTTATGTATCAGTTTCATATGTTTCAATTATAGAAGCTTTATAGTATGCTTGCTATTTGGTAGGAATCAGCTTCCTTATAATCTTTTATGGGAAAAGCTAGCATATTGAAGATACTATTTTGGTCTTTTTCTTCCTTCATTTAATAATATATGCTGGAAATCACTCCGTATCGATTTAAAAACAATCTTTGTCATTTTTTCAGTGTAATAGTATTCCCACAATTCAATCAATTGCTTTGTTTTATATGAATGCTTTGTTTTCAATATCTTGAAACTATAAACAATACAGTGAACAACCTTGGCATATGCATTCCATATTTTTTTGAAAAGTATCTTCCAGATAAACTACTAAAGGTGAAATTACTTTGCTAAAAGGTAAGTGCTTAAATAGTTTTGTTATATATTTCCAATTTTCCTTTTAAAATGGTTTACCAATTTACTTTCCCCCAGCAGTAAACAGGAGTACCACTTTTCCTGTACAGCCTCACTAAGAGAATGTGTTGTCAGACTTTTTAATTTTCACCAATGTGATAAATGAGAAATGGTATTTGAGTGTAGTTTAATTTGTATTTCTTTAATTTATAAGTGAGGATGAATATCTTGTCGTGGACTTAAAATACTACATATCCATGAATTATCTGTTCATATCCTTGCCCACTTTTCTATTCGCCTTTTGGACTTTTTCCTCTCACGTTTTAACAATTTGAGAAGTGCATTTATAACTCAAAGTGTTTCCAAGTGCATCCAGCATTTACTTTCTGCTGTGCACGTTAAATCTTCACTGTCCATGTGCGCTGGTTCTCTCTCCCGGCGAGGAAAGAATGTCTAAAGAGCAGTAAGTTCCCAGGGTTCTAAAGGCCTTGACTGGGAACTGACACAAACACTTGCCACATATTATATTGGTCAAAGCAAGTCAAAGATTCAACAAAAATTCAAAGTATCGGTAGTGAAGCATCCTTCACTCCATGACTGGAACAGATTTCTGTTCAGCAAGCAGATACAATCAAGATCAACGAGCTGGATCACTTTTGCAAAACATCTACCATAAACAATCTTGAAAGAAACATGATGAGAGAAAATAACAGATTGGGTGATTCTAATTTATATTGGGGAATAATTTAAGACATTTCCAAGGAAGAATCTTTGAAGATATAAAATTTAAGTAAGAACCAGAATAATTAAGAGAATAGCAGGCGGGCATAGGAACCCAAGGCAGCAATGATTGTAGCGCTAACAACCTGATGGGTTAATTAGAACAGAACCTATGTAAGGCCTGTTTGCACACTAATCACTTCACACACAATTCTCTGTAACACAAACGTCATAACAATCCTATGAAAAAGGAATGACAGCACTCTCTTTATGAATGGAAAACTGTGTTCTTGCCTAAGGAGGTTACAAGCTTGACCCCATATAGAATTGGAATTTTAAATCAAGGCCTTAACTTGCTAAACCCTAGTTTGAATACCTCTGTATAAGGAAATATCTATTTCGAGCAATGTTTCTTCCAGAGACTATTGTACAGTTCTAACATGTCTTGCAAAATGTGTGAATGATTTTCTAAACAGCATATTACATAATTGTTCATAGTAAAGATTGTCTTAGGTGCATGATTATACTGAAAAATCCTCCTCAACTAACTCTCTACTTAGAGGAAGAATCCATGGGATCATACCCAGTAGTTAGAGTTGATCTGGTATATTTTTCTACCAGTGGCTTTCTACCCCAGCTAAATATTTTAAGCATGTAGGGACTAGTTTTAAATAATCTAGTTGGAAGAGGCCAAAGTGAGACATATTAAATTAGAAATTCTAGGGTTGGATCCCAGGAACAGGTATTGATTTTTAAAGCTCCCGGAATATCTAAACGGGCATTCACAGTTGAGACTCTGATCTAGTTTTTGGAGGAGATGGCTTTTAAGCAAGGCCATCAGCAAGCCAACTTGCTGACATTATATGGATTAAAATAATCATGTTCTAAATAGGTTCTTACTTACTATAGCAAGATACCCAATATTTTGAATTGTACAGACAGAAATGTCCATGCTTCTCAACTTTCTGTAGTGGAAGGTATATAATAGTGATTGACAAAAATCAATGGCTTTGGAAACTTAATGGTCAGCACTAGAACTTCTAAGTATTAAGTGGGATGAATTAGCTCTTTCTTCTAATATGGAATATCATTTTTGTTTCATTATGGTGTTACGCTATTAGAGCTTATTCTATTAGAGCAATAAAGAAAAAGTTTTTCAGAATTAGTAATAAGTCTAAATTTTTGAAAAATAGCCTTTAATTCACTTTCAATTGCTCAGTACATTACACTATCAAAGTATTTTTTTTTTTTTCCATATTCCTAAGGAGGACTGCTTGGATAAAAAGATGCCTCTTGTAATTCTCACATTAATTATTTATCTGTAAATTTAAAGAAGAAAATAGTATTTGGAAAGTGTTTGCTATTTTGAATGATTATCTATCCTGATCTTTTTTGTACATTTTAATTGTTTAGAAAATTGTTTTTTATTCTTTTGTTATGATGAGTGAAAATGTTATCTTAATGGCTTTAAATATGTTGGTTTTTAGGTAATTTTAAACATGTTAGAAATAAATATTTTCTTTTTGTTTTTTTTTTTTTAAGTGTTCCTGGGGTTTAATTCCTCACCTACCCAGAACTAACATAAATCATGTAACTACTGAGGATGATGTTGTATAGAGAAGCTGCCTATATAAGCATAAGTGTAATTATCTTCACAATAGTGTAAGAATTAGGGAAAATCTTCCTCAGAAGGAGTAGCAGCCCATTGTCCATGTTTGATATTTGATAGTCTTAAAAAGAGGTTTGTTAGGACCTTCAATTTATGTAAATTTATGAATTAATTCAGAAATAGTATCATAGGGAGGTCTAAGTGTAGTTTCTCATTTACCCATTTAACAAACACCTAATCATCATCTACTATATGCAGGAGACTATATTAGGTTATGTTTCTTATTTGAAAGAAGTTAATTTGAGATCGATAAGTTTTTACAAAAGGAAACTTGGATCATGTTGTCATTCATGACTAAATGATGCTACTATGTATGAGTTTGGGTCAGTAAGCAATAAAATCTTTTCTGGCTTAAGTTAAATTATTGATTAGTGTGCTCTGAATGAAGCTAAAACACCATTTTCACTAGTTTACTTAGATCAGCATAACATTATATTTTAACATTAAATTTTTATTCAGCAAAATTACATTAAATTTATCTAAATCACAACTTTGAGAGTTAACAAATTGACAGAGATTGGTAAACTAGCTTAATGAAAGAAACATGATTTGAGACTTAATTGTTTTTAGAATGGCTACAGTTTTCTCAAGAAGGCCTAATAATCTTTTCAATCAGAAACCTATTGTCACAGTTTCTTTTCCCTTTTTCCAAAGAAAAGAGCCCATCCCTAAATAAACATCTCTCACAGAAACCAGAATGCCATCTACTGGCAGCCGCCAAAATTTTAACTTTTAAACAAAACAATTTATGCTTAATCAATTTAAAATATAATATGTATTTTTAATGAAGAAATGCCTAGAGTTTGAAATGAACACCTAAGTTAAATGTTCGTATGTTTAAAAGTTGGGGTATTTTCTGGAGACACTCCACATTTGTTTCCATCGCAGGAAAAACTCTGTCATGGAGAAATATAAATAATGTAAGTATCAACTAGCTAATGTGATCCCAATGTTCTTACTAATTTGAAGGGGTAACACTCCCTTAAAGAAAAATTGTATTCAGAATGGAAAAATATTGTTTAATATTTCTAGATATTATTAGTCACACTTTTACTTCTTACCTTAATGTTTCATTCCAAAGAATATTGATGGAAATGGTATACAGCATAGATATGAGAATTTCATTGAAAACCGATTTTGTGATAAAGGACTGCAGTAAAAACAAAGTGAAATTCTCCCATAGTTAGTTGTAGCATTAATTGACATAATCAGGTTTTTTTTAAGGAAAAGCTTGAAAAACACATAGTTACCAAATATATAATCATTATTTTTAAATAGGTAAACCTGATATTGAATTTATATCTAAAAGGTCATAAATGTGTACCTGTATCTGTATCTATATATAGTGTATATATGCATGTATATATACCAGAGGTTTCGTTCAATTGATTCTACAATAAAAGAAAGTAATGAACATGGAAAATCAACTTTAGATTTTAAAGCACCAATAAGCTCTTTCAAAAATAACCCATGCATCATTTTAATGGTTTACTACAAGCATATTCTTATCTTTTTATTGTTCTTTCAAGAATAATTGTACACACTTACAGGATTTAATTCCCAGAGTAGAATTCACATAGTGATTGTGAAAGCTTTGAGAATGGATGCATACCATAATCTGTCTCCTAAGGCACCCATTCCCCCTACATTCTGCAGAGGACTTGTTTCCTCAGTCATCAGTAGGAAGCTCTATAAGGGAAGCCCAAAGGCAGCCTTGCCCTCCTACAAATGTGCATAATTCACGCATAACAATGCACTTCAGGAAATCTTGAAATCTTATCATGTCTTTTTCATTTAAAGTACCAGAGGAGTACTTAAAAAGTAAGTCCTATCAGTCCAGAAAGGCATTTTTAAAAGGCCATTATAAACGAAGTTCTCAGAACTCTGGCTCCAGCGAAGACATAAAGGTTAAAAATTGCCCAGGCAGCCCTACTCTATGATCGTCTTATTTTAAATGCAGATTGTCAGCAACTTTGAACTATGCATGTTCGTGAAAAAGTTCAGAGAAATGAAAAGATACGGTAGTAAGAACAAGAGCATTTTCTCGCACAGAAATTTGAGAAAGAGCACAACATATTGAATAAATCAGCCTTGGGATTGTGAGAATTCTTGTTCAAGACAAAGAAGATAGTATTATTCTCCATTTGCCCGCATACATTAATATTTGTTTGATGTTGTTCATTTAAATATTCTAGCTCCCAGAGAAAGTATTGTTTAGTGACATACTCAAATTTTGAATGACCCATATAAAGTTATTCTTTAAACAAGATTTTTATAAGCCGCTTTCAAAATTGTGAAAGAGATGCTGAAAATTGATCCATAAAGAAAATTCAAATTAACTTATGCATGTACACAGATACACGTATGATCTCGTATTGCCTAAACAAACAAAAATATTATAAAGAAACCGGACTATCTTGCCCTCGTAAGAGACACTGTACTAATTTAGATCACTGAACAATTTTTATAAATGAATTAAAATGTTACATATCATCTGCTCTCCTTTCCATCCTGGAAAAATTGTGAGGTAGCCGACTGTTTTGAAATAAATTTCCCTGCAGTTGCTATAGTGATGACAATAAAGTTCTTGCTTCTATTTGTGTGGTAAAAGTTCTTAGCAGAATACTTGAAAAGGTAAGCTAATCGAAATGAAGAACTGTTAGTTCTCTTTTTCAAGGCAGCCTCCTTGAAGGTAGTTCACAATTACAAGACTCAACCATTGTCGACAATTTTATTATATGTACATTTTCATAATCTTTCTCAATGTAGTACCAAAAAATTATATAGCAGAAATGAGCCCTCTTTTTTCTTGTTACAGGTCAAAGTCATTGGACAAAAGATATTTAGGTTAATTCTGGATATTTTGTGTGAAAATCAATGATTGAATCAAAGATACTGCTCCATTAGCTATTTTTGTCCATTACAAAGCTTTATTTTTTGAACAATACAATGATTGTATGATATTTTGCTTCAATAGTACATGTTGTTCAAGTCTCATTTCATCTCACTGTTGATGCAAACCAAAGAGCTCAAAAGCAGACAGTTACTTGTCAAACTGGATGAATCATCAAAGACGGGTCATGGATAAAGCAGCATGACTTAGATACATGTCCTACCACATCGATGTAAAAGACTAATAGTATTTACCTTAACGCGTTTGAGAAATTTAAATGGCTTTAAAAATTATTAGTTCAGAGAGAAAATATGCAAAACAGCTCACACAAGTTTAGAAGGTATTTTATGTCCTTTTGATAAATAAGCAGAAATGTTTCTTCTCTCAAAATCCAAATAGTTAAAAATAGGAATCACAGTTCAAGGGTGTATTTTACTAAAATACTTACCACACTTCTTAATCGTGGCAATATTATAAGTATGCACAGCGTTTGTGTGCTAACTAGGACGTGTGGGTATTTGATTCATAACCATGCATATTCTTTTATATTTTCATTAGCCCTTAAGAATTAAATATTGATATAAATAATAATTACTATAAATATTAATTGATTGCAATAAGCTATATTCTAAGTGGTTTACATTACTTTTCTATTACCATGTAACAAATCATCACAATATTAGTGACCTAAAACAACACCCCTTTGTCACTGAGTCCAGGCATTGAGTGATGGCCTCAGTATTCATCATCCACTGGTCCTGGTCAGAATCCACCGATTTTCAGGCTGAAATCAAGGTGTCAGCCAAACAGAGTTCTCATTGGATGCTCTCAGGTAGGATCCCTTTCAAGTTCATTCAGGTTATGGGAAGAATTCAACCTCTTGTGGTGTCGGTAGGAAAGAACGTGCTTCCTCGTGGACTATTTTTTGGGAGCCCACTGTGCTCATAGAGGCTGTTTGCTTTCCTTTATCTTCCTTTATCTTCACAGCCAGTACTGGAGAATCTCTGTATCTGCAGAATCTTTCCCAAGCTCTGAATTTCTGACTTCAGGAAAAGCCCAGTCCTTTATAACAACAACAACAAAAAATTTTTAATGTTTATTTTCGAGAGACAGACAGAGCATGAGCGGGGGAAGGGAAAAGGGAGAGGGAGACAGAATCCGATAGAAGCAGGCTTCAGACTCTGAGCTGTCAGCAGAGAGCTTGACTGCGGGGCTGAAACCCAGGAACCCTGAGATCATGACCTGAGCCAAAGCGGGGCGCTCCAACGACTGAGCCACCCAGGCACCCCAAGCCCAGTCCTTGTTAAAGGCTCAGCTGATTAGTTCAGGCTCACCCCAGATAATCTCCTTTTTTCAAATTCCACTGTGGCATATAATTAATCTAATTATGGGAGTAAAATCCATGATACTCACAGCCTTAGGCTCTACATACTAGAGGGTGGATGTTTGGCGGAGGGGTAGGGGGCAGGATGGATCTTAGAATTCTTCCATTATGTGATACAAATGTATTTGGTTATTCCGTGAAACTGAGGGGGTTTTGTTTGTTGTTCGTCTTAATAGACTCCAGATAGATTGCCCATAATAAAGTACTGTCTAAGAAATTAGCTTTAAAAATCATTTGTAACTTCTTTCTAAGAGAAGGTAAGTGCACTGATACTGCAAGTTGTTAGTATTCATACAGCATTATGTAAAAGGCAGGTGGTAAATAGAGCTCTCTCTTCCTTTCCAAATTGCCAACAATAAAAGATAATCGTAACGCAGAATCAAATTCGCTTAAAGACGACTCAAGTTGTTTAAAGAAGCTCAGTGGTCAAGAATTCTAACTCATGTCCATTTTCTTAGTTTTTTTTTTTTTTTCTTTACTGGTAGACACTTGATCAGAAAACTGAATATTATCTAAATAGCTGTATATATATATTTTTTTCATACATATATATGTACTTTCATATATATATATATATGTATGAAACTTCGAGTGAAGTTTCTGTTAATATCAGAGAACGCCTAAACTGAGACAATTTCATCATTTACATAAAAGTCCTATTACATTTACTGGTGGTTTTAAACCATGCAACCAACAGTCTAAGTCATCTTGGTGACAAAAAACAACTGTGTGCAAATTTCTGATGATAAAGTTAATAATTTATTTTACTTTGGGCATTTTAAAATAGAAATTGAAATTTAAAAGAGGTATTTTCCAAAGTAGTACATGTTTATAGGTCAGAGATGTGAAGCCATAACCTGACCAATGACATTCAGGTCATGAGTAAACATATGGTCTGCCACAGTGACTCAATTAACCATCCATCAATGTAATTGCATAATACATCAGAAGAGGTAGTCTCCCACCATTGATGGTCAGCATTTATATTAAATTTAACAGGAAAAAGCATCACTTTGCTATAGCTTATTGGGCTATATCATATGAAATCTTCTAAAGTAATGCATTTGACATTGTATTTATAGTTTTTGTTTTCTGGAAGAAATTTTTGACAAACTGAGCTTTGGGCTACTGTTAAGGAATGATTCTTCATATAATAAGCTGGTATAGGTGAAAAGCACACTTACAAGACAATTGTAGTACTTTAATCAATTCTAATCATGTTAATATTGAAGTAAGAAGATGTACCATTTACACATTGTATAAATTGTGTATAAATTTAACATATTAAAAACTTCTAAGAAAAGCTGTGGCTGAACTGAATAATATAACTTTTTAGACATTGAATCTTTCTTTAATACTACACATGAGAAAATAATGACAATACTTTATTAGCGATATTTAAAAAAAAATTGTGTATGGAACTTAACCCAGATTGGAAGAATGATAGTAAAGGAGCTTGAAATTATGAACAAATAAACATTGGGTTAAGTTTATATTTCATAATTAAGCTGAGTTAAGAAATGCCACGTTCCTATCTGACATCCAACTCCTTCATTTAAGGTTCACATTCTAAGGAATGGTTCCACTAACATTATGCAAATTTGCCCATAAGCCTTAGTGTAAAGCGGGGGGGGGGGGGGGGGCACGGCGGGGGGGGATGTTTTATTCAATCAGTAAGTAGATTTGCATTACCTTTGGAGAAAGGAAGTGATCATTGTCCAGAGTCTTACTCCTATAAGATTCTTGATATGGAACAAAATTCATGCTGCTAGATTATTTTTCTACTTTTCCAGGATTTGAAATTCCTCTGGTGTGACTCAATTTTTCTGACCTACAGTTGTTTGATATAAAATCTTACAAGATATCTGGTTCTCTTTATTTTTCTGGAACTGGCCCACCATTTTAGAATAAAGTATAATATCGAACACAAGAAGAATAAAATATTAGCAATGTGTACCTTCTAACAAAACAAAAGCTGTATGTGATTACTAACTGCCAGTTGTATTTGGTAACAGCCTAAAAAACACCAAAAGGACAGGTCAAGAAGACAAGGCTTCAAAAATTGTGTATACTATAGAAACTAAACTACTGGGGCTGTCAGCACTGATGAGGATGGTTAAATTGTTTGAAAAAGAAACCAGACACTGCAATGAAAGGTATTTTCCATTACTAAAATTAACTTGAAAAGCCAACATCTACACGAACACTATTTACCCAGTTGGTCTCAAATATAAACTATTCTCTGTTTGGAAATTATCAGCTCTCCTTATTATTTAGATTTGCATTACTAACAAGTCTATATAGACGACTGATAATTCTTTAGTGTCAACTGTACTCTGTTTTTCAAGATACAGAGATTTAATTAAAAATAATGTGCTTCTTGGGGAGCTTGGGTAGTTCAATCATTTAAGCATCCGACTTTGGCTCAGGTCATGATCTCACAGTTCGTGGTTCGAGCCCCACATCGGGCTCTGTGCTGACAGCTCAGAGCCTGGAACCTGCTTCAGATTCTGTGTTTCCCTCTCTCTCTGCCCCTTCCCTACTCATTCTCTTTCTCTCTCTCTCTCTCTCTTTCTCTAAATAAATAAACATTAAGAAAATAATAATGTCCTTCTAGACTTTCATGTTCCTGAGGAAACACTTTGCCACAGCTTCACTGCTTTAAAAGAAAGTCAAGAGGCTGCGGAGATTATTCTTGCCCATCAAAATCTCTGACATGTTGTATTTGTCATACTATGCGGGAGCAATACCTATGACGTTCTGCTCACACAAAAGATAGCCAGTAGGTTCAATGCCAGTGACAATGCCATTCAAAGACATTTAACTGGAAAATTTCCACTTGAAAATTGTGAACTGAAACTGGCTTGTTTTTACCATTATGGATGGGTTTGCAGGCAACCTTGGTTTATGCAATTGCACTAAAGCAATAAAATTCTTGTAAAATAACTCTGTCTGATGTTACTTCACACTTTCATCTGCTAAAGAAAGAAAGGCAAAAGATAGATAAGGATTTCCATAATAAAATAAAATCTGTCTGTTGTAATAAAATACCTTTACATTTCATTTTGAACAGATGACCTCACTTTTCACTTGAGTGAATACAAGAAGGTCACCGTAGTTTAATTTTCGCAGCCCCCTTTATTCCACCTCCAAGCAAATTTATACCTTCACCCCACTTTTAGTCCTTTTTTTCTTAGTGGAGAGGCCACTAGTTTTTAACCTGGGGATTGGGTGGATGCTGTTCTTGGGATTTGGAGGCAAGCTGGATCAGAATCACCAGGACTGTAATAGATTATAATCTGTAATATAAATATAATAATTGTGGAGAGACTGACGTTTCAGGCCCAAATCAAGTTATCAGGTGAGAATAATTACCATGGAGAGCTTCTGCTTTGCATGAAATTATGCTACTTTATCTTCAATATCAGTACTTATTAGAAAAATGCAAATTAAATAAAAACCGAGTTACTAATAGAATGGTTATAAAATAAAAATTAAAACTAGCAGCCAAGTGCTGGCAAGGATGTGGAGCAACTTGAAATCCTACATTGCTGGTGAAAATGCAAAATGATATAATCAGTTCAGAAAACAGTTTGGTGGTTTTGCATCCACACAAAAACCTACCTGGATATGTTTATAGCAGCTTTATTTGTAATAGCACAAAACTGGAAACAACCTAAATGTCTCTCAGGGGAGGAAAGGAAAAATAGAATGTGGTACATTTATATAAAGGGATGTTACTCAGCAATGAAAAAAAACTGAGTACTGAAACATGCAACAATGCAGGTGAGCAAATGCATTCGTGAAAGAAGTCAGTGGAAGGCTATAAGTTCTACTATTCCTTTTATATGAAATTCCAAAAATGGCAAAATTATAAAAATGGAAGACATAAGTTGCCAAGTGTTAAGAGTGAAAGAAGGGTTTACATACAAGGAGTAGCACAAGGGAGAGAGTGACGGAATTTTACCATAGTTTGATTATAGTGGTGTATTTATCAAACTTCATAGAATGGTTCATCCAACAGTGTGAATTTGAATGTATGTGAATCTTAAAATCTGAATAACTTATACTTTGCAAATTTTAATTTTGAACAACTAGGAAGGTTCCACAGTGTGATAATATGCCTTACTTCTCTAAAGCTGTAGAGACCTTAGGTGTAGATACCAGAACATGATGAGTGATGAAAATTCTTGGAAGTGGCAGTTCTTGGGGGACAAAGTCTTTGTCAGGGTAAGTACAACATAACCCTGGAACATATTGTTGTGACAAAAATTTTTAAATTGCTAAAACAATGATGAGACATACCAAAAAGAGGCAGAAGTAAGTTTGATGGGGTGTCCACTTACAAAATCTGGGATAATTTGAACATTGAAATACATTTGAACATTAAGATACACAACAATAAGAATGGTTTATAACCCATTGAATAAAATATGAATCCATGAGGGAGGGAGGGAGAGAGGGAGGGAGTGAGAGACAGAGAGAGAGAAAGAGAAAGAAAAAAAAAGAAGGAAGGAAAGAGAGAGGGAAGGAGGAGAAGAAAGAAAAGAAAGAGAAGAAAGAAAGAAAGAAAGAAAGAAAGAAAGAAAGAAAGAAAGAGAAAAAGAAAGGAAGGAAGGAAGGAAGGAAGAAAGAAAAAAAGAAAGAAAGGAAGAAAGGAAAAAGAAAGATTTGTCTTTACAACTGGGTGCCAACAAGTACATATAAGAGAAATTATGGAATTAAAATTAGAAAATAATTATTCAGCAACCATCATAATAAACCTCAATAGATATTAAGACTAGTGGGGTAAGCTTTTTTATAAATAAGATAATTACATAGTTTCAAAAAACTTTCCCACAAAATACTTATTAATTACAAAGAGGCAAAAACAATAACTATACAATGAAGAACCCAGGCAGACACAACTTTAATCAAATGATTAAAGTTAACATAACAATGAGACAAATCAAAATCCTGTATTACCTGATAAGAAGTAATAAAAGGAAAAGCTCTCTATGATTCTTGCCCAGTACCTAACATGAATTTAATCATGAGGAAAAATCAGGCAAACCTAAATTAAGGGACATTCTCCAAAATAACTAGTCTATAATATTTAAACATGTCAAGGTTGTAAGTCAGGGAAAGAGTGACAATTCCAGTCTAAAGAAGGTTGAAAAAACATGGCAACTAAAGGCAACACATGATCCTAGATTGGAAATTTTTTTTTTTTTGGAAATTTTGCTATGAAAAAATTATGGTGATAATTGACAAAAAAAGAATGGGTCACTATATTGATAAAGTAATGTACCCATATACTAATGTATCTATGTATCAATATTACTATTGGTATAGTAATACATCAATATTTATTTCTCAGCATTGATGATTATATTGTGGTTACGTAGGAGAATATCTTTGCTGGAATTCTCACTTAAGTATTTGTGGGTAATAGAGTGTCATGTCAGCAACTTACCTCAATTAATTAAAAAGTGTATTTTTTAAAAATAATTTTGCAAAAAAACCCCATATTTGCAAAAAAATTTTTTTTAATTTGCAAAAAAAAAAAAAAACCATCAGGATTGTCTTCTGATGAAGGGAGTGAGAAAAGTATTTTTTCTCCTAACTTACCATCTTTTATTGTTTAAAGAGTTGCACAATGAATACTAACTCTCTTATACTTCCAGCTTGTATGTCATGTGAACAGAATGGGCTCCTTCTCATTTGACACTATAGAATCAGCAGAGAGTTCTCAGGAGAAGTTAAATGAACACAACAGAGGCTTGAGGTGGTATCAACTAGGAGATTACAAAATTGTGCTGACCTAGTTTGCACAGAAGTGGCTTGGAAGAAACAGCTGAGGTCGAGTATTAGAAGTGATGTGAAAGAAGTGATCAATGCAGTATACTCCCGGCATCATTCAAATCCCTCATGCCTTCCTTATCTGGCTATCCTATTATACGGAGCCTCATTCTTTGTGAGTAAGGGGGGAGGTACAAGTTCAGTTCATCACAGTGTCAGTTCAGATGTTGGCCAAATACAATCTCTGCAAAATGGTAATGCAGAAGAGTTAGTGAAAAAGCTACAGTGGCCAAAGCTACTGGAGATATTTGGACAATATTTATTGTTTACTGCAGAAGGTTATATCCTTGCTCAGGAACCCAGTTTATACTTCTACTATCCAAGCTTGCCACATGGCATCCTTATCCAACAGAGATACTACTAACACCATTGGATTGATTTGATCATATTGCCTATGTGGTGGGGAAGGTTGTGCTTTATACGGGGCTCTATTTGAAACTTTTAGCTTTCTCAGTCACCTAACAAATGGGGTGAATCAGTCGTTGCCTTCAAAATGCTCAGAATTCCACCAAACACTGTGCCTCTTTATAGCAGTTATGAATTGCTAAAGAAATTGAAAAAAAAAAAAAAAAAAAAAAGATGAAGGGATGTCCGAGGATGGATGCCTCACATCTTTAAACTCCTAAAATGTTCAATGTTTTTTCTGACAGTTTAATATTCCACCACCTCACTCATGCCTTGTGGTTTAGTAGGACATCAAGCATACTTTCTAATCCTTGCTCACCTGGTCCAACTGAAATTATGTGAAAATATACTGTGAACCAATATGATGCTATGCCATCTGAAGAGTGTCAATTATCACAGCCTTCCTCAAACTGGTTACTACAAGAGTGGATGAAATCAAAGAAAGATGAGACCAATAGGTTCTGAAGTGATACATACACATGGTGTCTGAAACAAGCCAGTAGCCAATAACAGAATCTGAAGAAGGGAGCATATGAATTTTCTATTGCTGTCATCCACAAAAGTTAGTTGCTTAAAACAACCTCCGTTTATGATCTTATAAAGTCTTTGCTTAGGGTCTAGTTTTGCCTCCTTGAAGTGGTTCTATACGGCTTTGGCTCAGTCACCTTGGTCTTTGGATCTACCCTCTGGCTTTTCTTCCTTTTCATAAGAAAAAGGGGTGCCTACGTGGCTCAGTTGGTTAAGCGTCCGACTTCAGCTCAGGTCATGATCTCATAGTTCATGAGTTCGAACCCCGTGTCGGGCTCTGTGCTGACAGCTTGGAGCCTGGAGCCTGCTTCAGATTCTGTGTCTCCCTCTCTCTCTGCTCCTCCCCAGCTCACGCTCTGTCTCTCTCTCTCAAAAAATAAATAAACGTTTTTGTAAAAAAATTTTTAATGAAAAAAAGGTGTATATTTACAACAGAGTACCCTTCTCAATCTTCTTCCTTCTCATGGACTAGGCTTTTTATCTTTTTAAATTATGTCAACATTTATTTATTTATATATATTTTTAAAGTTTATTTATTTTTGAGAGAGAGAGAGACAGATCATGAGCAGTGAAAGGGCAGAGAGAGAGGGAGACACAGAATCAGAAGCAGGGTCCAGGCTCTGAGCTGTCAGTGCAGAGCCTGACGTGGGGCTCGAACTCGTGAAACGTGAGACCTTGACCTGAGCTGAAGTTAGACACTCCACCAAGTTGAGCCACCCATAATTGGCGCCCCAATTATGTCAACACTTTTAATGCAAGCCAGTAACGGTTCCTTTAATACAGCTGTCTTAAAACTGTGTGACTGAATGTGGTGTAGACATGTTTAAGATTCTAAGAAACCCCTTCATTAATTCTCTGAGGCACAGCTTTACCTTTTCCTGAGGTCTCAGAAAGTATTCTTCACTCCCATCCTAGGCTTGATGTTTACTGTGAGGGCATGAGTTCCAAGAAGTACCCAGAAGTCGATCTTTACCCAAGCTAATTTCTAATTTTGAAAGTCTTTTGCCAGGAATCATTTTTTTTTAACACAAAACAAGTCGTACCTTCTTTATATTTCCTCTATGTTTTGCTTGAATATTGAGAAGTTATTTTTTTGTTTTGTTTTTGTGTTTTGTTTTTTAGCCCATCTAACTTCTCTCATATTTTAGGACAGGTAGACACACATATCTAGCTTCCACTTCGATATTATTTGTAGAAATCTTCTCAGAGCTAATACTTTTTTCACTTTGCTGAAGGTGACAATCACACTAATCGTTCTGTAGTACAGAACTTGAGTCCTCTTTACCCCAGTGCCTGATAACAATTTCCTTTATGCTCTTCAGGCCTCCACCTGTCACCTGGTCTTTAAGCATATGCCATGTAACTATTGTGTGATGATAGAATCTTACTTCTGGGTACCAATTTCTGCTTCAGTTATCTGTTGCTGTATAAGAAGACCTTAAGATCTAATGGCTTAAAACACTAAGTATGTATTTGTTCATGATTCTTTAATATTCACTGGGTATGATTAGAACAGTTTCACAGTGTCTCACATAATATCTACTAGGGCTGGCTGTCCATAAGGGTATATTCTCTCATATCTGGTGTTAGCTGGGATAGCTAGAATGGCTAGAGCCAGGCTGAGCTTCCCTATCTCTCTCCCCAGATGGCCTTTCCCTATCTGCCTCAAACTTTGGCAACTGGGTTCCAAAACGGAGTACTCCAAGAAGAAGAGCCTTAATGTGTAAGTGCTACTGAGCTTCTATTTGCATTTTGCTTCTAATGTCTCACTGACCAAAGTTAATCACATCAGCCCATCTCTGAGGATCCTCTGAATTGAGTTGGGAGAGACAGTTCCTCTTGTTGGAGTGCATTTGGAAGAGGCAGCACCACCTGCCCTGGGACAAAAGAGCTGGCGGGCACCACTGAGCTACCCTATTCCCCAAAGACAAGCAGAGTCACCTGCTGAGGGCAGTTAACCTGTATGCCAGCTCTTTGCTGCACTTCATCATAAACTCCAAGCCCCTGTGCAGTTGTGTGACTGCTTTTCTGGGACAAACTGGTAACAGCCACAACACGGTGAGATCCTCCCCCACAGGATCAGCTTAGGACCAGATGACACTATGTCCCCAAAACTTGGAGTTTTGAAACCTAGCTGCATGTCTGAGATAAAAACACAGGAGCACTGCACCACCCCTTAGGCAGATGGATGGAGTGGTATCACTTCAGTGAGCAGCACAGCACATACAGTGGAGGCTTGAGTTGCTTACACCAAGCCTCGCCCTTCTGTGCTCTCTGCAGGTGCCTTTTTTAACAGGGTGAGTGTGATTGAAAGCCAGCACAACAACAGGCCTCTCCTCAAAAGACCAGCACAAACCCCTCACATGCCCCAGGTCTACTGACCATAGAGCGTTGCAGACTTCAGCTCTAGAGGAAATAAGACCAGGCACAGGCTTTTCTAACACATAAAAGACAGAGACCTGGACAACATTCAAAGACAGAAGAACCCATCCCAAAAGAAAGAACAAGAAGAGGTCATGGCCAGAGAGCTAACCAAAATAGATAAGTAATATGCCTGAACCAGAATTTAAAAAAAACAATTATAAGGATACCAGCTGGGCTTGAGAAAAGGACTGAAGAAACCAGAAAGACACTTACCACAGAGATAAGAGACCTAAAAACTAAACAGTCTGATTGAAGATTAAAAAGATTAAATAAATGCTCTAGCTGAGGTTCAAACCTGATTGTATGTAATGACCACAAGGATGGAAGACACAAAGGAATCAATAAGTGATAGAGAAGATAAAGTTATGAAAAATAATGGCACTGAAAAGAAGAGGGAAAGAAAAATATTAGATCACAAATGTAGACTTAGGGAACTCAGTATCTCTATAAAGTATAATAACATTTGTGTCAAAAGAGTCCCAGAAGAAGAAGAGAAGGAAAAAGGGGCAGAAGGTTTATTTGAACAAATTATAGCTGAAAACGTCCTTAATCTGGGGAAAGAAACAGACATCCAAATCCAGGGGGCACAGAGAACTGCCATCAAAATCAATAAAAGCAGGCCAGCACCAAGGCATAGCATAGTAAAATTTTACACAGATAAGGAAAGAATCCTGACAGCAGCAATGGAAAAGAAATCCTTAACTTACAAGGGAAGACTCATAAGGCTGGCTGCAGACTTATCAACAGAAACTTGGCAGGCCAAAAGGGGAGAGGCATGATATATTCAACATGCTGAATGGGAAAAATATGCAGCCATGAATACTTTATCCAGGAAGGCTGTCATCCAGAATAGAAGGATAGATAAAGTTGCCCAGAAAAGCAAAACTGAAGGAGTTCGTGGCCACTAAACCAGCCCTGCAAGAAATATTGAAAGAAACTCCTTGAGTGGGGAAAAAAAAAACCAAAAGCAATAAAGACTAGAAAGGAACAGAGAAACTCTCCAGAAACAATTTTACAGGTAATGCAATGGCACTAAATTAATATCTATCAATAATCACTCTGAATGTAAATGGACTAAATGCTCCAATCAAAAGACATAGGGAATCAGAATGGATAAAACAAACAACAACAACAACAAAAAACAAGATCCATCTATAGGCTGCCTACAAGAGACTCATTTTAGACCCAAAGATACATCCAGATTTAAAGTAAGAGGATGGAGAACCATCTATCATGCTAATGGTCGTCAAAAGAAAGCCGGAGTAGCCACACTTATATCAGACAAACGAAATTTTAAACCAAATACTGTAACAAGAGATGAAGAAGGGCACTACATCATAATAAAGGGATCTAACAAGATCTAACAACTATAAGAATTTATGCTCCTAACTTGAAGAACCCAAATATAAATCAATTAGTAACAAACATAAAGAAACTCACTGTTAACAATATAATAATAGTAGGAGACTTTAACATCCCACTTACAACAATGGACAGATCGTCTAAGCAGAAAATCATTAAGGAAACAATGGCTTTGAATGACACACTGGACCAGATGGACTTAATATATTTAATAATATATTTATAGAATATGTATAAGATGTGTTTGTTTTTTTTCCTGTTAGAATGTGAACATTTGGAGTACATGTTTATTACATCTCTAGAGGCCTGTTACCGTGTCAGGGTTAAAACTGTTTCTACAGTAAATGAAAGGTTAAGAATGTTGAGAATAATTAAAACCATTTCCATATTCCAGAGTAACTGATAACGGTAATTCCCATGCAACTGATAACTGTACAAATGAGGCCAACCAATTCACCAAAACCAAATCATTTAAGGCCAAAATTTAGTGTGAATTGGTCTTTCACTAAATTGGACATTTATCAATTTGCTTTTAGGCAAATTGGCATCCTATGAATTGATTCTTAGTAAATTTCCTAATGCTCTCTCTGTTTAATGGCCTTAGAAGAGTCAACCTGTATAATTGAAGCACTTGATTCTGGGTGGTTTGCTTTGTAGGAAGGGCAAATTAATCTGCATAAAATTGACTTCTTTACAGTTATTTTTGTCAGGATAACAAATAATATTACCTTTTATTTTCTTCAGTGTTTTAGATTTCAAAAGCCTGGTCGGTCTAATTAATTCTATCTTTAAAAGGAAAGAAAAACAAAAAACAACTTTATCTTAATACTAAAACCATTTTAAAGTCATCCAGGAGTTTGAGGAAGCCTTACAAGGTACGTGAGCATGATACTTTGCTCCTGCCCCCACTTCTATTCAAAGCATTTCTTTTCATGTGTTAATTCAATAGAAAAGAGACTGGGCTTCAAGTCTGTCTCTCTAGTATGTACTACATACTGGGAATGTGATAAATGTATTTATTCATTTTAACCAAATTCTACCACAACAAAACAATTTAGAGGCCCCATGGAGTCTATTATAATGGGATTTTACCTGTACTTTGATTGAATTAAAGAATCCTATATAGAAATCAGCTATTCAAACATCATCCACAAGGACTTGAATCATAACGTTTTTCTCTAAAGGAGCACATTATTTACCAGTTTTGGACAGAGGCTAATTAATCCACATTTTGGATGGTACCACTGCTGGCTTATGACAATGTGCTCTGCAACCGTCCACTCACATAATTCTCTCCCATAGAAAACCTGCATGAAATTTTCTAAGCAGGAATCCACATGAATTTCTTGGAAGTAGCTCAGACTTTTCATTATGCTTCTGATGTTTATAGGGGGATTATTTTCCCACATTAAATAATATCACTTATTTAAAATCAGAAATCTGTTTTCACAATTTTATCTTATCCATTTACCTTTCTTCCCAAAATGTGTTTTAATATAGATGGTAAATACAGCTTGATTACTTTATATACTCATAACATCGACTGAAATAGGATATAATGACAAGCAATAATCACCAGAAAGCCATCTCATTACGATTATTTTAGCATTTGATAGAGGTTTTGCCTAAGGCGAAGCCAGGAGCTTCATTTATTTCAAAGAGATAAAAACAAGGAAATATGCACATTTGGCATTAAATATGATTATGCAATCAAGGTCTATGAAAGGTAGAGAAGAAATTTATATTCACATGTACATCCTTTCTGACCTTTGAGACTTCCTAGTGACCACAGGGACACTGTCAGCCTACCTATTCTGCAAGTCTAACTGCAGCCCCAGTCTGAAGAGCCAAGGATTGCACACATCTTTGTAATAACATCAGATTTCCATGTGACAAGACATTTGCTATTATATGTTATTTTTTTAATTGCAAGGCTGATGAGTTTAAGTCAACATATTTCTTTCCCTCTCCTTCTGCTTGTCAGCTGTAGCTGGATTGATAAAATGCAAATGAACAAATCATTAACGAGTACTGGTTATGAATCTCTCAGGCAGTTCAGGACCCTATCAAATCCTGCACCTATTACTTTGTGTGATTGATGTACTATTGTAAGTGATTGTTCCTGATCTTATTAAATCTTATTGATTTTTTCCCAGTTTCTATTTTATGCAGGGCCAGGCTTGGACTATTATGAATGTTGCTGAACACTGTTAATCAAGCTTACACAGCTATTTTGATGGCAAACAATTAGAACTCTGCAGCTCTACCTTGCAATTAGCTTCAGGGATATGGACCTCAGCACCATAATAATGAAAGAGACCGCCTTCAAGCACGGTAATGAGATTTACAATTATGACCCCAAATAACCCCTGAATATAACCAATCTGCAAATTTGGATGTGTTTATCAATAATTTCTCCATTTTTGTGAAAATGAATTTGAGAATTTTTCTCAAAAATATTCTTTCCTAGCAGAATCATCCTTGTAATATATTATACCCATGTAATATATTACAAACGAAGCTTAAGGGTTTTGATTATATAAAATTGCTGTTATAAACACTTTATATGATAGCTGACTTAAAAATGCATAAGCGGATTAAAAATAATTCAAATAATTTCTCAAATAGGTGCATGAAATTTATATTTTCCAAATATGACAGTAGAATTTTTTAAAGGAGGTATGGAACATAAGTATCATTTGCTTTTATTTTCGCTAGTAGATTTATTTATTTAACCGATTTTTATTAGGCATCTACTATGTGAATAGTACTGCAGTTGAATCTACGAATCACACAAAGATGACTTAACTCTACTTCTTTCTACACTGTTCTTATATAATATCATAAATGTTTAAATTAATATGTCAAGAGTATCCATGTCCGTGTAATTCTATTTAAGTCTATCAGGGGGAATCTCATGGATAAATTTTATTCCAAACCTCTACATTCCTTAGGTACAAATTCTTTTTTTACTCCTTATTCCTAGCAAAAGACATTATTTCCTTCTTTATTTAGAATGTAGTATCTGGTGAGATTTTTCTTATTCAACCACATCTTTTCCCTCTTGTCACTTAGGGAGAAATGCTGTCTTTACCTATTTCTTCAGCAATGATTTTATTCCCACACCCTCTCGACTTCTTATTTGCCTCATTGCATTAATTTTGTTTCTAGTTTGTACTTGCTCTCTTTCCACTGACACTTTTTTCTTTGAGAAACACAGGTTACCCACTCCCTGGAGCAAAGGAACTAATTAACTAGCCATCCCAACTTATATTTGAGGCTGACGTTATGCAACTCTACAATATCTTTCACTTTTCTTTCAAAATTCTGCATCTAGTGTTTGATGACTGTGGTCTCCACTGTAAGGCATATGGCATTTTGAAGAACAGCTCTGTTGGCAAAGGCTAAAAATAAACCATTAAACTTCCAGAGTGTTTAATAGCAAGAAAAGTGTTAAGACAGACCTCACCCATCCTGAAGCCTCACTATATGTCAGGCGTGGGGTGAGGTTGATACAAGGTCAGAGCTGTGATAAGAGTCAGGGATATTAGTTGCCAACAATTACTAACTCCTGGCCCATTATAGCCTGGCCTGCCCTGACTCCCGGTTAAACAAACAGCCATTCTGATTGTAACTTCCTTATTTTTCTTAGTGGTATCTTGCAATGAGAAGTAGAAAGAGCAACATAGTAGCTTTAAGGTCAGAAAATAGCAAATTTGGAGTCTTGTTTAAAACCACTTATGAGTTATGTAACATTAAAAAAATTACCTAAATCCTTCTGAGCCTCAGCTTCTTCATTTGATATTTAGAACTCACGGGGGGCAATTTTTAAGGATTGGAAATAATGTATTAGAATAATGTATTGCATTGCACATGATCATAAATTGCCTACCTCACTTATGCCATCTTCCCAGAGAATATGTCTCTACCAGCACTACTTGGAAAGAAATAGGCTTCATAACTTCCTACTCTCCTAACTATTGTTGATTTTAATTAGACGAGGGAGAGACATTTGACCCTTGCCTAAGCCGAAGAGAAATTCTCTTTCTCTCTGTCTTTGTCTCTGTCTCTGTCTTTCTGTCCCTCTACCACTTGCTCATTCTTGCTCACCCTCTCAATCTCTATCTCTCCCATTTTTACTAACACAAGAAGAGTTTATCAGCACTTAAGAGTGACATGCTATTCTATTAAATGAAAATCAGAGTTTTTATCAATGCAAGACAAAGGGAAATGCAGGCTGAAATTATAGAGAATCATTAGGACAGCCTGCAGATACAGAGCAGAAAATGATGCAGATGTGCTTATAAAAATAGGTTAAGATACCCACGGGTGGGAAGTGATGAAGAGATGAAGACAAAGCGGGATGGGAGAGAGACAGAAAGAGAGAGAGGGCAAGAGAGATGGATTTAACACACACGCACATGCAAGCAAGCCCTGTCCTGGTTCTTGACGATCTCGTTGCTATAAAATCTGGCTATGTTTGAAGGTCATGAAAACTTATAAACTTAACCCTTCCTTACATTTTTGTTGCTGTCGCCCTTTGTTTGCTTGCTTGAGCTAATCTTAGCCAATCTTTGTCCAATAAATGGTAGCTTCTGTTATTTATTCATTCAAGGGGTCATCATTTATGATGACCTATTCTATGCTCAGAGAACAATAGTCAAGAAATCAAAAACCCTGCCTTTTGAAGTTTTCCTTGAACTTCCTCTTTTACAAGTCTTCCTCTCTTAACACTTTGGAGTAACTTGTCACTTAACTGTTTGAAATTCCGTATGCAGCTCATCAATGAATCCTGGGACTCTTACTGGTTGGTATTGCCTATTCTTTCCGCTGACTGTGCCTTGGCCCAGCGCCTGGTGGTAGCACACACACCTACTGCCCAGGCCATCTTATCTCTTTTGCCTTATCTTTCCAGACTGTTCTACAAACTTATGGGGACTTCATGACTTCTAGAGTGGCCCTGAAGAAGGTGCTAGTGCACATCATTAAGAGTCTTGCATCGAGTTTCAGGTTACACTTAAATGTGCCATGCTTTACAGGAATTTAAAAAATAAATAAATAAATAAAATACACACACACACACACACCTATATGAATGTAGATGCACATATATGTATGTCTTTGAAGTCAAGACTCTTTTGGCTTTATTTTTTCCACACACTGTGTTAAGCCTATACAAAATGTGAATTTATTGCATGATGAATAAATTGATGCCAGATAGAATGACACACTTTGATCCATTAGACTTGCTTTAAGAAAACTCTGCAAGCTGCAGAACTGGTATTTCTGGAATCCATTTAGGGGTGACTGTGAATTGGGTCAAAGGGAATTAAACAGATGGAATTATCTGGTTTCATTTGAGTGAGCTGAGAAAATAGAGATAGCATAGCTTGGTTTCCATAGTCAGCAGCATATAACCTTTCATTTAATATTGGACCAAATACAGATAATCAAGACCAATTTATATTATCAAAAGTCATTTCAAATGCTAGTAAATACTAAACCCACATAGCACTAGCCTTGAAAGCTTATGTTGTGGAAGAAGAAATTCGAATCGCTTTGTCTGTGCTTTAAATATTGTCAAACAACTAGCGTATTTGTTTATATGCCTTTTTTCATCACTTCCATTAGTTTAAATATTACATGGTTGCACAAATTAAACTGATACAGACATTCAGTTAGAAACCTGGAGGCAAGTTTCTGACCTAAAAAGCACGCAGATTTGGTAGACTGACAGATCTGGGCTTAAATCCAGATTTAGTCACTTGCTAAATTTGTGCCTTTGAGCAAATTATATAAATTTTCTTAATCTCAGTTTCTCATTGTCTAAAATGGGGTAATATTTGCCTCACAGAATTATTTGGTGATTAAATCAGATCATATAGTACCTTCTACACAGAAATCATCAGTCCCTTGTCCATACTGTTTTAAAGCATGGTGATATAAATGGTTACATTAAAAAAAAAAGAAATTTACTAATTAGAAAATACTACAAAA
This sequence comes from Herpailurus yagouaroundi, assembly GCF_014898765.1. Taxonomy (NCBI): domain Eukaryota; kingdom Metazoa; phylum Chordata; class Mammalia; order Carnivora; family Felidae; genus Herpailurus; species Herpailurus yagouaroundi. Next base: position 9,230,939 of record NW_024412406.1, read on the forward strand.
ATATCGAAGTTAAAAATGATGCCTGATGTCCAACTAATTTTCTTTGACTGTTCCATGGTGGCAGACCTCGACCAGTACAATGTTACAATGTCAGGAATAATAGCAGCCAATTTGCCAAAAAGACTATGAATGTAGTCTTTGCTCATCATACTTCTAAGTCTCAGAACTGTCAAATTACCCAAAGGAATTTTACAAGAGAAATTATTTTAATCATTTCTGAGGATGTAAGAAGTTACTTAGATTTTCCTCCTTGCTATTAAGTTTTCCTATGTCCCAAGTATATGAATATTGAATGCCCTCTATTTTTATTTTCTTGTTTTTAAATTGTCTCTCAAAATGACTTGGAGACTTACTGAACAACATAAGTTAAATGACACTTTAAAATATTAGGTTGAACAATACTGAAACAACTTTAAATCAAGTGGTTTCTGCATAAATTTATATTAGTGTTTTGAAATGGAGATTTAGGAAATAATCTAAATAATTGATTCAAAATAAATCATTTTTTTCTGCTGTCTTTGTAATCACTCCCTTGCAACTGACTTTAAGTTTCTTGCATTTCTCTCCCCCTCTGTCATTTCCCGACAAGGCCATGACACTAGTTAAAAGTTAAGCCCAAATATTCACCTACTTTACACCTAGCATAGGGTTGCTGACAGGGAGAAAAGCCTTCAAATGCTGAGTAACCTTACTGCATGACTGTAAATATCAAATGACTATAGGATGGAAACTGACTGCCTTATCACACTAACTTAACATATTAGTACTCCCTTATATAAAGATAACCATTTCATATCAACTTTTTTACTCAGACCTTCAAAATGTTCCCCCAGCTTCCGGTGGCTCACCTATAATCCATAACTACCACATACACATGAGCATATAACCCAGAGACAGAGAGTAGCACACAAACTCTCAGCTGATATCCTAGGTTTGAGAACACCTTAATCTTCTTCCCGCCAAATCTACTTTCTGTTCAGTTATACTGGGTAAAGTGTGCCCACTCATATCCAAAGTCAAACCCTTTCTTGTAGGTCTGGATCTCAGTTCCCTCTCACATTCTTAAGGATTTTGCTCTTGCAATCGTAATTTATCTCTTGAATTATTAATTTTCTTTTTTATTTCATTTTGTCCTTAGCATACAAACATAATTCTAGTATATTCCATCCTAAAGATTCCACTCTTAATCTCATATCTTATATGTTGACTCTCACTCACAGAAATTATTTCAACAGGGTTGTTTATATTCACTCTCTCCCAACTGTATGCCATTTTCTTTTTTCAACTTGTCCAGTGATGTGTCAGTGCCTACTCTTTTGGTGAAATTGGTCTCACCCAAGTCATACAACGAACTTGTCTGCTGCAAAATCTAATAGTTACTTTTTTGTTCTTGGCTTCCTCCCATTCTTAATAACTTCAAACATAATTGTTCAGTCTTTCCTTCTTGAAATATTCTCTTGAGTTCTCTTGAAATATTCTCTTGAATTCTCTTGAAATATTCTGTTGAATATTCTCCCTGCTTGCCCATACTGATACTGTTCTTTTCCATTTCCTCTGCTGGCTGTCCTCCTTTGCTCAAACTATATGTCTTGTTGGCTCCCAGGTTTCACGTAGGCCCTTTTTTGTCTCTATATTGAATCTCTGCCTAAGTAACACCATTCCATACTAGACAATTTTATAAGTACTCTGACAGAAGTATGAACAGTAGAGTGAGGATATAATCATAAAACAGATTTTTCTCCAATTATGCCTTCAAATATGAACTATTGGATATCCTGTAGTAGTGTCTAGGGCAGTGGACATACCTTTCCAGTCACTCTCAGCTGTCATACTTTCAGCCAAATTAACTTTAAAATTGAATCTCATATCCGATTTTATAATTTTTGTCTATCTGTCGTAAAACGCCTGAGGTGAAAGGTACATCTAGTCGCACTTCAGTGCGGCTCTCAGGAAACATGGAATGTACCTAGCACCTATTATTTCAACTTTGGACCTTTAGTCATTTATCTGGACTGCAGGATAGGAAAGCACAGGGCATCCTGCTACACATGGATGGCCCTGAAGTAAGAACCAGATGCCAGATACAGTTCCATGATAGAAACCCCCACGTTGAGATGGGCCTGGAGCGAGAAGAGGTACATGTTCAGGCAAGGGTTGCTGGTTTCTCGAGGCTTGGTGATTAAGCTCTTTTGGATAGTTGAGGTCCATAATGAATTTAACCCCAGAATTAAGGTTATGTGCGATTATATACTATTATGTCTTATGTAATATCAATGAAGTACTGTACCTGCTTAATATTCATTCAATATCCAACTGCCTTCCTGACATTTCCCCTTGGCTTTGAAATGGGGGTCAAGATAGAACTCTTAATTTCCCAGTCCCTCTCACACACTTGTTTCTCTATCAGTCTTTCATATCTCATTACATGTCACTATTATCTATCAAATTGGTCATGACGAAAACATGAGTTCTCTTTGATTCTTCTTTACCCTTCACCCCACCCTTCCTCCAACCCAACAACAAGTCTGTCATCTTCATTTTTAAATATGCATTTCACACTCATGCATCTTGTTTAGATCTCCAAGGTTACCAGCTTAGTCCACAGCACCATTCTTTACATAACTGTTGTAATAGCCCACTAACTGGTCTCCCACTGCCATTCTTGTTCCTGGAATCCATTTTCTGCATTCTAGAAACAGTAATCTCTTCAGTGTGAATCTGTCACTCCCCTCTCATAAGCTTCAATGGTTGCCTGTTGCATTCTGAACAAAATGAAAACTCCTCACCATCCCCTAAAAGGCCTTCCATGAGCCAGTCTCACAGTCATCTTTATGTTGTTTGAAAATAACATCTTTATGTTGTTTTAACTTGGAGCCATAGTACCTGCCAGCCTCTCTCCCTGCAATACTCTATGACTGTGTGTATTCATAGCAGTCCCTCTCTATCTCTCTGTCTCTCTCTCTTTTCTCTCTGTAATTTAGGTCTCAGCTTAAATATGTCTACTCTGTGAAAACTTCCTGACCACTTAATCTGTATTAGGTTCTGCTATCTCATCATTCTTTTTCATATGATACAGTTTTAATTCTCTTGTCACTTGTCACTATCTGAGGTCATCTTCTACATTTATTTGCTTAATTTGTCATTATCTGTTTGGCACAGATAACGCTTTGCATCCACAATTTCCATTTTCTTTTCTTCCTGGGCACATAGACTGTTTTTCCTACGTTCCTGGCAGCCAGGTGTGGCAGTGTGGTTAGTTACAACCCTGGAATGTAGGCAGAAGTTACCTGTTCTGCTTTCATGCCCGGCCTTTAAAACATCTACAGACCCTCCAGGATCCTTCTCGCTTCATCACTCAGACTATTGTGAACAATCTGGTGACAGACATTGAGAAGCCACCAGCAAGGAGGAGCCATGATTTCTTGTTCAACGTATGGAGTACTAAATCCAAATACACATTTGGACTGCAATGTGAGTGAAAAAATAGCCTTTAACACCTTAAGTCATTGATTTTAGAGTTGTTGACTGTAGCAATTAGCCTACTTTGACTAATATATCTTTCCTGTTCATTGCTATACTCACAGTATCTTTAACAGAAGTGCACTAAAAATATTAAGCAAATGAATGAATGATTGGATGTTTAGTAATTTAATGTGCTTTAAATACATATCCATGCATCGCATATGTAACTAAGAAATTTTCAAGCATAGACCTCTTTAATGATTGGAATATTTTTCTAGTAGCAGGTTAAGACTAGTTAGAAAGGCTTAGATAAAGGTAATATTTGGATAGAATCATTATTGATTTGAAAATCAACCCTAAATTCTTTGACTCTGAAACACTGTAGGAATGTCTTTAACAGAAACTAATGGGGGAGATACTTAATTCTCCTTTTTGTAACCAAGAAAAAGATATTTCCATTAATAGCAAACTATGAGACTTATTAGAGTATAGAAAATACTCCACTGACAGACTTTGTCTTTCTTTAAATATTGGTTCAAATGAAAATCGATGTCTTTTTTATTTGAAGTTTGGTAGTTAAAAAGCCAAGCTTAGGATACAGTATTTTAAGAGCTATAGAAAATCACAAAAGCCAATGTTTTACTAAGTTGGTAGCTATAACTGGATAATAAGTTATATGTAATAATAACTGGATAATATCCCAATGTTATAGTGATAGAAGGTTAATCTGAAACTAAGATCCTGATCCCTTATTTCTTAGTCACTGTTCATTTCCTGACACTTGATTTTGAAAATTCAGGGTTTTGTTTGTTTGTTTGCATACAGTGACTACTTTGGGCTTTTTCTCTTAGATTTGTTTGATTACACTGAAAGAATCCTCTATCAGTACTTGGGAAATGACACAAAAGCTAAATTACGAATTATTGAAATAAACTTCAATGCTTTGGTCATTAGGTATGAAGGAATACATAGATGAAAATAATAAATACAAAATAAAAATATTTATATACTTAAAAACTATCTCAGTCAGGTTTAAAGCTACCTTTCCCTTTTTTTTTTCTCCTTTTATCCCTCTTATCAAATGTTGCCTGGATATTTTGATTCTACTTGGAAAATATCATTAACTTTTACCTTTTTATTCTATTTCCATAGTTACAATTCTAATTAAAACTCTCATTATTTTTTGCTTGAGTTATTTCTGTAACATCCTAAGATTAACATAATATAGGAGGTGATGTTTCTTCATTGTTTAAGATTGATTCAGCCATGCACATCCACCATAACCTCCTTGGAGTTCTAGAAAATTGGTGCATTAATTTGTTTGGTCAATTAGCAGATCTTATCGGGCTCTATCCCTTAGATAGGCACTATACATGTGGAGATCAACTCACTATCACCCAAATGGTAGATAAATATATAGCTTTATAACTGCTAGAAATGTAACTCATAGAAATGTGGCTTCATTGCTGTAACAACCAGAATAAAAATGAATTCTTCCCAAAAGTATTGAAGAAATTTCACTGAGGAGGTGACATTTTAGGTGGATCTCAAAGAGCCAGTAGACACTTAATCAAATTATAAAATGTTTGAAAGCTGCTCCTGAACTGAAAGTTTCAAGACAAATTGTTCAAAAACTTGTTAGCAGTCTGAAAAGTCGTGAGTGTAGAATACTGGGAATGCAGGTTAATTGGGGAAAGGAAAGTGATGTGGCTCTAAAACCTAACAATGCATATATAACCAGAAGGTTCTTTATTTTCTGGCTCACTAAACAGGTGCCTTTATCTTTCTACATACCTCTGTTTACATCCATCCAAACTCTATCTTCTTGGTCAAAGAAGATTGAAGAATGCCCAAGGAAAAGTACTGGAGGCAAGTCTGGAAAAGAGGGAGAAACAGATTATGGAAGCTTATATTTCTTTTTCTGAGATAATATAGGTTTCATTCTTTAAACAATAGGAAAGGAACAAGAGTTTCAAACAGTCAACATGATGAAGGATGATAAGGTCAACTAGTGGAAAAGCTAAGGTTAACTGGTGGAGACTGACATAGTGAGAGATTTCGGAGTTCATGGTTTTGGGAAGGTCTAAACTAAGGCAATGAGAAAGGAAAGACTAAAAGAAGCAAATTCAAGAGTGATTTCTGAGGCCAGAGAAGATGTAGAATCTACAGACCTTGTCAACTGAATGAGAAAACAGAATCTAAGATCAAAACAAGTTTTATAGATGATAAGCCCTTGGGTTAATAGGAACAACATATTTAGAGAATAGTAACACAAGTAGTGAAAGAAAGTGATTTCCTTGAAGGCTAGGGAAGGAGGTGGATAACAGGACACATTTTTAGGCAAGTATCCATAGGCTGATGGGAGATTAAACTAGATGTTTTTTATTAGGCAAGATTTAAAAATAAACATTGGGAAACATATTTTTTTCATTAAAAATAAATCTTCAAACATTGTTAGAACTATTAACAATACATACAATATTTTAGACATTACTAAACATGAAATTCTAAGTTTCAGCCAAATTTAAGTAAAATTCTCAATCAAATTAGCTTTATTATTGTTCTAAACTTTTTGAAAATTATATCACTGCTTTACTAATTCTGTGAATTTGTTCCTAGGACTCCTACATGTATTCTGAATTCACGTTTCTTCTGGAATATGCACACCAACTAACTACGGGGTTTTAGTGAATCTTCACTGATCAGTACGAGTCTGTAACTGTTCTCTGTTAAGGGTAAATTTTAGTTATTTGGACTAAATAACTTCAAGCTCAAAATGGCCTTGGGGCTTGAAGCTATTTCTAAGTAGTATCTTAAGTGACCCTTAAACTATGTTTAGTTTGTTCTGACTCAAGTTTTCTTGAAGTTGAAATATAGCAAAAATAGATATTTCTGTCTTTTTTTTTTCTTCCAATGTTAAGTTAGAAGAAAAACTATTAGAATTCCAGGGATCTTGCTTATTTTAAAAGTATTCTCACAAGAATTCCTTACACAAACTGTTACTTGATGATCATCTACTACTCTAAAAATGACTGAAAAGTCCATGCCTATGGAACTTACAAAACATCAAGGTAATTTCACCTTTTCCAAAGCTTCCTGTACAACTTTATGAAGTTGATCATTCTATGTTTGGGGAAAATATACAATGGGACAAGCTGAAGTCCCAGAATAAGAAATAAATCATTTATGGTAACATTAACAGGCCATTCCCAACAATCACCAAAATTACTTTTAGATGTAGGCACTCACGAATTTCTTTTAGCTATTATTTTGCACCAGAGAATGAAGTGGTTACATAAGCAATGCCTGAAAATCTCAACTCCAAGCACAATGTTGCTTCTGAGCCAGGATTTGCTAAAAATCTGGCTTGTTTGTTAAAATCAGAGCTAATCTAGCTCTGAATTTTCTTTCCTCCAGGTGCTCAAGAGCAAAATTATCTAATCCACAGAACTCTGTGTTAACAGTTTTAAGTATATGTGTATATATATGATTTTTATATTTATTAAAATATATCTACATTTTAAAATCACAGTGAAAAAAGAGACTCCAGATAGAACAGAGAGACATAAGAGCTCTTCCTGAGAAGTTTATTATCTAGTAGTAGAGAGAGGGTTAAAAAACACCAACATAGAATAGCTTAGAATTTGCAGTAAGAAATGAAAATGTGATCAAATTTTACATCACCCCCTCTCCCACAAAAAGTCCTTAGGGAGGACAGAGTAATCAGTTTGCTTAATTAATAAACATTTTAAAAATTAAGAAAAAAGGTCAAAGGTGATATTTTTAAAGTAACATTCATTACTTTTACCTGAATAAAATTTTATTCATCCTTTTTTCGCAACCAATGGAGAAAATGTTAGAAAATAGATATACAAAAGTCATTTATACTACTACTAACTAAAGATAATAAGCACATGCCCTTGTGTCTCTTTTCAGCTGTTGCTCCTCTAATTATCTAATTTTATAAATTTACTGTCTTTATCTCTGAGTGGATACTGTGGTATGCCATCCAGATGTCCTTTAGCCCTGAGACATTCTTGCTTCCACTGTTGGGAGTGTTGGAACCACAGGCCCTTGGCCGAGTGGCTCTTTCAGAGTCACTCTCAGCTGAAGAGATCCCTGTAAGATTGAATCCCCTTTTCCAACTGCCATGTAGTTGAACTCCCTCCTCAGCTCGGTTCTGCTTCATTTCCTTAAAGGTATTGATCCCAAGGGCACGCCCTACAAAACTTCCTGCAAGCAAATATCTATTTCAGAGCCTTGTTTCCCAGGAATCCTCACTTAAGACCCTATTCAAATGATTTTTTAATCAGTTTCCCCCCATGTGAAAATATGCATTACTAACTGAAACCGATATGTAAAATATTTTCAGGGACTTCATGGTCTTTCATCCTATGAACATATTTACTTGATCATTCCCTATTATTGAACATTTAAGACAAGGAATTCAGAAGATACAAGGGAGTTGCAGGAAGGGAAGCACGGACATGAAGACTGGTAGGTTAATTGAGCAAGTGTAGAATAGAAGTGCACATTTACCTTGACAAGAGCAGAGAGTCTAAAGAGCAAGAATGGTAAGGTAAGAAATGCAATGGACAATGGAGCTCTGAAAGCCAAAGTAAAAAGTTAGAGTTGAATAACGAACGGCAAGCAGATTACTTGAAAAAAAAAAATGGGGGGAAAGTTATTCTAGAAGGTACATGGGAATGAAGTACAGCGGACAAAACCTGGAGGCAAGGAAGTGACTAGGTCTCTAGCGCTCTTCCTCATGTGGAGGAGAGACCCAGATGCCTGGGATAAAATGTTGGCTATTAAGTTGGAAAAGGAGGCTCAAGAAACATAATAGACCCCCCCAAAATGTCAAGTCTTAGTGATAGATTAGATGTAGTGAGGAAAATAAAAAGGGAAAGGGAAAATGACGATAAGATATTTGGCCTGGGGGACTGGAGGAAGATGAAGCTTTTAATGGTTGGTAGTGAAATTCAGAAAGGGTGACTATGGGTAGCAGAAGGTGATTAACTTACCGTCCGATAGGTTAAATTCTTGGTGTCAGGATTGGCAAGGGAAGATTATGCGGGGGCGGGGGGAGGCTAAATATATGTTTTCTTATCTGTATAAGATGTGCAACAATTTCAAAAAGATTTTTAATTGTAGCAAAGTGGAAAACAAAGTCATGTCACAGCAACTGGTACATGCAGGTATGCACAACACTGGAGTCTTTTCAAAAAAGCAATCAATCAGCATATTAACAGCAAGAAGTCTTACCTATTTAAATAAATCGTGTGTATGTGTGTATGCATATATATACACATATGTCCTCTAAGAAAATTATAATTATACATGTTTCCTACAACCTTGAAAACCAAGTATAGAATATCAAATTTCTTGGGACAATAAGCAGATATCCTATTTATGGAGAAATAAATATATTATTTAATCAATACTAAATTTCATTTCTCATAATAATAAAAACATAGACAAATTTTTATAACTGGACCAGTTTTGCCACATTTGGTTGTAACTCATAACATATACTTGGTATTAAATGTAAGAAGTAGGATTATTTGATGAATGAAAAAATAATTAAAGTCGTTTTGAAGAATTAGCTTGGAATGCTGAATTCTTGATACGTTACTCATTTCTAAACTATTTTGACAATGGAACATAGTGTTAATTCGTAATTTATTAATACAATCCACTTATATCTGATCCTCATCCCAATTTGCCCACATTATCTATTCATTCTTTACCTCCATAGTGTTCTTGTATAATACATGATGTTCTGGCCTTCCAGGCTGATGTTGGTTGCCCAAGAGCCTTTTGTTTCTTTCCTTGCTCCAAAACCCCATTGAGACATGGGCAACATTTAGGGGCCAGGAGCACATTCTTTCAATGTTTCAAAAGCTACAGGTAAGATGCCGAAGTTGTACGAGTTTCTCTGAAGCCTCAGTGAGTCTAAGGGACCTTACACTGTACAAAGAAATAAAAAAAAAAAAACAAACCACTTTCATGATCTGCCTTACATTTACCCCCACAATATAATACCCATAAAAATCTTTCTTTGTTTTTTCCATAAGGCCCTGATGCAAATTCATGATATCTGAGACAATTTCTGTCTTATCACGCCCATGATTTCCTCTCTATTGCATGTACCTCTTAGCTCTTTCCTCCCCAATATCCTTAATAGAAAGGACTCAGAGGGGTGACACCAGCAACGTGGCTGAAGAAGACACCCCTCTTTGTATCTCCACTCAGCAAAAATTTGGCATCCACTCATGGACAAAGTGCCTTTGCGGGAGCTTTTGTTTTTTCCCATCAAGTAATTTGCTTACCCTTCATTATTTTGTATTTGTATCTAGCTACTTTATTCTTACATTTAACAGAAGTTTGCAAAAGGATTATGTGATGCCCAGGAAACTCAGGGGCCCATGAATTGGTTGCAGAAAATTTCCTTGAGTGTGATATTTATGACAATTTTTTTCAGTCTGCATACACAAAAAGCTAATCCTCAGAGTAATCATGCAAGCCCATGTATCAATTATTTGTGCTATGGACAGAAAGCCTAGATGGTCCAGGACATACTGAAAGTAAGGGAAAAGAGAAAGAAGAATCCTTTTCTTCATACCACCTGAGTTTCTTAACCTGTGGCTGCCTTTAAGCTGTTTAGAACCAGGTTAGCTTTTGAAACTAATCTTAGGACATCTTTGAGACAGGTTGCCCTTTCCCCTTATTCCCTATGATACATTCTTACTAGTACTCGTGTATATGTTGTTTCCCAAAAGATCCATTTTGGGGTACTAATCAAGAAACCCTAACTTCAGGAACGAAGGACAAGACACCAAGTGACCTGTCTTTTTTGTTTGTTTTTTTTCCCCTGAAGTCACAATTTGGACTATGAAACTGGTTCTGCCTCTTCGTCACGTTAGGCGAGGAACATTGGCCGAAAGATCCTCTTTAAAGACCTGGAGTGTTGGACTGGACGTCAAGACATTTGTATTTGGGCTTCTTTGGTGCCGCTGTTTGAGAATGCTAAGGCATCCTGACCTTGCTGTTTCTTTCCATTTTAATGTAGAATGAATGAGCCCTGAGTCCTGTCAGAGAATATTGTGTGACTGAACTGGAACTTCCTTTAGAAATATTTAGAATTCTCACTCAAAGTTGCATGTCTAAAATCATTTTTTTAATAATGCTATTTCTACTATTTTATAGCTGCTGTGCTATTACGTTTGTGCCTATCATTATCACACCAATATCTGTTAATTTTTATTTTTTTACTGAAGTGTAGTTGACACACAAGCTTGTCTTCATCTGATGCTGGAGGGCATTGAGAAACGCTGCTGGTAAAAGTGGCCCTCAACCCCTGACTGGAATCTTCGGACAGAGGACTTACTGCCTCTGGAGGAAATAAATCTGTAGGCAAAAAAAGAGGCATGCTTTACTAGTAAAGAGCTCACTGGTGAGAAGACTAGAAAAGAAAGTAATTATAATATTTGGGAAAAAAAGAAAGTACTAAAGTAATTCCTAACAGTCACCTGCTTGTCAAAGGATCTAAATAAAATTAAAATATAAACATTTGTACTTTCAAAATTAAAGCAACTCAAACTTGATCAAGAATACACTTATTATTTAAATAAAAATAAACCATGGGGTAATTTTAAAAAACAAGTTCTGCTGCTTTATTTCAAAATGCTTGCATGTAGAAATATTCAATAAATTCACAATTTCAAGAGACAGTTCTATCCTGAGAAGCAATATTAAATCAGAGATTTCAAATGTTACTTTGTGTACTATGGGTTATCTAATAAATACCTGATGACTTAACTCTGATAATGACTGGATGGTTAACAGTAATGATCTAAAAAGATATGATGATATTAAATGACATTAATAATGTTTCATTCATTTTTTTTGTTGTTCAAAAAATCAGTGAATTATCATACACAACATCTTTCTTTGAAAATTATCAAAGTACAATAATTAAGTGTTTTTTTACTTACATTTTCTAATAAATTTTGATAATGCACACATATGAATAAATGTAACATATATTCAGGTTGCATAGAATAAACAGGAAAACACCAATGTCCAACTTTTACAAGATGGAAAATAGTGATTAATGAGTAATTCAGAAGAATAAACAAAACCCATACTATATAATATTTGTAAATAGCTTATAATTTACTTCATATATCAGTATCTATGTTAACTCTTAATTAATGATATATTTTTTTTTCAACGTTTTTATTTATTTTTGGGACAGAGAGAGACAGAGCATGAACGGGGGAGGGGCAGAGAGAGAGGGAGACACAGAATCGGAAACAGGCTCCAGGCTCCGAGCCATCAGCCCAGAGCCGGACGCGGGGCTCGAACTCACGGACCGCGAGATCGTGACCTGGCTGAAGCCGGACGCTTAACCGACTGCGCCACCCAGGCGCCCCATGATATATTTATTTTTATATTGAGGACTTAATTTATCTCAAAGAACCTATAGTTTGCCTTACAATATCTTGGATTCAAAAAATCCCTTCCATTATAAGCCAGGGTTCCTTCCTGTCATAGTTAAAGGTAACTTTTGTATTTATCAGCCTGATATTCAGTTAAAAAAATCAAATAAGTACTTCAGAATGTGCCCAGAAAGCCTATTTTTACTGTAATCAATAACAAGAAGAAATTAGCTATTAATTTCAAGTCTTTACCTGCATTCGTCCAGTATCTTATATACATTATTTCATATAATTCTCACAACAGCCTTATAGGAAACACCCATTAATGGTCAGTGTTACAAGGAAAGTAAATGAATTGGAGGAAGATGAACCTTGCCCATGGTCCTGGAGTCCTTAGGATACAAACGTAAGTGTCCCTAATTCCACAGCCAGTGTGTCTAGCTTTTTATGTGGGATGTCTGTGCAATCCCACCTTCCTGCCTGAACCATAAATCTTGCCTGTGAGGATTTTACAAATCTAGTGTCATCTTTCCATAGACATCAGACCTGGACTAGCAGTGCATAATATCTGGCCTAATGTAATCATCTTACGATATAAACTAAAGTTTCTACAACAACGTGGGGAATACATTCTCTGTATCATTCCTCCCTATATCCCTGTTTTTTCTTTTCCAATGCACAGCGTAACACTTTCCTTTCAATGGGGAGATGGCACTGACACACTGTGTGAGGAAGACACCGATTTTCTTCCTCCTAAGGAAGGACTACCACAAAATACGTTGTGTCGATAGGTCTGAATAAATAACCTATTCTAGAAGTGAAATACAGCCTATTTTTACAGGCAAGACTATCTTCAAATTTGAGAGAGGTAAACATAGATGACGAGAGCACGGCAGTAACAGGAGAAAAAAAAAACTGAAAAAGATTTGGTCTAACTTGCTTCCCCCTGTTTGCAGCTGCATTTATTAATTTTCAGTAGTTACCATTATAACTGCTTTGGTGACAACAGTAATAACTTGTCTCACTGAAATCTTCAGGACAGAAAACTTTGCTTTGCCAAACTAAGCAATTCTGCATTTCCCATTATGCAGGTAAACTCTCTAATAATGGTATATCATCACCAACTATGCTCCTTAAAGACACATATTTCAAAGTATCATTTCCATGCCACATAGGAAATATCATCAATGCTTGAGACTGATATTTTTTCCAAAATACATGTTTCAGTTTTGTTTTCAAAAGAAAATGTGTATGGGGCGCTTGGGTGGCTTTGTTGATTAAACATCCAACTCTTGATTTTGGCTCAGGTCATGCTCTCACAGTTCATGAGATCAAGTCCCACATAGGGCTCCACATTGACAGCAATGAGCCTACTTGGGATTCTCTTTCTCCCTCTCTCTCTCTCTCTGCCCCTCTTCCATGTGCACTCACACTCTCTCTCTCAAAAAATTAAAAATAAAATAAATAAAATAAAAAAGAAGATGCGTATGTGTGTGTGTTTTCTTCTTTTTCTCTTTACATGAATAGCAATTTCTAGTAGAGTAAGAGTAATATTTCAACAGTTTTGTTCGTTCTATATGAATGGAATCCAAGTAGCACACACATTCACACACACACACACGCACACACACACACATATATATGGTATATATAGTTATGTATAGCATACATAGGTATATATGTATAGTATACATACATATGTACACAGTATAGATACAGTACACATATACGGTTATATACAGTATATATATGGTTATGCATTAAGTGAAATAAAATCACCCAATCATGAGTGATTTGATGTATAATATTAGATATTCTGTAACTTAGAATTGTTTTCAGTCCAGCTTGCAGGGCACAGAGAATTGAGGGGAATTAGTGTGATATCTTGAAAACGTCTTCTAATCCTTTCTTTCGAGAGGGGACGTGACATTTTGGTAAATTAGAAAGTAGAGGGTGCTGGTGCCTTTCAGAAAATGTAAAACGCTTCACTTGGTACTAATGTACATAAAGCAATTAGTTGCTTGTCATGATGGGTGTTCCCTAAGGCAGTGCACTTCCTCCATTAGTATTTATATCTGCATGCCATTATACATTGGGTAGCAATAAATAGATGAGATAGGTTCAGAGAATTACTCCAGTCATGTGCCACCAAGAAAAGAGATATTAGCAAACATTATTAGCATACAGGTGGAGTTGGATCATTTAGTTTCCAGTGGGATATTTATTTTTAAATACTTGCTGAGAATGCAACATTTAAAACTGATTAACCCTTAGAGATGAAGTTATTTCTTTATTGATTAGTAAATATTTTTGGCTACTGAACACAATCATGACAGTTTTGTTAGAAGTCACCTCCTCTCTCTACCCTTCCCTGAATACCCTGCCTGCTCAGCTTAAAGATTAAAGTTTTATTGTATTTGAGAAATACGTACATGAAGAGAAACTCTATTCAGAAATCTTAAATATAAAGGCAAACATGTCCTGTCACATCTTAGGCTTAGGGTATATAGCCAAAATGAAAACAAGAATATGTTATTTTAACTTATTTCCTTCCAAATATATTCTCTCCCCACCCCCACCCCCGTCTCTTTCTCCACCCAAAGATCTTGAATATTCATGTCTTAAAATATAATCTATTTTCAATTTGGTTCTTTTCAAATATATGTTCTATTTAAAAAGCTATTAAGTTTTGATTCATCAGCTTTTCCAGTGAAATTATTAAAGCATAATCTGCCTCATTCACCAGACTTGCAGAAAATATTTATGAGTGTCTCATCTATTCAAAGTACTGAAAATTATCAGAGAGTCTGTCCTCTGGGCTAACTCCCATAGGGTTCATATTTTGTTTAGAGCTTGCCACACTGTATGACTCTTGCCTCTATATGGGTGTCTCTCTCATAATTGTTCACAATGTATTTTCAAGCCAAACAGAGTAAACCTGGTAAATAATACTGAAACACTGAAACGCTGAAGCCCTGAACCAGAGTTATTATGGATATGTCTTAAGAATCTGAAAACATTCATAGTTATCATTCATTTTAAAAAGCATAGATCTTTTCCAAATAAGTTCTCATGCTCCATTATGAGGAAGTAGCTAAAATAACTGGTTAATAGTCTTATAAATATTAGACTTATTTTTATAAATATATTTTTAAATATAAAAATTAAATATATATTGATATTGATTGGTAATATTACCATTTAAGTCAATTCATTGTTTTATTGCATACTTAGAAATCCAAGTATTATGCATAGAAGGTAACTTAAAAATGTTATCTGACATACAGAAGTTTTGAATTTTAAAGAATTTATTGTATCACCACTCACCTATGATAATTTGGGGATCAGTACATATCTGATATTTGATAATCAAAAATTACCCATGGCTTAAAGCATGCAACATTTCTCTAAATGATACATTCTAAACCTTGGAAATTAACTATCATAAGAACGAAATGAAAGTCACCTTTACTTATTGTATCATTATGGCCACTTGGAGGTAATACATAGATTAAAGAAAATTGGATTCTAAAATATAAATATATAACTCCTAACACAGGAAGACAGAGATGTTGCTGCATGTGCATTGGTGCTTAAATTCTTCCGTTCATGGTCCCTGCACAGTATTGTAGAGAGTTGGGTCATTCAGTACACAGAGGAAACATGCAATGTCCTTGAATGATCTTTTCTATTGTGAATCTTGGGCAGGGAGAATTTAGCCTTGAGTATGTACTCAAGACAAAATCTATAGAGAATAAAAAAGACTGAATAGTCTGGAAATATTTCCAGATCAACATCTTTCAAAATAACTCACAGAGAAAAATTCTTGCCAGAGAGATTTACTACTACACATGATGAGCCACTCAGGACAGGGTCTGAGGATTGTCAGCTTTCTCTCCAACTATAAAATCCTACACAATCTTGTTTCACCACTGTTTCCAAATATTAATTATAAATATGTGCTGCCAAGCACTGCATCAGCCTCAAGAAAAGTCTTATTATAAATTAGCTAATGTAGCAGAGTTGATTAAATAGTGAATCACTACTACCTGCTGAATATATTGTTGCTGTTTTTCTAAGTAATTCAGTCACTGTAAGCGTAATATCAACTATATCTATCAATTTCAGGGTCAACTATGAAAATCCCAAGCCATTTTTTCTGTAGGTTAGGTTATTAAGCAGATCATTTTCAACGTTAGCATAAAGTCTATTCCAACCTGTATAAAATGCTGCCAACTCTTTTCATCTACGGCAACACGAGATAAGAGTAAATAAAATATTTCATTTAAATATTATTTTAAAACTTTCTTTACAAAAGTAAAGGCTTCAGTTGAGTTATGGTTTTCACCTCCATTTTGTTTCAGTGGAAGAGAGAAGTGAGTTTGGAAATTGGCAAACATTCCATTTAACAGATATTTATTAAACAATTATTTGGAGAAAAATACAGTTGGGACTGGCTACATAATTTGTGGGGTTCAGTGTAAAAGGAAAATGTAGGGACCCTTGTTCAAAACATAATAAGTACAAGATGGAGAAGGCAGGGCATTAAACCAAGCACAAGGCCCTACTAAATGTGTGGCCCAGTATAACTGCACAGGTCACATGCTCATGAAGCCAGCCTGGCTACTGTGTGATAGGGGATACCAAAAGAGGAATATGATATTTCTGCCTCGCATAAAAATGAGGAAGGGCATAGGGAGGTTTATTGTGCTATCTCTCACCTGGAATCTAACCCCAGTGATTGCTTTTTTTCTTGGAGATTCAGGAAAGGCTTATAAAAGAATTAGCATCAGACCAGGATCCTGAAAGGTATACTGGGCTTAGCATGATGAGAATGGGGAAATGAAATTATTGTAGATGAAGGCATGTAACTGAGCAGACACTTAGAGAAAGAAAAGAGCAAGTTGTGTTGGATATAGGGTGTAGGTCAAGTTCATATAGAGTAAACAGGAGTGATAAAGTTAAAATTATAGGTTGGGATCAAAATCAGGAATTACATGGATGCTAGGGGAGTGAGTTTGAATTTCACTTTGTAAGCAGATGGAAGCCTTTAAGTAACATGATCACAAACAGGCTGCAGGATGAAATGGGAGCAGAAGATGAGCAGAGATACTAGGGTCCGGTGTCTAATTAGTAAGCCAGTTACACTGGTTATCAGGACCTGGATTAGGGAGACAGCACCAGACATGGAAAACAAGGAATAGGAATAAAAAGCATTGCAATGAAGTACTTTATACACAAGAGACAGTGGAGGATGATTTAAAAGACCATGACTCTCATATAACTCTGCAAAAAAAAGAAGGAAAAATAAGGTTCTTGGACAATTCGGAAATATTTCTCTGAAAAACTGGATGAATCTATTAATAAATTTAGAAGTAGGAAATGCACAATGTAATAAGTGAGTATTTGGTCATATATCAAAGGATAACTATGCTATTTGAGAGCATGTTGGTTCCATCTGTGAGTAGGTAACGATAAAGAAAAAAAATGTTTTTATGTTGTTATCTGTTTCTATAACAAGACAATCAAGGATCATGTAAATGCTTCATATTGTCTGGGTTGAAAATGTTCTCAGCAAATTTAGTAACATCTCTTCCTATATTAAGTGCTATTTGAAAACAATGAGCATCATCTTTCTTTGTGAATCCCTGAATCCCTCATGTTCCTCAAATCCACAAACATGCATATATCACTTACAAAGTACCAGGCAGTGGAAAGTACTGTGAGAGCTTGTAGTCCTCAGGTAAGCCAGTCCTTTGGGGAAACTAGATGATGATACTCATTCTAATAGAAGGCTGGGGCAGCTAGAGGAAAGAGAAAATGGGTCTTTTTGAGTGAAAAAAATATCAAAGTTTTCTTCACAATCACGATTCTTGCACTGGATCTTTAAAGGAGCAATTTTTCCATTCATGAATGTATATTTAATGGTCTGCATACATTGAAATGGCAGGGACTTTGTAGCAAACTATTTTTTTATACATCTTCCAAAGACAAATATAGCAAAATCAAATGCATGAATCATAACAAAATATTTTCTGTTCAACGTTTGTGTACCTTTTTGCCAATAAAAGTGGACAAAGTGGTCTTTCAAAATTACAAATGCAGTAGTCTGCAAGTATAAAGGCATAATACTCATAGACTTTTTCTGATGCAATTTTTCATTTTATAAGCTTAAATATCTCTTTTTTTGAAACTCAAAGTCTCCATTATATACACATTTATAACATGCTTGAATATTGCCCAATTGAGCTGTGGATATTTTAGGACAAATATTGGGGGAAGTTATGTTCGATACTAATGTCTATACCATTTAAACAATGGAAGCATCAGGTAAGTAACAACATTTGGACAGCAAGTCAATATGACTATGAAAGGTCTCCAATAATGAGCAAATTCAGACCAATACACAGTTTGAGTATTTGGCCTTCTTATTGACAAAGGTTGCTTTCAATCACACTGTATCTATTACCATATCAATCATCACTCTAAATGAATACAATGTTATCATTGACAAAGACATCACTTAAGATGAGAAAGTAAAGATTCTAAATAACAAAATAATGAAAGGTAGGTTGTTCACAGCAGGAAAATGAAAAATATACCCTAAGAATCTATGCACAGGAAACCGAAAAAAAAAAACTGAGGACACATATGGAAATAAAAAATCCTTACTTGCTCACAAGGACCTTGAATAGAGTACAGTTAATGTTACACTGCTATTTATTAAAGTTAATGTAAAGGGGCATTTCCTTTGGTATACAAATTAAGATATGGGATTGAACTGATAAAAATGATTTACATGCAGGATTAAAGTATTGGCAGCTTTATAGAGTGAAATGTCACTATTTTGCTGTACCTTCAAGTTTTACATTTCCTCCTTTGAATCCCTGTCAGCCTTCATGAACAGCAGAGAGTTTAATCAATGCTTGAAGTAGCAATAGCATAACATTGAATATTTCCCTTGCTAATAATCAAAATGATGTTTAGTAAACATCACAAAGTAAAATGACACACATATATGCTAATTATGAAATTACAAATGAAATAGGGTTCATGTTTGAACTGCTGTGCATTTAAAAGACTACATTTCCACTAAATAAACTGTTTTATATTTACTGGTTTTAGCCTTAGGCATTTGGCTTGCCATAAGAAATTCAAAGATCAGGAACCTGAAAACCTGTAGATCACACTTAAAACCATGTAAAACAAAAATTCTGTGATACAAAGCTCTTGTAGGATGAGACTGTGCATGTGTGTGTGTGTGTGTGTGTGAATATTCTTCAAAGGTTTGTATTTAGTTTGCAATTTTATTTAATTGTAATGACATATCCTATTAAGATTCACTCTGATTCAAATAAAGAAAGGAAATAATGTTGTCATAACATAAAAAATGTGAGATATTTGTTTAGGTTAATTTGTTAGCTATCAAAACAATATTCAGGAAACAAAAGAGAGAGAAAGATGGCATAAAATGATGAAGGGGAACCCAGAGCACAATTTCAAGCAGACTCGGCTGAATGAAGGGACCATGTGGAATAGCATGACACATCTGGCCATTAAGGAAAATCATACAAATGAGTGTGAGAAATGGCTGGACAATTTTATGGTGGGGGGTAGGATGAGCGTGCAAAATGTGGAAGCATAAAGGTCACAAAGAAGGGAAATGGGAGGAAAGAGGCTTACAGCAATCTACCTTTATTAGACCAATGATTACTACTCACTTAGAAATTGCTTCTCAGGCCTATAAAATAGCTGAGCTTTAAGTAAAAAGGAAATACTGTTGCTACTTATGAATGTTTTAAATGACCAGGATGCATGTCCCTTTCAAAGGTTTTGAGAAAATATTCTAACTGGAAAATGAAACTTACTTTGCTTTCAAAATAATTCCATAGGTTAACATTTTTTTTGCTGTTATAAATGCAACAATTAAAGTCTTAACTTTAAAACTTTTTGCATAATAAGGAGAAACAACAAAAGTTGATAAGGAAAAATTTTTTCCAATGAAATCTTTAATACATATTTTTGCATAACACAAAGCGAGTAATTGTATCTTCAACGGGTGAAAGAAGATAGGACAATTATCCATAATGATATGTTAAAATTAAATGTTATTCTCTCTTGTAGTTTTACTATATTAGAAGCAAGTCTCTTATACTTAACTCATTTCAGAAAGTTCATTCTCTTTCTTATATCTTATATCATTCTCTTTCTTATATACATCTCCCACCATACATCCTAGATCATCCTTGCATATATAGGTCATTGCTTCCTTAAATTGAATTATGCAGGGTAGACTAGCGTTTGAAATTATGTCTTAAGATGACATTGCTATTTACACCTTCCCTTTTGCTTCAAATTCTGGCATATTTACCCTTGATTGTAACTGTATTTGCAAATAATATTTTTTCACATAATTCATAGACTGAATATTTTTACATGGAGAAGTAGCATATTATACCTCTAACCAATGAGACTAGCATTAGCACTGGTCTGGGCCCTTCATTAAATCAAATTTGAGCCTTGATACAGTACCTTACAAGCCTTAATGCAAATGAAAACATGCTGTTTCATGTAGCATATTGTCACAAACTTGTAAAAATTTCATAAACACCAGAACACTATATTTAATAGCTCCTTTTAGAAGAGTTAATTTATCATCACTAAAAAAATAGGAAAACAATGGAAAATAAAAAAAAAAACCTGCAGTGAGATACATTTTGTCATCTTAACACAGAAGCTTTGGATGATCAGATTACAATACCAGAGTAAAATGGGTATAACACAGACAGATTCTTATCTGATCATAATCTAGAAATGGAAACCAGGAGATACCTCCTGGAGTTTCTAATTAGTGTGAAGGAAGAGACTGCAGGTAGAGCTATTTTCATTCCTCCAGTAAAAAAATAAAGAATTTCTGAAAGAAAAGTTGGTTTGAAGAAAACATGTTGCTTAAATGTAGGGGAAAAATCTCTAAAAATGAGCAAAGAGCTGAAAAGAACTAGCAGGCAGAAAAACATTGCCTTCTAATGGATTCAACAAGAAATTCTAACAGGGGCACATTAGAAAACCCTGTGGCTTCGCCATCAAAAAGGGAGGAGAGAAGGAGAGCAACAGAAAGGATTTGAGCAACTTTTCTACTGGGTCTCAGACATATCACATGATCATTAGTGACAAAGAAAAAAGTAAACTCGTAGTAGAAATAAAAGAATTACTACATTTTAGTCAAGCGACATCATAGAGATCCACACATTATTGTTTACAAATTTGTTTACTCATGGATACTAGAGCTGAAACATCTCAGAAGATTATTAGTTCTAGCCAAGGCTTCCAACAAATATAGTACTTGTGCCTTTATTTTATAGAAATATTTGAAGACAAAAGGAATTTACAAAATAATTATACCAACAAACATAGCTACTAAATATATGGCTGATACTAATATTACCATTAAAACAATAGTAGTTAATGCATATACTTTTATAGATACATATTTTTATTTAATGCCCTTTGGCATGGGTCTCTAAGGAAAAATATTACTAGATAGTTGCTTTATTCAGATTCTGCAACTAATTTTTTATTAAGATGCTGTGGATCTCTCCTCTTTAGAAATTTTGTGAAACCAGTTTATGGGAGGTAATAAGGCAGTTACAGTTTACCAGTACAAGTTGTCACTTGAATAATTTGTCCTAGAGTATTCTAGTTCATATCATTCTCATTTTATCTGAGGTAACAGCTTATAGTTGTCACCTACACAAGTTATGACAAGCTAGGCAACCTATGGGAATGCTGCACAAGTGCCTATCTCTAGTTTAAACTAAAAGTGCTCAAGAGATTCATGTGTTTACTCCAGAAGTGTTTGTTGAGACACTATTAAAGGCAGTGATCACATGTTATATAAACTCACAAGAACCTTGCAAATAAATGATGCACCCATTTCACAAGTGAGGAAGTTTAGGCTTAGTGAGAGGCAGGTGACTTACTGTTGGTCACAAGCCCAGTGACTGGACACTGGCTTGTAGACTTTAGAGCCCACATTATCTCAACAAGCCCATGCAAACTTCCATCACCACTGTAAATCATCTTCTGGAATTCTTGTGTCTATTAACTATCTGATGATATAATCTTAGGGTAATAAAATTTTAAGTCTAATGACTACACAAATAGGAATATAAAGAGAAGATATTAGAGGACTGATTAGCAATCCATGGATTACTATATGCCATTGTAGATGCTTTAAGAATGGAAAGGAAGAGAGGCGCCTGGCTCAGGTCATGATCTTAGGATTTGCAAGATGGAGCCCTATGTAGGGCTCTGTGCAGGCAATGTGGAGCCTACTTGGGATTCTCTCTCTCTCTCTCTCTCTCTCTCTCTCTCTCTCTCCGTCTTTCTCTGTCCCTCCTCTCTCTCTCATGCTCTCTCTCTCTCTCTCAAAATTAAATAAGTAAACATTAAAAAAAAAAATGAAGAGGAAGAAACTCAAAATCACCAAAATATATTTTAGATGAGTAATAGAGTTTCCAAAATCACATCATGTTATCACATTGTGAATAATAATAATAAATATACATACATACACATAGATACACAACATACACATAAATATATGCATATACACACACACATGTGTCTATATTTCATTCCTTAAAACTCTTTATATCTTTTTTCTTCCTCAAGATAAGATTTTTGTTGTATATGTTGTGGATGAGAAAAAAAATGCTCATGTACATACTATTGACTAGTATGATGTTAAAGAAAGAACCTAGACTTTAAACACCTTAACTTTTCAAACTCTATACAAGTTACTATATTGTTTTTTTTTTAGTTTATTTATTTATTTTGAGAGAAAAAGAGAGAGAGTGTGTGTGCACACACACATGTGAGTGGGGGAGGGGTAGAGAGACAGAGGGAGAGAGAGAATCCCAAGCAGGCTTCATGCTCTCAGCTCAGAGCCCAACACAGGGCACGATCCACAAACCATGAGATCATGATCTGAGCCAAAATAAAGAGTCGGTCACTTAAACTACTAAGCCACCCCAGCACCCCAAGTTACTATATTCCTAAAAGATGAGAGGTCTTCAGACAATCTCCTGACCTCTGGTAAGGTTACTACATCTATAAAACTCTCTTTCCATATCTATAAAACTAAGAGAATATTTAGATCTAGAGATAATTGTGAAGATTGTGTGTAGCACATTGTACGTGCTTAATAAGGAGTAGGTTTCCTTTCCCTTCTACTTTATTTTATCAGTGACTACACTGTTAGGCAGTGATTATTTTTCTCTGGATGTTGGTGTAGGTCAGCAAAGGGGATCCATTCACATTACCAATTTAAGTCCTACCATATTGTGTTATCGGCAAAATTGACAGATAAAAAATTACCTTCTGAATTTTTGGAACAAGGCCATCCAAGGTATCGATTCTGGAACACAGCAGATAGAAACCTTTTGGGGGGATGGAAGAAGGTAAGGTAAAAGAAGGGCCATTGTTTGCTAAGATCATGGCCAATACCTGATGTTAAAGGAGTCTGGTATAGCCTACTTTCCCACAGCAAAGACAGCACACAAATCAGTGGAAAATTTTACTCGGGAAGCAGAAATACCTATATTATTTAGTCACAATTTTTGTTTCTTTGACTATTTATTCTTATGTTTACTTATATGCTTGAATTTTTAGTTTGTGAGGAAAAGAAATGGAAAAGCACAATTATTTACTTACTAAGTTCAAAATTATATTGAGAGTCTGTTACATACCAGGCATAATGCATGATATCAAAGATGTTGGCACACACCATCTACTAATTTCATGGAGAATCTGGGAATAATTAAGAAAGAAGAGAATCTCAAACTAAGCAAAACAGTTAAGAACAGATAAATTGATTTTTTAATATTAGATATGGCTTTTTTTATGGCATTCAAATGCTGTGTTCAGAATGAGGTTTATAGTTAATATATCATTCCCTAAATACGAATTCTTAAATCTCGGTTTATAAACTCTAATCCACACATTCTCAAATCATTTGCCTAAATTATTAGAAACATGATTTCTGTTAAGGTGAATGGAACTAGTGTGGCTTCAAACTCCAACGAGTGCCTTGAAAAATTACTCCTAAGTATTACAAGTCCTCCCAGCTGCTGATATTAATATTTACCAAAAGGTGAATTTGGAAAATGTCCACAGATGTAAAACAATTGCATCAGCATGGGTTTTATCCTTTTTTGTCCATAAACTAGCACATTGGATCATTTGAAGTGCGTTTTCAAGTAAATGAAGTTTTTCCATAGGTTAAAACTTGCTCTTTTTAACAACTTAAAATTTTTCCCACAATTTTCTGAAAAACAGCAGCCAATACTAATTTTTTATATAATATAAAGAAAAAAATTAAAATATGCCAGAAACACATTTTCAAAAATTTATTACACTTAAAAAAAACTTTTTCTGAAATTCCATGGCATTTCTACATATGAAAAAAAAAACCCACAAACGGTTTAATATTCTTGTGAAGATACTAGCGTCTATTTTCAAGGAAGAATCTGAGCAATTGCGCCTTGCCTACCTAAAACCGAGGTTCCTTAAAATACGGAAATCAAGGTGATAAGTTAACATCAAATAATTTCCAATAATGATTGTGATTATGGAGAATGTCACATGTTTATTGTGCAATTTTAAAAGGTAATGGTATGTTACTAATCCACAGTGTCTGTTTTGCTTATTTCCATCTCCTCCTCAGGGTTAACCAAGTAGCACCCTCTAAGCAGACAATGGGTCTTGTTGTACAGTCTATTAACAGTAATTTAATAATAACAATAACAATAGCAACATTTTGTATTTGTATAGTACATTGTCATTTAAAAAGCATTCTCTTTCAGTGGAAAGGTCTGCCAACGCCACACTGTTTACCTTGTTCTCTCTCTCCAGAGCTTCTGGACTTTTCATTCTTGGAAATGAAATATACTTATAATGCAATATAATAGACTAGTATGGGTTTTATGTTAAAAAAATGTTTAAACCAAGGAAATACAATACAGTCAAAAATAAATAAATCATACATCATTAAAAAAAAAAGTGTTCTCTTTTACTTGCAGTTTTTTTTTCATTCAGTCCTTTTAGGAACAACTGAGGTCACTGCCCATGACTGCGGTCAGGTGATGCTCATGCTCAGATCCGGTACAAACTGTGTTACCTAGAATTGTACAACCTGAAAGCTGCCCTTGCAGGTCCGGTCTCACCTGCCTGCCTTCCCAACACTTTTATGTGCTTCCCTGTCCTGCTTCCACTTTCTCCACTACAGTAGCCCTTAGCAGTGCATGATTATGAGTGTGTCACCTGAATTTGTAACCGTCTTCCCAGCCACACTACGATTCTTGATTCTGGGCCCTGTATGTTTCTCCTAAGTATCCTACATATTTATGCTAAGTGCATAGTACACTGAAAATCTTTCGGTAGAACAAATATGAGTCCTTAAAGTCCAGGTGAGGAAACAAAGACTAAAGGGGACAAAAGACCTTTTTTCCAGTACCAATTAATTGTTAGTCCTTTAGCTCTTTGAGATGGAGCTGGCTGCTTTTCAATAAGGAACTAATTTCCTGTGGGAACTGGATTATTAGGAATCCAATGAACTCAAGTAATGTGACAAAAGAAAATGAATGAATGCATGAATTTCATCATATAACAATGCTATTCACTGGTTTCTAACAATTTTGTAATCTTCAACTTTACACTTACCATAAGTCCTCAACTTTGGTCACGTGTTTGGGGTGGCATATTGTGAGCTCTAAGGGTCACAACTTGGCTTTGACATTAACTGTTGGACCTTAGAAAAATTACTTAAATTCTATGTACCCCAATTTTCTCACATGTAAAATACGAAAACTAATATTGTCTTCTTCCTCAGATTGTTGTGAGGATTCCTTGAGTTAATATATGAAAAAAATTATACAAAATAGTACTTGCTAACAGAAAACTTCCAATGAATGCTAGCTATTATTATTATTACCATTTCTATTTATTTTTCTCAGTTTCTGAATAGTTCAGAAGGCTCTGGATTTGAACCACATCTGGCTTTTTCAATTAGCTGTTGCTAAATATTCTCTGGAAGGTAGCCAGCTCTAATGCTGACCCTAGAGAAATTCAATATAGTTGTGCCTACTGGCAGGATTTTCTATTCTGAACATTTTCTTTTTGTAAAATTGTGGTACAGATTCATTTCAAAGTTTCAGCAAGTTGTGTTTCCATTAAGGTAGAGGTGAAGGTGGAGAACTTTTGTATCATTATAGGTGAGTTGTTTATATTCATGTTTCAAACTTACATTAGTAAAATTCCATTTAGTTTTAATTTGAGCTATGTTTATTTGAAAGCTCATATTGATGCGTTAAAATAGTACTCGGCCTTTCTCTTTATATTGAAATTATTATCTTAACTGAAAAGGTGATAAGTAAATTCACCCTACGTCTACACAACATCTGTAATTTGAAATGGAGGAAAGAAAGTCTGTATTTCCAAAGTTGTTACTAATAGCTCACTTTATAGCCATATTTTTATTTTCTTCTGTCTTTAACATCAATTTAGTCAAGGTCATCTCATTATGAAAGATATCAATTCATGTAAATCCTTTAACTTTTTTCTTTTATTACTTTGGAACAACGTGCAACATTACTTAACTCAATTTTGTCTTTAAATTGAGTGAGTTGTAAATAGATCAAGGTTACCAAAAGGTTCTTGGACTACACATTATATCTTTGCCATATACCCTTGTTAGTTTGGAAGACATTAAGAGAGGCCTTACTCAATTTAAATACCCTAAATGAATGTTTAAAATAGAACCATTCATCTAGATATATAACCTACATTACATGAACTAACTGGATTGTCTAAAATACCTAGTTGACTGTTTAACTTCCTCACTTGTTTAGTTGTTTGGCTTTACATGAGCTTATTCCTAAATGGTGTTGATCACTTGAGGATATAAAGAAAATTTATTTTAGACAGAGAAAATAAAAATACAAGTCAGGCATTCCATCCAATGGAGTTTGTTGTAATGGTAAGACAATGAATTAAGTGTACAGGATCCTTTAATGATGAAGGGAATAGAATGTCATTGCCTTTTTTAGTATGATGAATATTTATTCAGAACTGTCAGGAATGCTTACTACCTACTATGTCATGTTCATTAAACATGTTATACAGCAGTCTGTCAGGGAAGGAATCAAAAGATCTGCTAGAGAAAAATATGCTTCACAAGCAACAGAGATCATCATTAATTCAAAAACAGAATACTCCATTCAAAACAATATTTTTTTTCTCCTTCTCATCCAGCCCCCAACCTTCAAAATTCAGTAAGATTGTATCAAAACCAAAATGTAGTACAGATACAATCCAAGATTTTTCCCTTGATACATATTAGAAAATTAGAACAGGATGGTTATATTCCTGTTAGGTGAAGTCTTTAGTACATGTGATAATCGAAAAGAAAAAAATACATATTTATATAGCACTTATGGCTAAAAAAATAACTAGTAACCAGGGAGTATTGCCCCAATCCAGTACTCCAAATTGTATCATCATCATAAAATATTGACAGAAATGGAAGAAGAAGAGAAAGAGGAGGAAAAGGAGGAAGAAGGCAAGGAGAAAAGAAAGCATGTACTCTTAAGATCTCTACAGCAGAACAGATTGAGTTTTCTTCATCTTGTGACTCAATCTGTTGAAGAATAAATAATATGAGGTAGCTTATTTGAAAGTTTGCATAAAAAGTAGAAAGCAACTTATCATGAATAAATTGACATGTTCAAAGCAGTTATGTTAATCTCTAATTTTTCTATCCAAAGCATGATATATTTATAATTTGCTTACTTTAACCAACTTTGCTCTCTAAAAAGGCATGTCTTTTGCTTTCAAATTTATTTTTAACTTCTAAAAGAAAAATTAAAAAAAAATGTCTGTGAGAGGTTGAAAAGCAACCTAGCTAAGATTTGTTTTGATGTTAGCATGGGATTTGTGGGGAGGAGGAACGAAATAATCCCTGGGTGACAAAGTGAACCATTCTCAAGGCTTTTGGGAGTCCGGAGTGTTGCATTTGTGAGAGGCTATTTAATACTAGCAAAAGAGTCTCCGTAACACCTGCACTTCTCTCACAAGTATTTGCCCACATTTGTTGATTATTTTCTTTGTTTCTGCCAAGAATTACTATAGTGAGGAAAGTTAGAAGAGGTGGATTTGTTTAGGCCCCTCACTGGTGATTAGAATGTGGACAATTTTTATGAAAGTGAAAGTTCACTTTCCTTGATCTGAAGGTGGGAAGAGTCATATTTTTCCTACTCACAAAAGTAAAATTCTTGGATGTTACTTTGATATAATACATGTAAACATGCAAAAATTAACCTGTAACATGTATCGAAGATCTGCTAGAAAAAGGTGCTTCATAAATAAGGAAGGTCGTCATGAATTCGAAATAGAACATTTGGGGCACCTGGGTGGCTCAGTCAGTTAAGCGTCTGACTGGTCATGATCTCAGGGTTTGTGAGTTTGAGCCACACACCAGGCTCTCTGCTGTCAGTGCAGAGTTCCCTTAGGATCCTCTGTCTCCTTCTTTCTGCCTCTCCCCTATGTGTGCATGTGCTTGCTCTCTCTCTCTCTCCCTCAAAAATAAACATTAAAAAATCGAATATTTACTTAGAAGTAATAGATTTTTTTTTCTGCTCCTCAACCACCCCCTGATTATTTTTTCTTACTTTCCCTGGTATCATTATCCCAACCTTCTTCTCTCAAATTCATGTCTTTAGAGAGACAAGGGAGAAAGAAAGAATGAAAAGAAAGGAAAGAAGAAAGAAAGAAAGAAAGAAAGAAAGAAGAGAAAAGAAAGAAAAGAAAAGAAAAGAAAAGAAAAGAAGAGAAAATTGTTTTTCTTGTTTGAATAAATTTGTTTGTTTGAGATGCTTGTTGAGACTAAAATAAAAACTGTTGAGAAAAGTTTATTTAGAAAAACTGCCCTGAAAATTATAAATAGCTACTATACTTGAGCAGGAAGAAATAAAGATTCCTCCCATATAGAATTACTAAAATATATAATATTTTTTTAATATTGGGGAAAAAAGCAAGTGTAAAACAACAAAAAACCTTAAAAGGTAGTATGTATGCAATCCTCTGCCCTAGAATGGTATTATCTAGCATTTCTGTATTGATATAGAATAATTATGATTAATGGATACAATGCCACATCATAAATCCAGGAAGAACCTTATAAAACACCAAAGAATTGTTGAATAAATATTGTTGAATTGTTGAATAAATATGTCTCATATTTGAGAACGTTTCATTAGACCATAATTCTATAAACATAGGCAATCTATTATGGCATACAGAGGTCAACAAAGATTACTTCCTTAATCAATAACTGATTTCCTACCCTGCCAGGTGACAGTCTTCTGCACTTGATGATCTGATCTGGAAATAAGAGTTATCAAAATATCAAGTGGTCATGCAGCTAACATTGGTTAGTTATTGAAAGAAAAATATAAACACACAGGCAATTCCAGGAAAAGTTACCTATTTTTCTGTGCTGAAGTTTGTCTAAAATTAGTCTTGTTTTTCAGTTTTATCAATTTTCATATTTCTTTCGCCATCATTATCGTTTTTCAGTTGTTCATTTAAGAATTCTTAACATCACCTTGACTTTCCTTTACCTCCTCATCTCCTGTCATTTCTCCTCTCACATATCTTTCAGATTTGCCTGCTGTACCTGTCCTCATGCCACCAGCTAATCTAGGTCACTATCACTTCATACCTGGATTACTATGATAGCCTCATGACTGATCTGATAAGTTTCTCTGTCCTCCAATCCATCTTGCATACTTTGGACAGACTAATTTTGTAAGGGACCAATTTCATCATTTTACTTCCTTTGGTCAAAAATTGAAAAGGGCTTCCCCCTACCTACCATATTGAATCCAAATTCTTCTGCTTGCCTTTCAGAGTGTTTCATTACCTGAATTTTTCCTCCCCTTGCAAATTTATTTCATGGTATTATGGCAGAAAACCTGTCAAAACTGTCTCCTCTTTGGCTTTTCCAAATCCAATGATTAGTCCATAAATTTGCTATGTACCCCCTACCCCCAAACTTCATCCAGTGAGAAGGTTTCCTTTGCTTCTCTCATATCCAAATACCAGTCATTTTTTAAAGACCAATCATTTTACACATTTCCTGGAAACCATTAATTTATATTGATCTCTTATTCCTTTATTTGAAGTATTTATCCTCAGTTTCAATACAGTCAGTATTTCATACATTAATAATTTTCACCTCTGAAACTCTTTCCTGCATCAGGCACTGTGCTAAATGTTTTACAGACATAGACTCATCTAATTTCACAAGTCTGGGAAGTAGAGACCTATAATGCCTGTAGTTTAGTGTTTAAAACCTAAAGGTTTCAGAAACAATAAAGAAGATCCAATATTCTCATTGTAAGAAATCTTTTATTGTGCCTAATTTAAGATTGCCATATTTAGTAAATAAAAATACAGGAATAAAGATATAGTTAGACTTTAGTTTCTATTAAAACTCAAATATTTTTGTATAAGTATGTTCCATGCAGTATTTGAGAGTTATTCATACAAAAATATTATTCATTGTTTATCTGAAATTTAAATTTCATTGACTTCTTTGTACTTTATTTGGCAACTCTAGTCTAAATCTCATGTGGATTCTAAAGACTTCATACTAATCTGAATTTTTCATGCAATATTAAGATTATAGGAGCCTATGGGTGGCTCAGTTGGTTAAGTGTCCAACTTCTGCTCAGGTCATGATTTCACGGTTCATGGGTCAGAGTCCCTCATCAGGCTCTGTGCTGACAGTGTGGAGCCTACTTGAGATTCTCTTTCTTTCCCTCTCTCTGCCCTTCCCCATTCATGCTCTGTCTCTCTCAAAATAAATAAATAAATAAACTTAAAGAAAAGAATATGGACAATACTAATATCAGTAATACTAATACTCTTCCCTCAGGCTTAGCTTACACTTTTATTAAAAGTAAAACAAGAAGTTGGTACTCAGATTTCTTCTAGATTGCTTCAAACATGTGAATATTAGACATAAAATATGAAAATAAAAAATAAGTGATATTCAAAACAAAATCAAGATTTCTGAGACCAAAATTAAATAGAATTAAAATGCAAAGCAGTAAGTGGGGCTTAAGCCACATGTCCTCTAGACTGTTAATCAAGAAGCAGGGTGAGAAAGCCAAGTGACCGGCTCATGAAGGACAATAGAGAATAAAGATGCCAAACATGAGGTAGAGTTAGGAATCACGTTCCCTATTTAAAACTAAGGTTTAAGGTACAGTTTTTCCACTCACGAGAAGAGGCTGAATAAAAGCCATTACCAAACACATTCTCAGATTATGGCTTATGTGATATTGATGCTTATCGAGGTGGCTTACATTAAGATGCTATTATTTCTAATTTTACAGACATTCAAACAGATACAAGTTATATGCTTGCCCATCATTGCCTGGTTTAAAAGTCAAAGACAGAATGAAATTCAATTTTGTCTTAAATAAAAGATAAGTCTGTTAAGCATCCTACTCTTGATTTAGGCTTAGGTCATGATCTCAAGATTGGTGCGATAGAACCCTGTAGGGTGCTCTGCACTGACAGCACGGAGCTTATTTGGGATTCTCTCTCTCCCTCTCTCTCCGCCTCTACCCCGCTCACTTTCTCTCTCTCTCTCTCTCTCACTCAAAATTAATACACTTAAATAAATAAATAAATAAATAAATAAATAAATAAAAGATAAGCATTATTTGCACTTTGAAAATAGAATTGTAATAGACGATAATGACTGTGTCCAAATTGTCCTTTTGAGCCCTTTGCAATTATAATATAGATATATTAACCTACTTATTCTACATGTGTATGTGTTCTTGTCCACACATTATCTACTTTAAATGTGCTCACCTACGTCTTCCTGGGTATGAAGATTTCTATGTAGGGTCTGGGTTTGATTAGTTCCTGCCATGGCTCATTTGCATAACATGGACTGTGCACCTTAGAACCTATACCTCTAGTTCCTGCTGAGTTTTCAAAAGCAAGTTTTTTTTTCCTAGCTCATTATTTGTCTATTCACATTGCTTATATGTATGTTTTAAAATTTATATATTCAAATCTAACAGTTTTACTCTTTGAGTTCTACCTTTGTTGTCATCTTAGAAAAAATTGCCTTCTCCCTAATATTATAAAAATATTCTTCTAGAATTTCTTCTGGTAGTTTCTTTTTTAATATAAAAACTTGATTTAAAAGGGATTTATTTTTATGTTAGGTGTGGGCTATCCCCCCCCATTGTTATTCAGTTGCCTCAATATCATTCCACCGTCCATCTTTTCCCACTTATTTGAAAATTCATCATTATTATATATTAAATTCTCATAGATATTTTGGTATATCGCTGGGGACTAGCCTATTGAAATCATTTTTAAAAATTCTTTGCCACAATATTTTGATTGTAATTTTTTTATTCACCCAACCATTAATTTATTGTAATTAAAATTTTAAACTTAAAACACATACAGTTCATTGGTTTTTGTTTACTTGTTTTGTAGTGTTTCTGGTGTACAGTTCTATGAGATTTAGACATGCATAGATCTGGTAATCACCGTGAAAGACTGGAGACAGAATAATCCCAACATCTCAAAACATCTCTCCATGCTGTCCTTTGTATGTTTAAATTATATTTCTCTAATGACTAATGGTGTCGAACATCTTTTCCTGTCCTCATTTGCTATCCTCATTTCTTTCTCGGTTAGCATCCTGTTCAAATATTTTAGTCAATTACAAATATTGGTTTTCTGTCAACTTTTAAATTTTCTTAAGATTCAAGATACACGTTCTTTGCCTAGTGCGTGATTTGAAAATATTTTCTTCCAGTCTGTGGCTTGTCATTTTATTCTCTTAATGTCTTTTGCAGAGCAAAAGTTTTAATTGAGATATAATTTACCAATTTTTAAATTTATGATTGAACTTTTGGTTTTATACCTAAGACTACTTTGCCTGATTAAAGGTCACAAAGATTTTCTCCTATGGCTTTTTTCCCCTCAAAATGTGTACATTTTATATTTGTGATTTACATGTACATTACAATTCATTTTGAGTTTAAATTTTGCATGGAGTGAGAAGTGCAGGTTGAGTTTGATTTTTTCCATATGGATATGTCCTCTTGTTCCAGGATCATTTTTAAATGACTTTCTCCATTGTCTTTGCAATCTGATGGAGTGTCTTCCCTCATCTTTTATTCATAAAAATTTATAGCCTGTTCTTTATTGTTAATTATTCCAAATATGATTTTGAATTACTTGTTCAGTTCTTATCCTACTCCTCAAAAGTCTACTTAGAATTGTAATTAGAACTACATGAAATTACATTGATTAACTGAGGGAATTTATATTCTTAAAATAGAAATTTTTATACAGGTTAATCTTACGTCACTTAATAAACTTTGATCGTTTCCTTCATATGGATTTCCAAAATGTACTTAGTTTCAGGAATGTTACATACGTGTGACTATTGTGAATGTAATATGCAGCTATCAGAGAACATTTTCCAAATGATTATTTCTATTGTGTAGGAAGGCAGCTTTTGTACGTTTATTTGTAATCTATCCATGTTTCAGAGCTTGTTCTTTCTGAAAATTTTTCCATTTATTCCCTGGGATTTTCCCAATGTCCATTGCATTGTATACAAATAAAAAATTGGCTCTTCTTATCCTATGTTAGTATTCAGCATTCCTTCTTATTTTGATTGCAATGACTAGAACTTCCAGTATGCTGACACCAGACATCTTTAACCAGTCCTCACTTAAGTGAGGACTTTAACCTCACTTAAATGAGGATGCCAAATTTCATCTTAATACTTATTGCACTGTTGGATTCAGACAGATACACTTTAGGAATCATCTACTCATGACTTAACAGGTATGTGGGGGGTTTTGTATTCTTTAATTAGGGATTGAGGTTGTGTATTATATATGCTTTATTTTATACTTTTGATAAAAGCAAACTGTATTTTACACTTTATTTTTATATTATACAAGCATCGTACATGGTGGTAGAAAGTGACACGTTCAGTAGTACTCCACAGTTATATTTTGTATTATAGATACTTGGTAGTTCTTGTGGGACTAACTATAGTTTAAAACAGTATTTCTAGGGAAAATACTTTGAATTCCCAACAACTAATTGATGTATTAAATAAAGAATGACTCAATCTACTTTTAAAGAAACACTTCAAAGAAATTTTGACACCTGTTTCATTTCTCTTCGTGTATTTGTTTTCATTATTTGTCATAGTTCTCTGATATCTGATAAACGTAATGCTGGAACTGAGAACAGGTCATATATTCAGTCCGGCTTATGTAACCATGAGGAGCTCTAAGTTTTTCTTTTATCTGTTCTCTTAGTCACATCCCTTTCCCCAAGGAACTTAATTCATAGGCCTCCTGGACTTCATCCTTTCCAGCTAAAATAACTCCAAGATTTGAGAACTTTATCCCAGTCAACGAGTCAGGTATCTGCCCTTTCTATTATTGCTCCTTTCTTTCTTCTGGTATCTTCCCTATTCTTCCCTAATATTACTGTTCAGGTATAATGGTTTAATTACTAAATTCTACTGCCTCTCCTTCATCTGGCTCTTTCCTTTTTTTTTTTTTTCTAGCATTTTCCCAAGTATGACACACAAACCTAAAGATCAAAGACCAATACAATATTAACTGAACCTGAGCAAACTGTCTTAGAAGGCTACTCTCAGTAGAATTTCTACCCATCAGACAACTTGCCAACATGTATTCAAAACCACCCTAAATTTGAGTAGACATGAAACCTCAGTGAAGAAAAGCCTGGAAGAGATTCTCAAAATGTATGCCCTAAGAGTTTGTAAGGTGCATTGTTCTCACAATGTATTATTGTAGCCAGTTTGGAAAATACTAATAACTAATATTTCTGGAATCATCCTGGCCATCTAAATATATTCATTCATGTCATTCCCACAACAGGACTTTGAAGCAGATAACTATTAAAAATCCCTACTTTAGGGGCGCCTGGGTGGCGCAGTCGGTTAAGCGTCCGACTTCAGCCGGGTCACGATCTCGCGGTCCGTGAGTTCGAGCCCCACGTCGGGCTCTGGGCTGATGGCTCAGAGCCTGGAGCCTGTTTCCGATTCTGTGCCTCCCTCTCTCTCTGCCCCTCGCCCGTTCATGCTCTGTCTCTCTCTGTCCCAAAAATAAATAAACGTTGAAAAAAAAAATTAAAAAAAAAATCCCTACTTTAACCTACTTTACTGATCGAGTAGCTGGGACACTGAGAGGCTTAATATTTGAAAAGATCACATACCCAACACATGTTACAGGAAGTTTAGAACCAAAATTATTTCATTCTAGAGGCTGTGAGTGTAACCATTAGGTTAGTGGTCTTCTGGTGATTTCGAAGGATCTTGAGTTTACCCTTGAGAAGCCAGAGTCTTAATGATGCCTAGGGTTAGATTGTGTGAACCTGGAATTGCTGGTAAACTCTATAGAGTCATACATGGGGCCCCTGGGAGTCTTTGCCAGATCTTGGAACTTCCAAAGATTGCAGCCTCATTTCCAGATTATATCTCAGCCTTAACCATTGAGAATGCTTAAATATGAACAGTAACATGAGTTACCTAATCCACAAAAGGAGAAAGAGGTTTCCCAAAACAATATGGGTAGTTGGAGATAAAAGTGCAGTTCTAAATTTCCCAGAGCACTTTATGTTTGTTCTCAAACTCAGGAATTCTGAAGATGATCAGCCATCAAAGAATTAATATGTTTGACACCCAACCTGAGAAACAGACTTTGTAAAGGCTAATTTGTCAAAATCATATTCAGCAGTCAACACATGGTGGCTGCATAGGACATCAAAAGACACAAAATGTGGGACGTCTGGGTGGCTCAGTCAGCTGATCGTCTGACTCTTGATTTCGGCTCAGGTCATGATCTCATGGGTTCCTGGGATGGAGCCAGGCATGGGCCTCAGTGCTAGCGATGTGAAGCCTGCTTGGGATTCTCTCTCTCTCTCTCTCTCTCTCTCTCTGCCCCTCCCCTGTTCACACACACGTGTGTGTGTGTGTGTGCACACTCTCTCTCAACATAAATAAATAAACATTTTCTTAAAAAGACACAAAATAAGGGGCGCCTGGGTGGCGCAGTCGGTTAAGCGTCAGACTTCAACCAGGTCACGATCTCGCGGTCCGTGAGTTCGAGCCCCGCGTCGGGCTCTGGGCTGATGGCTCAGAGCCTGGAGCCTGTTTCCGATTCTGTGTCTCCCTCTCTCTCTGCCCCTCCCCCGTTCATGCTCTGTCTCTCTCTGTCCCAAAAATAAATAAACGTTGAAAAAAAAATTTTTTTTTAAAAATTAAAAAAAAAGACACAAAATGAGTCTGATATTAGCTACATTTTTCTGCTACTACATTTTTAGCTACTATAAGGCAGACACTATCCCAATGCTTTCAATCATTTTTTAAAACGTTTATCTCACATTATTGTTGGTGAATTTGATTTTAGTAAATTGCCTGTTATTGTTTCAAAGCATTCTCTAATCTAAATGGGTGAACTACTACATTTATTTCTAAGGTTCAGAATCAAATCCACATTTTATCCACTAAAATGAAGATAAGTATCAAAAACTTCACCTTTGGGGCGCCTGGGTGGCGCAGTCGGTTAAGCGTCCGACTTCAGCCAGGTCATGATCTCGCGGTCCGGGAGTTCGAGCCCCGCGTCGGGCTCTGGGCTGATGGCTCAGAGCCTGGAGCCTGCTTCCGATTCTGTGTCTCCCTCTCTCTCTGCCCCTCCCCCGTTCATACTCTGTCTCTCTCTGTCCCAAAAATAAATAAACGTTGAAAAAAAAAACCAAAAAAAACCAAAAACAAACAAACAAACTTCACCTTTGTTTTATAGATGAGGAAGCCAAGGCTTCTAAGGTCTCATAATCATTAAAGGGCAGAACCAGGTTGCAAACCTAGGTGGTCATTGGTTCAAAACCAAACAAAAATAAATCTGAGATTCTCTGTTATCCAAAGTAACATGTTGATATTTGAACTCAGCTCTCATTGTATCGAGCACAGTCTCTCCTCCAAGCTAGATTTCTTCAGTTCTCTCTACCAATGTTCGTATGGAATAATTTCAAGACTTCTTCACAAGCCCGGCTATCTCCTTGTGAAGATTTGTCACGATTCTTTAAAGACAGATACCAATAACTGACCACTCTTGTCTGCTAGCAGACAATTATCTCTCACATCTTAACCACCCTGGGCTTCGATTTTCCACATATAGGCTTATAAAGTTTGCTTAGCTATTTCAGAGTTGATGTGAATTTCAATGAAATCACATTTTAAAACATTTTAAAGTATGCATTGCTATATAATTCGTATCATTATTAGTATTATAAGAACAGGTACATTAAAGCTTAATACTGTTTCAAAAATTATTTGTAGTCATAAACCTTTCTCTTAAAAGACATAATATTCTTTCTATTGACATATATTTTGCATTCTTTAAAAGAACTCTAAGTGTTTTCTAAGTATTAGCTTAACATTTTGTACGGTGCACAGATAGAATGTATTTTGTACTATCTCTAATTAAGATCGAATGTATTTTGTACTATCTCTAATTTGCAAATAGAAAAAGACATGAAGTAGGAACCATTTGGTAAATTAATGAAACATTTAACAATTATACAGATTTTGCAACTCCAAATCAGTACATTAAGGCTTTTGATTCACTTATCTTTAATTCATGTGTAGTTCATTGATGCAAATGTTTTGGCTATAACATTTCTATTGAATCAAACATATGCTCCATTAAAGACTCCATGTGACCTTAGGGCCTTATCTGACTTTTTAACTTAACTGAACTGAAATGATATTAATGATGGAACAAATTCTCATTTCCTGTAAATTTTTAGCATCCTTTCATACTATTGCTTATGAAAATGATTGCTCAGTAACCACTGGTGGCAATTTTTAGTACAAGGTAAACTCATGGGGCATTTGCCTATCTAATTTACCTGATTAGCATAGAGACAACTTCTACAGTTTATTTTATTTTTAATTTAAACACTAAGAAGCATAACAAATATATAGATAAAAATGATATCACTAAGCAACACCAAAAAATTAAGTCATTATTACTAAAAGTACATATTGAGGTGTATATTTCTAGATATTTTTATGTACTTATTTGCATATTTTATGCAGTTATGTTTTACGGTATGTTTTCTTACCTAACTACAAATAGTGAACATTTCCCAAGTCAATAAATACATTTTTTACAAAATTATTTTTATTAATCTCTAGTACGTCAGCATATAAATGAAACAAAATTTTCTCGATCACTCTATTGCAGGGCCTTCAAACTAATTCTAAGTTTGTTTGTTAAGTGATATAACAACAGTTATATTGGTGGTTAAATCTTTATTCTAATGTTTTACTATTTCCTAAGGATTTGTTACATAAAAGGAATCAGAATTTTCAAAGTTTAGACATATATTGCCAAAATAATTCATAGAATAGTTCTATGGATTCTGTGAATTGACATTCCAAAACTACATGTTTGAAGATAACACTGGCTGTAGTCATTTTTGAATTAAATCTTTCCCAATTCCCTAACAGATTTTTGATGTCTTCTTGAAAACTGCATCTCTGTCTGAGTCAGTATATATTTAATATGTGTAGGACTCTTTTTCTATCTTCTCCAGCACAGTTCTTGTTCATGTTCGTTTTTTTATTCTAAATGGAATTTTCATGTTTTGTCATGATTTTAAGTGTTCTTTATAATTTAAGGATATTAATCTTCTCTGTGTTTGGATTTTAAGTCTATTTTTAAATTTATAAGTTTTCCACATGGAAATGTTTTTGGAACATAGAGGAGGCAAAATTATTTATCTTCCCTCTTTAGACTTTTTCAGTTGTGCCTGAGAATTAAACTGATATAAGACAGATTAACAGGAGAAAAGTATACAAGTTTATATAAGTTTTACATGACGCAGGAGATTTCATAAGGAAACGAAGCTCAAAGAAGTGGCAAAATACCTAAATGCTGTTATACTAGGTTGAACAAAGGGAGGCAATTGTGAAAAAGAAACTAAAATAGATGGAGAGGCCAAAGGAAGATAAAAATTATTTTAACAAGGTCTGTTTGTACAGAATTCTCTCAGCTTTGATTCCCCATTGAAGAATATTTCTTTTCTCCTGGTAAAGGAAGGGCATCTTTCACATGGGAATTTTTATCTCCTGTTTTCAGAAGAAAAGGGCAGATGAAATGCTTGGCTTGCATTTGCTGTTTGCTTGTTTTTTAAGGGCCTTTAGCATAAAAGAATCCTTATGCCGTAGTGACATATTTTGGAATGACATGTTCTATCTACCACTTTCAGGAATATAGTTTTTTTTTTTTTACTTCTCCTTATGGAAATATATTAAAAATGTGTGTAGCTGAATTGATATTCAAGCTTATGATCTCTGCCTTTGTTATAACTTTTTAACATCCTTTCTCACTATAAAATCATATGCATATATATAATGTAACATTCTTATTCTGTTTAACAATCTTAATCTATTAGGAATATATATGATTCTCAAAATCACTCTGTAGCCATTTGATCCAAAATGTTTATGAAATAATCCATCCTTTTCTACTGATTCAATCTGTATCATATTTTTGTGTTTACCTTAGATCTATTTCTGAGGGTTCTCTTTTCTTTCATTCATTTTGTCTCTTTATTACATTAATACCACATCATTTTGAGTCAATAACATATTTTAATATCCAGTAGGATAAATTTCTTATTACTCCACTTTTCTAAAATAAAACAAAATTATTATGTCAAGTTCTAAAGGAAGTCCCACTGGCATTTCATAGGGATTATATTAAATTTATTCATTAATTCTAAAAGAACTGGCATCATTATAATGTTAAGTCTTCCAAACAAGGATATGGAATTTATCTCCAGTTATTCATGAATCTTTTATGACTCCCAGTAAAGTGTTTAAAGTCCTGAACACAAGTACTTTTTTTAGTTTTAATAAACATACCATGGTTATATAAAATGTTAACATTAAGGAAGCTAGATGGAGGACGTATTAGAACTCTGTACCGTATTTGCAAACTGTCTATAAATCTGAAATTATTCCAAAATTTACAAATGTATTAACACTATTGTTTTTGGTTGTTTCTTTCCCTTTAATGTGTGTTTCAAACACACATTACTGGACTTATATAGAATTTCATGATGACAGGAGCTGGTGACCCACCTACCAGCCATATAAGAATTCACCGCTTCCGGAAACCTGAATACCAACCAGAAAACCTCAGCAGAAAGAAGATAAGCACTAAGCCAAGGATGTTTCTTAGAATTCTTACTTTCCTTCTTCCTTGCCCTCCTCCTCTCTCAGGAACTCTCCACGTATAAGGATATTCAGGATGTTAAAAAGGTGGGGGAGTACTGTCTCACCAATGCAGACAGGTATATGGTAAACACCATGCCCCAGATGCAGTTAAAAAGATGTAGAGGCACAAGCCTGGGTCAGGCCTGTTCAATAAATTAAAAAAATAATTCTCAGTAGCCCCCACGGAGGGCTGGCAGGCCCAGGAACGCTAAGCTAGACAAGCCAGCCTAGTTAAGCATTGCACATTAGCCCTGATCACTCCTTGTCTAGACCATGATACTCTCATCTAGTGACAAAAGGGGCTAGCTCTAGAAATAGGCATTATATTCTAATTCTGGCACTTAGTAGCCGTATATGTGTACAAGTCACTCAACAGTTTGAAGCCTCAGTTCCTGTCAGTGAAGTTGTGTTGCTTTTTCACATTTCTGTGCCTTTTCCCACCGGTATTTGTATAATCTTGTCAAACTATAAAATGATTTATTGAAATGAATGATACGAGATGACAATGAGGTAGCCATTGTTCTAGATGCTGGAGACACACTAGTTTCTTTCATACTCACTAGACTGACTGACTTGATGGCAGGAAGCAATTTCAATTTGCTTCGCTATTGCCGGCTCCCAGCACCAGCTAGCTCTACTAAGGATTCAATGAATATTTAGCAAAGAAATTTCCTTGACAAGTGTAGCTTCATACATTGTAAAACTAGTGAGGTTTCCTCACCGAGTGAGAGATACTCTGACCTTTTTCCTCTCCCTAAGAAGTCCCGGGGTCTCAGGAACATTCCATTTGTTGTTTGGGACAGTATGAAGGACAAAGTTTATGACTGCACAAGAGAGGAAGGGAAGAAGGAAAGCTCTCTTCATCAGGTGCTGCTTTTATTACCTTTCCTACACCTTCTGCCATCACGTAGAGAAGTGCATGCATCTAGTTGAGTTGTCATAGCAGAAAAGTCTGATGTTCTCGAAAGAACATGAATGCACCCATGGGAATATGTCTGGGAAATGAGAATGTTTGCCTGTTGTGAGCTTCATACAATATTACCGAGAGTAAGATCATATTTGCCTGGCCCGTCAGGAAATTCAGATGAAAGGGACAGTGCTACCCCAACGTCTGAATGAAATACAGGACGCCCTTTGGGTTTGTAGACTCAGGATTCCCAGTTTTCAGTATTTATTATCAACATGACATGTGCTCAGTTGATTGATGCTCCTCTGGGTTGCTCCAGCCCCACTAGCTTCATTCCCTTGGCTGCTCTCGTTATATCAATGGCCCAGGGCTGGGAATACAAGCTCTTTGTTAAGAGACGGGTTAACAAATGAAAAAAAGGTACTGAAGAGGAACCAGGCCCTAATGTAGACTCCCTCTCTGATATAATCAGAAGAAGTAAAAAATTTAGGGGAAGCCAGAGGAGACCTGTGAGTTGTCTCAGGTTAAAACCAAAAACTTTTATGTTTGCCCAAGTCCAGGAATCTTTACAAATTTCATTCTTCAAGACAGAATATTATTGAGCATCCATTTATGCACTCAGAAAATGAGTGGCTACAAGATTTGGTGTGGGTTAATGTGAAGATGATGATTAAGGTATAACTTTCAGGAATCTTCTTCACATCCATGTTGTTATCAAGAGCTGGTGCTGGTAACACTGTAAACATATGAAAAAAAAATCTAAAGGGTGTTGACAGTTCCCTAGAGAGATCCCTGGTCTCCAGTTTCCCCTATGTCAGAAACCAAATACTGCGTTTGACACAGAATTCGTATGCACAAAATATATTATAGAAACCTTGTTTCAGATGTTAAGTTTCCCCCATCCGCAAAACATGTGGTTACTAATTGTTCTTAAAATTAAATACCGTGGTAGCTAGCACAAGTGAGAAGCCAGCCACAATATGAGAATATATAATTAACCTTTAGACAAGTGTAATGGACATGATTTTAGGTCTGCCTAAGAGCCAGTTTCTAGCCAAACCTAATTCTTGGACAGTGATGAAATGCAGGCTGTTGTGATCCTGCTTTTCAGAGGAGGCACTTGGACAAATGGAAAAGGCAATCAAAGATTTGTGAGCCATGCTTAGCCCATTTATTTTTGACAGGGTATTTTCTGAAAGCGTGTGTGCTTGCACACGCGTGTATATTTGTGCATTTGGTTATCAAGGTATTATCCAAACTATACAAACAGGAATTTTTGCTTTGAAAACAAAATTAAGCAAGTGCTACTAAAAAATTAATAAGCGTTGGTTCTTTATGTGACCTCCAGTTACAGCATGCAATTCTGGTCGTCCTTTCTTAAAACAATTATAAATAAAGTTTTATATTGAAAGAGATTTTAGAAAATATATAGTAATTCTACTGAAGCAAACTTGTCAGACCCAACTCATAACTTCAATCCTGTTCAGTTATTTAGGAGATTTCATAGAAAATCAACTTTATTTTTAAATAGCTATTTTTTTTTAAATATAAGTGTATAAATTGTGGTTTTTATATCAGATTGTTGAAGACTGTACCTTACCTCCGACACACATTTCTGATACACAGGAAGGCAAGAAAAGAGCTGATTAATTTCCAGTTAAAATATTTACTGAGGAAATTTCTGAGTTATCTGTTCTTTCTCTTCTCCCTTTCTTTATAATATTCCCCTATTGACCATAAAGCGGATTTTAAGCTGATATGTGCATTTAGTGAGGAGGCATGTTCTTAGTTATGAAATGTCGATAAGTAGAAGCACATTTATATCTTTTTCTCTTATTGATGGGTTAATTTACTTTTTATTCTTAACCACCTCCCAGCTCATTTTCTATTGCGGTGTTGTGGTTTATATAAGAAAAACTGTTCCTTGTAACTTTAGAAGTAACTGATGTTCATAATATTAAGACATGAAAAGTCTCCATAACTTATAGCCTTCTATGCGAGGAGGCACGGTTAGTTTTACCTGAAATAGTTTTATCTGAAAAAGACTCAAAGCGTTTTCTCAGTGTTGGGTAAAGACAAAGCCCTTCTAGTGTGTAGCTAACAAGATCTTTTGTACAGAGGCTTTTGCTTACAATCTCGTCTCTTGATATCAAGGCTCATTTGGCATCAAGATGAGCATTCCACAGCATGGTTTCCCAGTAACCCTCCAACCATGCCACATGTGAGGGCGTGCTTCAAAAAGTCCTTAAAGCATTTCTTCTGACCTTGCCTCAGTAGATTAACTTCAGTTAATCAGATTAA
Organism: Herpailurus yagouaroundi; assembly: GCF_014898765.1. NCBI lineage: Eukaryota > Metazoa > Chordata > Mammalia > Carnivora > Felidae > Herpailurus > Herpailurus yagouaroundi. Next base: position 9,274,494 of record NW_024412406.1, read on the forward strand.
CTCCAAATCTACATTGGAGGATCTTGATATTTTAAGTATAGCTTAAAAGAAATAATGACAAGAACTACAAAGGAGTCGTCCAAGGAGCTGAATTTCAGAATCATCAGTGGGCTCCAATTCACCATGAACCTAGAAGGGTAATGATCACTCTAGAAGCAAAAGGGGAAACACATTCCAGTAAATTATGGAATATATATATATATATGTGTGTATATATATATATATATATATATATATATATATATATATATATATATATATATATATATTTGAGTCTTTTCAGCTCCCTTGGAAATGTACTTGTGGAAATATCCTATATACACAATATGTTTCCTATTCTAATTCACATTGGATATTAAGCAATGCATTACACTGTAGAGCAATTATTATACCATTCTCCCAAAACAGCATAACTCTTTAGCCATACTAAATCAGCAGTGAACTTGGTTTGTTGCCCTATGCGCACTGGCTGAGCTACAGAGATGGCTCTTAGTTTGGGTGCAGGTAGATTGATATACATGCTCCAGACTCTATTCTGCTGGGGTGAGTTCTCTGTGGCTCTGTTCTATAGCCGGAAGTTCTCTCAGTATCTCCATGTACTCACATCCTTTAATTGCCAATTCTGAACAAAACCATTTCACTTATATTAGGGTTGTAGTTTGGGGACAATAGAAAATCTTATTTGTAATTCTCCTTGCCATCAATTAACCTTATTATTAGTAGACTCTAATCTTTGGCTTAAGAGACTCACACGTATATTTGACCTTCTACAAAATGGAACTACTATTCCTTTCTATCAAGCCTTAACCAGTAGTGGTCATTATTGTACTTTTTGATATCACTTTCTGAAAATGTATCTTGCCTGTGTCGAGGGTGACTTTTCAGCTTTCAAGGTCCATTTCTTTCCCACCTAGTCTCCAACCTTGTCTGCCCTCATTGTAACTGATGATTCCTCTGCACCACACCTCAGCCATTTATGGAGCAATATTGGGGACATTTTGACACAAGTTACCATCATTGGTTTGTTTGTTTACCTCTCCTCCTAAATAATGAGCACGTGGAATGTAGCATGTTCAGTTCCTGGAACACAGTAAGCATCAAATTAATGTTGATAGAATGAATTGATTAATGAACAGGTTTATTTGATTATTAGGCACGATTAATGAGGAGAAACTAAAGTATAAAACATACCATTTTTTCAATGTTTCTTTATTTTGAGAGAGAGAGAGAGAGAGAGTGAGCAGGGGAGGGGCAGAGAGAGAGGGAGACAGAGAATACGAAGCTGACTCTGTACCATCAGTGTGGAGCACAATGCATGGCTCAAATTCATGAACTGTGAGATCACGACCTGAGCTAAAATCAAGAGTCAAATGTATAACCAACTGAGCCACCCAGGCACCCCTAAAATACATCATTTTTAAACACCTTTCAAACCGTAGGTAATTGTAGGAATTGATGTAAAACTGACCTTATAGAAATCACAAAATAAAAATATCTTTAATAATTATGGTAACAGTTAATGAGACTGAAATGAAAGTGCCATTGTTCTTATTTTTCTTGTTTCCGTTTGTGAACTTATAAGTATTTGAATATACTCTGAATTGTGATTTATTTTTCTAATTTTCAGACAGCTGTATTAGGTTTAAGCTAGGAATTGATAGCAATTACAAAGAATAAAACTTGAAATTGGAAAGCATTAAATTAAAGGGACCATAATAAGTGATTTCCTTGATACTTATGAAAGTAAGTTTTTTGATACTTATGAAAGTAAGTAGGACATTTTTTAAAAGCCTATGATGTTACTTCTCATTGTAATGTAACTCATCTCATGGCACTTGCAAATGATGTAAAAGGAAAAATAATATAATACATGATCAAATTTTGTGCTGGGGCCTATTTATATGGGAATCAAATAAAAGGCTTCCCAGTACCATTTGGTTCCTTTGTACAAACACCAAGTTACCTAAACACTGGCACAGACGACAGAAATAACTGTGTATTTACTCTGTAATTATATGATACTCAACCTTATAATTAAAGGAACAACAGTTGCCATGTACACAAAGTAAGTGCACTATAAAATAAAGCAATTACTGAAATAAACTATATAATTAAAAATCTCTTAAGGCAGTAACAAGGCTTGCCCAGCTAATTCTGTAAGTACCGAGATAGTTACTCCGTATGCATTATCCTGTAGCTTACAATGAGTAGAAAATAGATCTTTTCCAGAAGCATGTTCTCTGGAAAAGAACACAAACAAGCTAACGCCTTTTAATTTGTTCCCAGATCTGCTACACCCACCTTGTGTGAGGAAAGGCTGAAGTGAGAAGACATTCTGAATGCTAGTGTCCAAATGTATTTTTGATAATAATTGATGATGCAAAGCAGGCCTATCCACTGACATTAAGAGAAACAACATCTCTTTTTAAAGGCTCAACCCAATGAGCACCGTGTTACTTTTCCAGAGAAACCCCAAAGATAGTTGGGGAGATATTTTCTTCTAGAGACCCACATATGTTTGATTCTGTCAATCCTTTGTTACAAATAGGTAGACAAGAATTAAATAACAACCAGGGAAGATCTTCTGTGTGGTTCTCACCAACTTTCACTGTCATTTTCCCAGCAACATTTTATGTTTCTTT